>NW_026652278.1:30733573-30790628 GCF_009828535.3 Hylobates moloch
ACTAAAAATACAAAAATTAGCCGGGCGCGATGATGCGTGCCTGTAGTCCCAGCTACTCGGGAGGCTGAGGCAGGAGAATCGCTTGAACCCGGGAGGCGGAGGTTGCAGTGAGCCAAGATCACACCCGTGTACTCCAGCCTGGGTGACAGAGCAAGACTCCATCTCAAAATAAATAAATAATAATAAAAAAAATAAAATGAGACAAGTTATTGCTATGTTGCCCAGGCTGCTGATATTGAACTCCTGCCCTCAAGTGATCCTTCTGCCTCGGCCTCCCAAACTGCTGGGAATACAGGCATGAGCTACTGCACCCACCCTGTTCTGTATCTTAATAGTGGTGGTGGTTCACAGGTGCATACATCTGTCACACTCATCAAATCGTACACTTTAAAGAATGTGGTATTGTGCAGGCTGGTCTTTAACTCCTGACCTCAGGTGATCCACCTGCCTTGGCCTCCCAAAGTGCTGGGATTACAGGCATTGAGCCACCACGCCCAGCCTGCACAATACCACATTCTTTAAAGTGTACGATTTGATGAGTGTGACAGATGTATGCACCTGTGAACCACCACCACTATTAAGATACAGAACAGGGTGGGTGCAGTAGCTCATGCCTGTATTCCCAGCAGTTTGGGAGGCCGAGGCAGAAGGATCACTTGAGGGCAGGAGTTCAATATCAGCAGCCTGGGCAACATAGCAATAACTTGTCTCATTTTATTTTTTTTATTATTATTTATTTATTTTGAGATGGAGTCTTGCTCTGTCACCCAGGCTGGAGTACACGGGTGTGATCTTGGCTCACTGCAACCTCCGCCTCCCGGGTTCAAGCGATTCTCCTGCCTCAGCCTCCCGAGTAGCTGGGACTACAGGCACGCATCATCGCGCCCGGCTAATTTTTGTATTTTTAGTAGAGACGGGGTTTCACCATGTTGGCCAGGCTGGTCTTGAACTCCTGACCTCATGATCCGCCCCCTCCTCAGCCTCCCGAAGAGCTGGGATTACAGGCATGAGCCACAACGCCCGGCCCCTTGTCTCAATTAAAAAAAAAAAAAATGCAAAACATTTCATCACCCTCAGAAGTTTCCAAGTGCCCTTTAAAGTCCATCTCTCCTTCTCTGTCTCACCCCAGGCAACCACTGCCCGGCTTTTGGGAACTATAGATTAATTTGCATTTCTAGAATGGCAAATAAATAGCATCATACAGGAATTTTTTGGGGGAGGGGGTCTTTTTTTGTCTGGCTTCATTCTTGCAGCATGATGATTTGACAATCATCTGTGTTGTTGTGCATATAACTAGCCTGTTCATTTTTATTGCTGAGATATATTCCACTGCATGAATAGTTCTCACTGTGTTTATTCACTCTCTTGTTGATGGACACTTGGGTTGTTTCCACTTTTGGGTTTTTGTTTTGTTTTGTTGTTTTTTGGTTTTGGTTTTTGTCATTGTTGTTTTTGAGACAGAGTCACTCCTCTGTCATCCAGGCTGGAGTGCATGGCATGACCACGGCTCAAGCTCCCAGGCTCAAGCAATCCTCCCACCTCAACCTCCAGAATAGCTGGAACTACAGGTTCATGCCACCATGCCTGGCTAATTTTTACAATTTTTTCTGTAAAGACAGGGTCTCCCTATGTTGCCTGGGCTCAAGTGATTTTCCTGCCTTGCCCTCCCAAAGTTCTGGGATTACAGGCGTGAGCCCATCACACCTGGCCTCCACTTTTGGAATATTATGAATATTCTGCTATGAACATTTGTACACAAGTCTTTATGTGGGTTGTTTTCATTTCTCTTGGGTAAATATCTAGTAGTGGAATGGCTGGATCATATGGTAAGTGTTTAAGTTTTCAAGAAACTGCCAAACCATTTTCCAAAGTGGTTTAACATTTTACATTTCCAATAGCAGTGTGTGCCACTCCACTTGCTCCACATCCACAAACTTAGGAAAAGATGGAATGTTCTATAGCCATGGTAACATGTAGCTACCTGTGGTGGACAGACTGGCCACTCAGGGTAAGCTTTGACCCCACCTCCTGGTGTTCTTGCTCTTGTGTGATCCTCTTCTCTTGCTTGTGGGCATGACCTTTGATTTGTTTCTAATCAATAGTGTATGCACAGGTGATAGGAAACACATGATGATGTTACATAAGATTACGTGTTACATCACCATTCCCCTCGTCTTGCTGGAGCCTCTCTCTCTTGCCGGCTGTGAGTAAGTGAAGTGGCCATGTTGGAGAACTCCACGTGACAACGAACTGCAAGTACCATCTAGTCACCTACCTCTGGGCCTCCAGCTGACAGCCAGCGAAAAAAAAAAAAAAAAGCTCTCAGTCCAACAATCAAAAGGAACTCAATCCTGCTAACAACCAGGCACATAGGAAGCAGATTCTTCCCCAGTAGAGCCTCCAGATGAAACCCAACCCTGGCCCACACCTTTACTGCAGCCTGTGAGACGCTAAGTAGACAGCCCAGAGAAGCTGTACTTAGGTTCCTAACCCACCAAGACTGCAAGATAATACATGTGTGTTGTTTTAAGCCACAAAGTTTCTGGTAATATTCATGGTAATGTGGTAGTAGAAAACTAATATATTACCAGAACTCATTTGAAATCTGTTCAGCTGGGCGCAGTGGCGCACACTGGTAATCCCAGCACTTTGGGAGGCCGAGTAGGGAGGATCACTTGAGCTCAGGAATTCAAGACCAGCCTGGGGATCATGGTGAAACCCCATCTCTACGAAAAATTCAAAAATTAGCTGAGCATGAAGGTGTGCGCCTGTAGTCCCAGCTACTTGGGAGGCTGAGGTGGGAGGATCACCTGAATCCAGGAAGTTGAGGCTGAAGTGAGCCGCGATTGCACTACTGCACTCAGGCTAAGTGACAGAACCAGACCCTGTCTCAAAAAAAAAAAAAAAAAAAAAGAAACAGAAAAAGAAATCTGTTCAATCAATTTATGACAACTCACCTCAGTGAACCCCCTTTTGCAAACCAAACAATCAGGATCTGCCCCTTCACTTCTGAAAATCAATCATTCAGGAGTTTGAGTCCTGCCTGGGCAACATAGAAAGACATTGTCAAAAGAGGCTGGGCGCAATGGCTCACACCTGCAATCCCAGGCAGAGGTGGGTGGATTGCCTGAGGTCAGGAGCTTGAGACCAGCCTGGCCAAGATGGTGAAACCCCGTCTGTACTAAAAATACAAAAATTAGCCAGGCATGGTGGCACACATCTGTAGTTCCAGCTACACAGGAGGGTGTCAGGAGAGTCGCTTGAACCCGGGAGGCAGAAGTTGCAGTGAGCCAAGATTGCGCCATTCCACTCCAACCTGGGTAACAGAGTGAGACTCCATCTAAAAATAAAAAAATAAGATGGACATTGTCAAAAGAGAGAGAAGAAAGAGAAATAATAATAGGAAAGTTATAGAAAAATATTCATGCCAAAAAATGCAATACAGCCTCGTTTAGGTTAAAAAATGCATTTTAAAAATATTTATTTTTAGTAATTTGCATTTTCCAAATTTCTGCAATTATGATGTATAACTTTTATAATATGGTGATGAGAGTGTGAAGCAACACATTTTGTATGTGTGTGTTTTTTAAATTCCCATTTCTTGTTTGTGATTGGGGTGAAATATCAGGTCAGCTTGGCAGTCACTGTAGGACTAGAAAGTAGCCATTCATATTTCCCTACCAGCTGGTTGACCCGACTGAGGCCCCTGCCTGGATCTTAGGATTCAGGCCTCTCCACTTGTCAGTCCAGCTCTCAGACTTTACACACGATCTCCTCATCCAGCCTACCCCATGCACCAACACCAGTTTCACCCTCCTAAAACACCACTATCACCTTGCTGCTGCCTGCTGCAGTGCTCTCAATAGCTCCTACAGCCTCCCTATATCCTTTATACCCTTCCATTCCAGGGCTCCAGAGCCTGACTCAATGTACCCCTCAGATCTTTCTCAGGGATCCCCCACAAAACACCTCTTCATCTCTTCAGCTAAGGCCATCACCATTCCCCTCATGCCATTCTCCTTCCGGCCTCTGCTACTCTCCAGCAACACCCTTCTCTCCCTCTCTTCCAGCAACACCCTTCTCTCCCTACTCCTTCACATCTCTACCTAACAGTTCTGAGGTAGGAGGTGGGACTGGACTCAGGAAGGTGAACTTTACTCTGGAGGCAGGGCTCAGACACCTGACCAAATTGAGGACCAGTTAAACAGATCTAGGGCAGGCCGGGCACAGTGGCTCACACCTGTAATCCTGGCACTTTGGGAGGCTGATGCAGGCAGATTGCCTGAGCTTAGGAGTTCGAGACCACCCTGGGCAATGTGGCGAAACCCTGTCTCTACTAAAATACAAAAATTAGCCAGTGTGGTAGTGGGTGCCTGTAGTCCCAGCTGCTTGGGAGGCTGAGGCATGAGAATCGCTTGAACATGGGAGGCAGAGGTTGCAGTGAGCCAACAAAGTGAGGTTCCATCTCAAAAAAAAAAAAAAAAAACAAAACCAGGTCCAGGGCAGAAGCAGCTTTCCATAAGACACACCCACCACTGTGCCATGTCACTTTACCATTGCCTTGGCAACATCCGGATATTAACACCCCTTTCCATGGCAATAACTTGATGGCCTGAAAATTACTACCTCATCCTAGAAATTTCTACATAAACCACCCCTTAATTTGCGTATAATTAAAAGTGGCTGTAAATGTGAGTGCAGCTCTGCCTCTGAGCTGTGACTTTGGGGGCACTGCCCCTGGGTAGCCCTGCTGCATGAGGAGCAGTACCTCTGCTGCTCTGTGCACTGCTGCTTGCTGGCTACCACCACCAGCTTGCCCTGGAATTCTTTCCTGGGTGAAGCCAAGAACCCTCCTGGGCTAAGCCCCAGTTTAAAGGTTTGCCTGTCTGTCTGTCCTGTCCTGCATCAGTCCTAGCTCTCCTTCAAGGCCTACCTCAAATCCCCTTTCTTGCATGAAGGTTTCTCATGGGTTTCATCCCAGCCCATACCTCTGGCTGCAAATGGCCTTAAAAATCTGAACAACATTTGAAAATTCTGAGTAATGGGCAACCAGGCAGCCTGGCTTATGAGGCCTGGCCAGCTCTTCTTCATCATGAGGCCTCCTACCTGCTGCCTTCCTGCCTAATTCCAGCAGCCTTCACTCCAGTCCTCACTGAACTTGCAGACAGACCACTCCCAGAGAGGGAGACAGATGCCATCTCCCACCTCTGTGAGCCTCAACTAACAACTCCTGGTTGGCCCATCTCTTGTATAATGATTGACACCAAGAATGTCTGCTACCTTGGGGCTGTGATTTCATCTGGTAATATCAAAAACAATTTTTTTTTTGAGAGTCTCACTGTCACCCAGGCTGGAGTGCGGTGGCATGATCTCAGCTCATTGCAACCTCTACCTCCCAGGTTCAAGCTATTCTCCTGCTCAGCCTCCCAAGTAGCTGGGATTACAGACGCACACCACCATGACCAGCTAATTTATGTATTTTTAGTAGAGACGGGGTTTTGGCATGTCACTCAGGCTGGTCTTGAACTCCTGGCCTCATGTGATCCACCTGCATTGGCCTCCCAAAGTGCTGGGATTGTAGGCGTGGGCCACTGCGCCCAGCCCAAGAGGTAAATTTTTTGAAATAAGCTTTAGTGGAACAATCCTGAAGAATAACACAAGAGGAATAGCAGGTTACCAGTAAGGTGTCAGCCAATTTGTTCCAGCCACTTTTGAATCCATGTCCTATAATCTAAAATTTAGTTCTCTTTCTCTAAGATGAGAGCTTTCTATCATGTCAGTATGTATGTTATGAAGAAAAGGAGACTTAGGTGAGATGTTTGTATTTATCACAACTGCTGCATCAATTGCCTAGGACTTCAACAGCTTCATGGAAGTCTGGGAAATGTTCAGGCATAAAGTTATTGCCTTAGCTGACTTAAAATTGCCCCATACAATGGTACATATCAACCCTTAGTGAGGCCTTTTAAAAAACAAACAGGTTGAAAAATGGATTAAAGTAGGCAAATACAGCATCTGTCTTTAGAGCTATCAACTCAGGAATTCTCTCAATTTTTTTTTTTTTTTGAGATGGAGTCTCGCTCTGTCGCCCAGGCTGGAGTGCAGTGGCGCAATCTCGGCCCACTACAAGCTCTGTCTCCCAGGTTCACACCATTCTCCTGCCTCAGTCTCCAGAGTAGCTGGGACTACAGGTGCCCACCACCACACCTGGCTAATTTTTTGTATTTTTAGTAGAGATGGAGTTTCACCGTGTTAGCCTAGATGGTCTTGATCTCCTGACCTTGTGATCTGCCAGCCTTGGCCTCCCAAAGTGTTGGGATTACAGGCGTGAGCCACCATGCCTGGCCAGGAATTCTCTCAATTATGAAATCTTGCAGAGAAGTTATTTTTCTTTCTCAAAATCAAGATAATGACAATATTTCTTACTCCAGATCAGGCATTTTTTCATCATCACTGTCTTGTGAATGATCATCTGCTCCATCTGCTAAATCTACATCCTCTTCACCACCCATGTTGTTCATCATCTCAGAGAAATAATCAAAATCAGACATGGCTTCATCTGAATCATCTTCCCAGTCTTTCAAACTGGGAAAGCTTTGCCAGTTAAGCTTTGCCCTTTGTTTTGTAACCTAAGCCAGTTAAGCTTTGCCCTTTGTTTTGTAACCTTGGCCATGACTGGCCCCATTTTCCTTCTTGTAAACAAACAAAATTGATCTGTCCATTCTTTTATGCTTCAAATCATTTGCATCAATACAGTGAAAAAGATCGATTTCATATAAATGCTTAAAATGATCACTTCTAGGAAGTGGCGGTACAAGGGCTTCTGCACAGCTAGCAGAGCAGTGGTCCTGACCACAGTGCATGCCCTGAGCCCTCCGCCTCCCCTGCCTGCCTGCGAGGCAGCAGCAGTGCCACAAGCAGCCCACAGCAGGGTGGAACACCCACATCGACAACCTCATGGTGGAAGGGACCTGTAGGATGCAGCCATCCTGGGCTACAAGGATTTGCCTTCCATCCAGGCCACCATCCCTGGGAAAACCTTTGTCAACATCAAGCCAGCTGAGGTTGATGTCCTGTTTGGCAAAGACTGGTCAAGTTTTTTTGTGAATGAGGTGACACTTGGGGGCCAGAAATGTTCTGTGATCTGGGACCTACAGCTGCAGGATGGGGAACTGACCTATCTTTATACCAAGAGCACTGATGGAGCCCCCACCTTCAATGTCACTGTCACCATGACTGCCAGGATGCTAGTGTTGTAGGAAGTCAGGGACCCCGAATGGAGGGATGGGCTGAAGGCACGGCAGAGGAACATAAATTGTGAAGATTTCACTTTAATATGGACATTTATCAGTTCCCAAATAATACTTTTATAATTTCTTATGCCTGTCTTTAATCTCTTAATCCTGTTATCTTTGTAAGCTGAGGGTGTATGTCACCTCAGGACCACTGTGATAATTATGTTAACTGTACAAATTGATTGTAAAACATGTGTTTGAACAATATGAAATCAGTGCACCTTGAAAAAGAACAGAATAATAGCGATTTTTAGGGAACAAGAGAAGACAACCATAAGGTCTGATTACCTGTGGGGTCGGGCAAAAACAGCCATATTCTCCTTCTTGCAGAGAGGCTATAAACGGATGTGCAAGTAGGAAAGATATTGCTAAATTCTTTTCCTAGCAAGGAATATTAATATTAATACCCTGGGAAAGGAATGCATTCCTGGGGGGAGGTCTATAAACGGCCGCTCTGGGAATGTCTGTCTTGTGCAGTTGAGATAAGGACTGAGATACGCCCTGGTCTCCTGCAGTACCCTCAGGCTTACTAGGGTGTGGAAAAACTCCACCCTGGTAAATTTGTGGTCAGACCGGTTCTCTGCTCTCGACCCCTGTTTTCTGTTGTTTAAGATGTTTATCAAGACAATACGTGCATTGCTGAACATGGACCCTTATCTGTAGTTCTGCTTTTGCCCTTTGCCTTGTGATCTTTGTTGGACCCTTATCAGTAGTTCTGCTTTTGCCCTTTGTCCTGTTCCCTCAGAAGCATGTGATCTTTGTTAGACCCTTATTAGTAGTTCTGCTTTTTGCCCTTTGAAGCATGTGATCTTTGTACCTACTCCCTGTTCTTACACCCCCTCCCCTTTTTAAAACCCTTAATAAAAACTTGCTGGTTTGAGGCTCAGGCGGGCATCACAGTCCTACCGATATGTGATGCCACCCCCGGCGGCCTAGCTGTAAAATTCCTCTCTTTATACTGTCTCTCTTTATTTCTCAGCCAGTAGACACTTATGGAAAATAGAACCTATGTTGAAATATTGGGGGCGGGTTCCCCCAATATCTGGCACATCAATGTGGTTGTCTTTTTCCTAATTGCATGTGGGAACCTCATTCCCTTTGGTAGGTGTGGAGAAATGCTTATCAGTCTGGTCCACAGACACGCTTGTTTGGCTCCCTGACAATTGGTGAGTTGTCTGTGTATTGTCCGGGCTAACTTTGGGTCACTCAGAGTCTAAACATGCTTATCTCTGCCATATTAAACTGTTAAAACAGGGGGGAGTTCGGGTACCCATGGAAAATATGGTCACCCTATTCAGGACAGTGGAAGAACACTGTCCTTGGTTTCCTAAAAAGGGAACGTTAGATGTAGAACTATGGGATCGTGTTGGTGCAAAATTCCAGGAACTGGTCCCGACAGGAAATTATGTTCCCATCACTGTTTTGGGTGACTGGGCCTTGGTATGTGCTGTCCTAATGACATACCAATCCAGTGACCCCCTGCAGTTACCACAGTTTTCTGAATCTGGAAACCCTCCACCTCTTCCTCAACCTTCCTCTCCTGCACGGCCTTCGTTATCTGATCAGCCTCTCGCTTCACCTACTCCTCCCCACCTGAGGATATTGAAGATTCAATATCTAACTCCAGTGACTTTGGCTTAATGTCACCCCCGATGGTCTTATTTCTTTTCACGAACAGCCAGTACTTGTAGCTCCCACGGCCCTGACTCGGACAGCCCAGGACCATATCTATGCTAACTCTTCCCTCTTCAAACCTTTGCAGCCTTTGCCTCCTGAGCCATCTAATGGCTCTGGAACTAAACTACAATTTACCTATAATTCTGCAGTCCCTCCCTCATCCACCACAGCCTCTCACCCTCCTGTCATTTCGGTCCCTCAACCGGTCACTTTGCCATCCACTCAACCTGCTTCTCTGTACCCTTCTTCACACATGGACACCCCTGCCACTCTGGTTGCACAGGATTGGGCAATAATCACCAGTATGCTTCTGCCTCTTCTGCTCCTTCAGTGCCCCTTTCTCACGCTCTCATACTGGTCCAACCTCCTCAACCTCAGTTTCCCTTATCTACACATAATTTTCCTGTCACTTCTATGCCAACTCTGTCTCATGTGCCTGTTGTTGAAACTTCCATGCAATGCTTATTACACCAAAACAAACAAGTGGATTAGAAGCGTGGGCTTATCCGGTCGTGCTGGAACCTCTCAATACTCAAGGGGTACAAGTGCGTCGATATGCGCCACTCAATCTTACCTTTTTAAAAGAATTCAAGGGTGCTTGTACTCAGTATAGTCCTACTTCTCCATATGTTAAAATGGTGTTACAGACTCTTTGTACTGAAGCCATTTTGCTTCCTTTAGACTGGGACCTTTTGGCAAAAGCTGTTCTAACACCATCTCAGCATTTACAATTCTGTATCTGGTGGTCAGGGGAGGCCCATCTGCAGGCTCAGCTAAATCGGGCTGATGGCATTCTAATTACTCAGGCTCAGCTCACAGACTCCAATAATTACTCTGACACTACTGCCCAATTAGGCTTTGATGCTCTCACCATGGAACAAGTAACAGCATGAGAGTTTGGGATAAATTACGTTCCCCAGGCCAAGCTCCTGTCTCTTACTACTGTTAAACAGGGTGACAATGTATTATATCCTGATTTTTTGGCTAAACTACAAGATGCTGTTGAAAAATCTGTCTCTGATGAGCATGCTCAAGGTATTCTTCATATGTTAGCTTTTGAGAATGTGAACCATGAGTGTAAAATGGCCATGCGTTCCATCCAACGTCAAAATTTACCCGATCACACGGTGTTCCTGCATATATTAAAGCTTGTGAAGGCATTGGATCGGACACCCACAAAGCTATTCTGTGGGCACGGGCCATGAAGGACAGCAATCAAACTGGCTTGACTGATTCTTTTCTTGGAGCCTGCTATAATTGTGGTCAACTTGGTCATACTCGAAAAAATTGCACTGTTAAAAACTTAAAGGCAGCCAAGCCAGCTCAAAAAACACAGCCAAATGCTCCTGCTACTGTTTGCCCTCATTGTCGGAAAGGTAAACATTGGGCAAGTACTTGCTTCTCTAAGTCTGATATAGATGGAAATCCCTTGCCAAAGAACCAGGGAAATGGGAAGCGGGGCCAGTCCTAGGCCCTATTATCAAATGGGACACCTCAGACTCAGACCAATGTTGTGTTTCTGCTTCAAGCGGTCCCAACGCAGTCCCCAGCACAAACAAATTTACCTACAGCCAACCCAGATGAGTCCCAGCCTCTTCTTCTGTCTCAGTACAATACTTACCTATGCTCCACAGTAGGGGGCGGGGCAGTCAATCTCTATAGTACCATTCCTCTAAATTTACTACCTAATTCTTTGCCTTTAATTCCCAGACCAATACCTGGGAACCTGGAACAATTATAATGTGGGGAAGAGGGTATGCTTATGTTTCACCAGGAGATCATCAATCCCCTGTCTGGGTGCCCACTAGGATACTTAAACTTCGTGTGAATACTGACAATCAAAACCACAGGGAAGAGACGTCCACATCAGAGACCACCCTCATACCTGGTGAGATCTGTGCCTACTCCTCAGAAACTGGCATGCCAAATCAAAATGGGTCTGGTTCAATCCTCCCTAATGGCAACGGAGACCCCTCTAACTAATCCCACTTCTCCTAATTCCCTTTCTTTTTCTCCTTACGAACCTAAAAATATCACCATTTCTATTAGCCTGAAAATAACATCACCTTGTTCTTCTATTCCTCCTTCAGCACTGGATCTTGCTTACAATAGGTTTTATTTAATAATTCTCCTCCTTATACTTTCTGTCTCACCAGTTTCCCCTCACATTGATTTACCTGCTACACAAAATTATTCATGCTGGGCTTATGTGCTTTTTCCTCAACTTATTCGATCTCTCACCTGGATGGATGCTCCTGCAGAAATCTATACTAATGATAGTGTGTGGATGCCTGGAGCTACAGATGACCATTGCCCCACTCAACCAAGAAAAGAAGGCACTTTTAATGTTACTATGGGTTATAAATACCCTCCTCTGTGCCTCGGACATGCACCTGGTTGTATCCATCTAGAAACTCAAGTCTGGGCTGCTTACCTTCTGGAGAGATCAGCCACAGGGAAACGGGGACATTTGGTCTCCAGCCTCTCCCTTTCTCCTTTAAGACAAATGAAAGGGGGAGTAATAGGAGATACCCCATACTTTCAATATAAACCTGTAGGAAAACCATGTCCTAAAATTTTTGAGGGCCCATCTAAATCTTTAATTTGGGAAGATTGTGTTAATTCACATGCAGTAGTATTAAAAAATGACTCATAGGGTTTAGTAAGAGACTGGGCACCAAAGGGCTATTTGAAAAACAATTGCTCCTCTGGTGGAAGGGAATGCCTGGAGGCTACTTGTTTTATTTCTTATTGGGAGGACAAGGATCATCATCCTACTTTGCATAGGAGGTTCAGCTTGTTCTGTCCCTTAAAATGGGAAGATAAGAGGATTACCCCCTGCCGCCCGAGGCCTCTTATGATGTTCCCCATTCTGAGCCCAGAACACCCAGAACTTTGGAAATTGGCTATTGCCATGTCCAGACTGCGAGTATGGGAAGGGGAAACTTTTCTTTCTGTTGTCCCCACTACCACCCCTCACATCCGTGATTCTGAAACCCAGGATAAATCCCCTTTGGACCATTTTCCTCTTTTTGATGCCGATCCTCCTTTATGGGACTCTGATTGGCATTATGATAATTCTTCTGGACCCAGGTATGTCCCTCTACCTCTTTGGAATCCCCGGGCACCTCGTATTGCTTCTTTATGGCATCAAACATTGGGCGTTGCCACCGCCACTCCTCTCCCTCAGTATCAACGTAGATTCAAACATTCTGCTTTGTTTACCTCCAGCCTGACTATACCTATACAGAGTTGTGTTAAGCCTCCTTACATGCTGTTAGTGGGAAATATCAAAATTTGGATGAATAATCAAACCGTCCAATGCATTAATTGTCATTTATACACTTGTGTTAACTCCCGTTTTGACTTCAGGGAAAGTGTAATGTTGGTTCGAGCTTGAGAAGGAATCTGGATACCAGTAACTTTACCCAGACCTTGGGAATCCTCCCCCTCAGTACATTTAATTAATCAAGTGTTACAACAAACTCTCAAGAGATCTAAGAGATTTGTTTTCACTTTAATCGCTGTGATCATGGGCCTAATTACAGTCACTGCACTGGCCACCACTGCCAGAGTGGCATTACACCAATCTATTCAAATGGCTAATTTTGTTAATGATTGGCAAGGCAATTCCACCCAAATATGGAATCCTCAACAAGGCATTGATCAAAAATTAGCTAATGATTTAAGACAGTCTGTTATTTGGCTTGGGGACCGGCTAATGAGTCTCGAACATCACATGCAAATGCAGTGCGATTGAAACACTTCTGATTTCTATAGCACACCATATTCCTACAACGAGACTGATCATGGGAAATGGTCAAAGGACACCTTCTGGGTAGGGAAGATAATTTATCCTTGGACATAACTAAGTTAAAGAAACAAATTTTTGAAGCCTCTCAAGCTCATTTATCCATTGTGCCTGGAGCTGCATCAGATCAGGTGACAGAAAGTCTTTCTGGACTAAACTCCACAACTTGGATTAAGTCTATTGGGGGCTCCACTGTAGGAAATTTTGGAATCATGTTTCTCTGTTTAATCGGCTTGTTTTTAGTGTGCTGGACCAGTCAAAGAATCCTGCATCAAAACCGAGAGAACGAGCAAGCCTTCATTGCCATGGCACATTTATATAAAAAGAAAGGATGAGATGTTGCAGGAAGTCAGGGACCCTGAATGGAGGGACTGGCTGCAGCCACAGCAGAGGAACATAAATTGTGAAGATTTCATTTTAATATGGACATTTATCAGTTCCCAAATAATACTTTTATAATTTCTTATGCCTGTCTTTAATCTCTTAATCCTGTTATCTTCGTAAGCTGAGGATGTATGTCCCCTCAGGACCACTGTGATAATTGTGTTAACTGTACAAATTGATTGTAAAATGCGTGTTTGAACAATATGAAATCAGTGCACCTTGAAAAAGAACAGAATAATAGCTATTTTTAGGGAAAAAGGGAAAACAACCGTAAGGTCTGACTGCCTGCAGGGTAGGGCAGAAAGAGCCATATTTTCCTTCTTGCAGAGAGACTATAAATGGATGTGCAAGTAGGGAAGATATCACTAAATTATTTTCCTAGCAAGGAATATTAATATTAATACCCTGGGAAAGGAATGCATTCCTGGGGGGAGGTCTATAAACAGCGGCTCTGGGAATGTCTATCTTGTGCAGTTGAGATAAGGACTGAGATACGCCCTGGTCTCCTGCAGTACCCTCAGGCTTACTAGGGTGGGGAAAAACTCCGCCCTGGTAAATTTGTGGTCAGACCGGTTCTCTGCTCTCGACCCCTGTTTTCTGTTGTTTAAGATGTTTATCAAGACAATACATGCATTGCTGAACATGGACCCTTATCTGTAGTTCTGCTTTTGCCCTTTGCCTTGTGATCTTTGTTGGACCCTTATCAGTAGTTCTGCTTTTGCCCTTTGTCCTGTTCCCTCAGAAGCATGTGATCTTTGTTAGACCCTTATTAGTAGTTCTGCTTTTTGCCCTTTGAAGCATGTGATCTTTGTACCTACTCCCTGTTCTTACACCCCTCCCCTTTTTGAAACCCTTAATAAAAACTTGCTGGTTTGAGGCTCAGGTGGGCATCACAGTCCTACTGATATGTGATGCCACCTCTGGTGGCCCACCTGTAAAATTCCTCTCTTTATACTGTCTCTATTTCTCAGCCAGCCGACACTTATAGAAAGAACCTACGTTGAAATATTGGGGGCAGGTTCCTCCAATACGCTAGTCCTGCTGATGAGCAAAGAAGGTGTTGACGGCATTTTGATCAACAAGAAATGTTATGAAACGGCCTCCCACCTCTGGCGTTCCCAATACTGACCTCATCTGTTCCTTCCCCTCCACCGCTCCCCACAGCTTAGCACCCCTTTCGTTCCCATACACAAGTACAACATTTTTATTTTGGGGACCATTAACCCACAGCCCTTATTGCTGCCAAAACCACATGGGCTGGAGGGCCAGGGCTGGATGGACAGTCACACCACTGCACACCAGCCTGGTGACAGAGCAAGACTCTGTCTCAAAAAAAAAAAAAAAAGAATGCATAAAAGACCTTTGACAGTCCCTGCTACTTGTGACCCTCCTGACTCTGTCATCTGTCCAGTGATTTTGATTTTGCAACATGGAAAGTTCCAAGCCTTGATTCCTGAGCCCAGATACCATTCGCACTCTGGGGTCATTCAAGCATGGGGAGCTCCTCAGAGGGTGATCAACTGACCTCCCTTACCTAGCTCCTCCTCTGGAGGTTTGCCCTGGAGTTGAGCCAGCCCTTGAGGAGGCCTTCACTCCTACCACCTCTCTCCCTTCTGGATATGAGTTCAGGCCTGGCTGGGCTCCAGGAGAATCTTTCCACAAGGCAAGAGATAACACAAAGTCAAGGTGAAGATCAGGGTAGCCCTTTAAAAGGCCTCCTTGTGCCCTAGAGTTGCCACAGCTCTTCTACTCCACTGCTGTCTATCTTGCCTGCCAGCACCCAGCCGCCATGTGGGAACTCGTGGCTCTCTTGCTGCTTACCCTAGCCTATTTGTTTTGGCCCAAGAGAAGGTGCCCTGGTGCCAAGTACCCCAAGAGCCTCCTGTCCCTGCCCCTAGTGGGCAGCCTGCCATTCCTCCCCAGACATGGCTATATGCATAACAACTTCTTCGAGCTGCAGAAAAAATATGGCCCCATCTATTCCGTTCGTATGGGCACCAAGACTACAGTGATTGTCGGCCACCACCAGCTGGCCAAGGAGGTGCTTATTAAGAAGGGCAAGGACTTCTCTGGACGGCCTCAAATGGTAAGTGGTGCCCATCTCCTCCCTGCCCCCTTCACCACCCCCTGGGATTGTTCGGGTCTTCAGACCATGCCTAGAATGGTGCTTCCAGCTCCAACAACCTGTAATTCTTCCCAAAGTAGACTAGTGGGATGATGTGAAGGGAGTGAACCTGCAGACCCCCACCCAGCCTCTAAATGAGGCAGGAAGAATTAAAGGAAGGTCTCCTCTACCAGGTTGCCCAGGAGGTGGGATGGGAGGACCACAGTGGTCTGAGGGGTCAAGGAGTCCTCACTCCACTCCTCTCTCTGGGCCTAGACTTCTCTAATGGACTGAGAAGGTGCATGTACAGCACTTAGCCTAGCACCCAGCACAGTAAGTGCCCCTTATACAGCCAGGATTCATGTTACTTTTCATGGAAAATGGGGGCAGTGATTACTGTCCTCCATGAAAGCTGCTGGGGAGAAGTAGCCTGGCTATTGCAAGCTGGGATTGCTGTTTTCCTGGTGCTATTTCCAGCTGCTCAGGCTCACAGGGTCAGTGATCTACAATGACATTTCAGAGTTGCTGATGAGCCTCCTACTGAGCTTGTTGTCATACTCCCAGGACAGGAGTGGTATTGATCATCCAGAAACACTGCCAGTGCCCCCAGCCCAGCACCCTGCTGCTGAGAACTCCCCTGAACACCCCAGCAGGGCCCCCAGCCTCTCAGCTTTTTTTTTTTTTTTTTTTTTGAGACAGAGTCTCTCTCTGTCACCCAGCCTGGAGTGCAGTGGCCGATCTCAGCTCACTGCAACCTCCGCCTCCCGGGTTCAAGTGATTCTCCTGCCTCAGCCTCCTGAGTAGCTGGGATTACAGGAGCATGCCACTATGCCCGCTAATTTTTTGTATTTATAGTAGAGATGGCATTTCACCGTGTTAGCCAGGATGGTCTCAATCTCCTGACCTCGTGATCCTCCCACCTTAGGCTCCCAAAGTGCTGGGATTATAGGCATGAGCCACTGTGCCCTGCCAGCCTCTCAGCTTTGATCAAGCCAAGGGTTGGTTTATTTTTCCTTGGACCAATCAGCCAGGTCTGCTGACCAACTACCTGGCTCCCACCTCTGCTGGCTTCCTCCCGGGGGTATAGAAGATGGAGGAGGCTAGTCATGTGGATCTTCGGGGTCAGAAGATGGAAAAGGGAGGCTTTGGACCCTTATGCTTTTGGGGGCACCTCTAGGAGGAGATGGCTCGGCCCAAATCCAAACTGGGTAGACAAAACATATGCACTCTCCAAATGTGGGCTTGTGGCTGGGTATGCAGGCTTGCAATGGAAGGGTAAACCTGAGTGAGGTGAGCTGTGCCTTTAGCTCAGCTAAGGGCTCAGGGAAAAGCAGAGATCTGTGCAGTCCTCAGCCTCTACAAGCTCACCTGCTCCCTACCCTCTGGACAGGCATAGTTTAGAGAGTTTATCCCATCCAGAGTTGCCTTCCTCTGGTCAGAAACTGATGAGCAAAAAGAAGCCCAGAGGGCACCCTGTCAGGTAAGAGAACCCCAGTGCTGCTGCATTCTAATTAAGGGTTCTTTCTTTCTCCTTGATCTACTGTATTTCTGAAAGAATTGGGAGTAGGAGGCCTTAGGGTCTGTCCTACCAAGTCCTTGCAGTCATGGTGGAGTGCAGTGGGGCTGTGCCCACATGGGGGTCAGCATGCCAGGTACCTGCCTTCTCCTCCAGGAAGGACAGCAGGGACCAGAGGTGCAAGGGCAAGAGTGGGGTGGATGGTGTGTGATTCCTACAGCCTTGCCTGCTCTCCAAAGGCAACTCTAGACATCGCGTCCAACAACCGTAAGGGTATCGCCTTCGCTGACTATGGCGCACACTGGCAGCTGCATCGAAGGCTGGCGATGGCCACCTTTGCCCTGTTCAAGGATGGCGATCAGAAGCTGGAGAAGATCAGTGAGTGCCAGGCTGGCCTCTGGGGCTGGGGCTGGATCCCACAGGAACTGCTGGAGGGAGAGGAGGGTTGGGCAGGGGTTAACAGTTAGGACTAGAGCGCAATGCAGCCTTTTCTTGGCTACTGCTGCCATCTAGTGGCCATCTACTATCTGTCCCCCGCTCCTGTTAAGAGGCAACTGGTAGAGAGAGGGGGTGAGGGTGCTGATTCATTTCCCACCCTCATGCCCCCTATCCCTTCAGTTTGTCAGGAAATCAGTACATTGTGTGATATGCTGGCCACCCACAACGGACAGACCATAGACATCTCCTTTCCTGTCTTCGTGGCGGTAACCAATGTCATCTCCTTGATCTGCTTCAATACCTCCTACAAGAATGGGGACCCTGAGTTGAAGATCATACAGAATTACAATGAAGGCATCATAGACAACCTGGACAGCCTGGTGGACCTAATCCCCTGGTTGAAGGTGAGCATGATGCCACACCCTGCCTTCAGGTTCTAGTAGACCCTGACGGTGTCCCCAATCTTCCTTCCTTTTTACTTCCCCACTCCAGCCGCAATGACCCATCTTTTCCCTGATTACCTCCGCCACCTCTACCTCCTCTGCCACTTAAAACCTTTGCCATTTCTCTGCAGAGATAGATTTAGCCTTTTAATTATGCACCTTAGTACTCCAGATAATGGCCTTCATTTCTTTTCCAATGACCATGTGCCAGTACTAAGCATTCTATAAGCATTCATCACTGAATTTCCCTTGGAAGTAGGTTTTATTATCCCCATTGTGCAGGTGAGAAGCAGGCTTAGCGGGGTTAAGGAGCTTGTCTGAGGCTTCAGGCTCACGTCTCTCTCACTCCTAAAGGCTGGACACATAGCAGAGTCAGCGCTTGATGTTTGATTGAATGGAGAAGGAGAGGTGGAGACCACGCCCTCCTCCCCTGTTTAGAATTGTCTTCGTTGTCATGATAAACCCGTTCTGTGTCCCCATCTTGCCTTCCATTCTGGCTGAAGATCAGGGGTGGAGTAGGAACTTCCAGAGACAGAAAGCTAAGATCCGCCTCCAGGAGAGACTCTGGCAGCTGGAGAAGCAAAATGGAAGAAGGGTGGATTTAACATTTCTTTTTATTTCCCAGATTTTCCCCAACAAAACTCTGGAAAAATTAAAGAGCCATGTTAAAACACGAAATGATCTGCTGAATAAAATACTTGAAAATTACAAGGTAGGTGATAGAGCAGAAGATAATATGAGTTAGGCTAAAAGTAATCACGAGAGCAGGGTGGGGTCCATTCTACACACTGTAGAAGCTTCAAAACCTAGCAGAGAACCTGGCACTTAGTAGGTGCACAATAAAAACTGACTTAAGGGCTGGGCGCGGTGGCTCACGCCTGTAATCTCAACACTTTGGGAGGCCGAGGTGGGCAGATCATTCAATTGAGGTGAGGAGTTCAAGACCGCCTGGCCAATATGGTGAAACCTCGTCTCTACTAAAAATACAAAAACTAGGCCAGGCAAGATGGCTCACGCCTGTAATCCCAACACTTTGCGAGGCCAAGGTGGGCAGATCACCTGAGGTTGGGAGTTCGAGACCAGCCTGACCAACATGGAGAAACTCTGTCTCTACTAAAAATACAAAATTAGCCGGACATGGTGGCGCATGCCTATAATCCCAGCTATTTGGGAGGCTGAGGCAGGAGAATCACTTGGACCCAGGAGGCAGAGGCTGCAGTGAGCCAAGATTGCGCCATTGCACTCCAGCCTGTACAACAAGAGTGAAACTGCTTCTCAAAAAAAAAAAAAAAAAAAAAATACAAAATACAAAAACTAGTCAGTCGTGGTGGTGTGTACCTGTAGTCCCACCTGCTCGGGAGGCTGAGACAGGAGAATCGCTTGAACCCGAGAAGCAGAGGTTACAGTGAGCTGAGATCATGCCATTGCACTCCAGCCTGGGCATTGCACCAAGATTCTGTCTCAAAAAAAAAAAAACTGACTTAAGGAGTTGGGATCGAAAAGTGAGGAATTGAAAAGGATCCTAGAAGAGACCTAACCTCTCCACCAAATTTAAAGAGGGCCCAGGGCTGCCTCCTACCTCCACAAGTTTGTAGGTCCGGCCCAGACTTGCTCTACTTCCAAGTGGAAGGAGCCTTGTTATCTCTAGTCAGGGACAGAAGTATGGCAGGAGTGTCACAGATGGGGCTCCTTCCTTATTAATGTCTTCCAACCTCACCCAACCCAGGAGAAATTCCAGAGCGACTCTATCACCAACATGATGGACATACTGATGCAAGCCAAGATGAACTCAGATAATGGCAATGCTGGCCCAGATCAAGACTCAGAGCTGCTTTCAGATAACCACATTCTCACCACCATAGGGGATATCTTTGGGGCTGGCGTGGAGACCACCACCTCTGTGGTTAAATGGATCGTGGCCTTCCTGCTGCACAATCCTCAGGTGTGCTTCCCCCTCATCGATCCTAGACCCCAGCCAGCCCAATCTCTGGGCTCCAGAGAAAGGGAAAGCCAATTCTCTCAGGCTTTCTGTGCAGGAAGACTAGGCCTGCCCTGCCCCTTACCCAAGCAGTAGTTGGCTTTGACCCCAGAGTAGAGCTGCCCCATCTTCTGGAAGCCAGGCCTGGGCCCCAGAGCCACTACTGGGAAGGGACTGGACAGGCTCTTCTCAATGTCACAGTTGGATTCTTCTCTAAGCCCTTGCTTCTCCTGGGTTTACACACACTAGTCACCTCCAACCTACTCTGGTCTTCAGGTGAAGAAGAAGCTCTACGAGGAGATTGACCAGAATGTGGGTTTCAGCCGCACACCAACTATCAGTGACCGTAACCATCTCCTCCTGCTGGAGGCCACCATCCGAGAGGTGCTTCGCGTCAGGCCCGTGGCCCCTATGCTCATCCCCCACAAGGCCAACGTTGACTCCAGGTGCGCCTGCCCTCCCAGCAACATCTAGCCCCGTGATGCATTCAACACTGCTTGCCAGCCCACCTGGCTCCCCCTACCCCTGGCCCCTGCTAGCCAACCTAAAGTCAGTCAACCATCAACTACTAAAAATCATCCTGCCGGCCGGGCACAGTGGCTCACACCTGTAATCCCAACACTTTGGGAGGCCGAGGCGGGTGGATCATGAGGTCAGGGGTTCAAGACCAGCCTGACCAATTGGTGAAACCCTGTCTCTACTAAAAATACAAAAATTAGCCATGGGTGGTGGCGCGTGCCTGTAGTCCCAGCTACTCAGGAGGCTGAGGCAGGAGAATCACTTGAACCAAGGAGGCAGAGGTTGCAGTGAGCCAAGATCGCGCCATTGCACTCCAGCCTGGGTGACAGAGCGAGACTCTGTCTCGAAATAAATAAATAATTAATTAATTAAATAAAATAAAAATCATCCTGCCCCCAGCCCTGTGGCTCCATGTCTCTACCACCTACAGACACGCAATGACTCATCCACAGATCTGCCTGACTTCCCAGAGGAGCTTCCTGCTGCCCTCAGAGACATGTGGTGCGGGATGAAAGGCTGGGAGCTCCATGCTCCAACCAGCTGCAGCACGCACATAACATGCGCCGCAGCTCCAAACGCACACCCACATCCACTGCCAGACACCAAAGTCCACAGACACAGGTGTTCGACATAAGCGCCTGTTAGGAGGGAAGGGCTGGAGAAGGGCTGGATTTAGATTTGATCTAGCAGAAGCTGAGGAAAAGATGACTGAGTGGGAACGAGGGAGTAAAGGGTACTTTCCTCACGGCGGAAGAATGAGGGGGCATGAGGCTGAGCAAGGAAGGGAGTACGACGTCCCAGACCCACTTTTCCTCTTCCACTCTGGAGCAGCATCGGTGAGTTTGCTGTGGACAAGGGCACACACGTTATCATCAATCTGTGGGCGCTGCATCACAATGAGAAGGAGTGGCACCAGCCGGATCAGTTCATGCCTGGTGAGTCTGTCCTGTCCTGTGCCCTGGGCCACACAGCGAGCCTGGATTCTGCTCCACCACCCCAGTACCCCTTCACCTCTGCCAAGCTTGCTGCTAGACAACTCTTGGCTCCAACTATACGGACCTGTTGACACCCTCATCCTGCCATAGACTTACCCAAACTCTTCACAGCTGGGTTTCCCACGCTCTTCTTCCAACCAACTGCAAATTCACCCTCCAAGAAGCCCTCTACGCCTCTGTCTGCCATTAAGTCTGTCCCTTCTCCCCTCGGGTGGTGCTATTTTCATAGGTTAATTCCACCTCTTTTCCATCCTTCCTGAATATTTCATTTCCTCTGTGTCATTCAGGGCTACCTGAAAGCAGGGCTGTATCTCTCCCCAGGCAGGGGTTTCCCCATAATAAGGCTACATCCTCAGATCGGGGTTCCCTGGGCAGGGCCATGTCTCCCCCTCAGCCAGGGCAGAACCTTGCTTCTCCTCCCTCCTGCCCTAGCCCCTGGCTGATGCCACTCCTTGCCTGCAGAGCGTTTCTTGAATCCAGCGGGGACCCAGCTCATCTCACCGTCAGTAAGCTATTTGCCGTTCGGAGCAGGACCTCGCTCCTGTATAGGTGAGATCCTGGCCCGCCAGGAGCTCTTCCTCATCATGGCCTGGCTGCTGCAGAGGTTCGACCTGGAGGTGCCAGATGATGGGCAGCTGCCCTCCCTGGAAGGCAACCCCAAGGTGGTCTTTCTGATCGACTCTTTCAAAGTGAAGATCAAGGTGCGCCAGGCCTGGAGGGAAGCCCAGGCTGAGGGTAGCACCTAAAGGCTGTAACTCACAGCCCCTGTCCACCCTATGTGGCCCCACAACACAGATTTAGAAATGCAACCCCCCACCCTTCTCCGCCATTCTTCCCTGCTCCCAGCCCACTCCGCCTTCTTTTTCAGCCTGTGGCAATGCCAGTGATGTGCATAAACAGTTTTTTTTTTTTTCATAAGGTCCCTGAGTAGTTCATTTATGTATTCATTTGCTCACTCATTCTTTCAACACAGATTTTATTGAGCACCTACTATGTGCCATTCACTGTCTCAGGACACTCGAGCTCTGTGGTCTCTGAAGCTTACATTCTAGTGAGGGCTAACAAGTGAATAAGTTCAGAGACTCTCAAGTGCTTCGAAGTCAATCACAATTTATGTGATGTGATGAGAAAATGGCAGAGGCAGTGGGTGGCTGCTTTGAACAAGGGGTCAGGAAAACTGTTGCATGCTGAGAGAGAAGCAGGTAGAAAGGCCTCCAGGTGGGAGAGGTCAGCATGGCCAGTGAAGGGGAGAGTGGGCCCTGATGGGGTCAGAGTGGACATAGTGGTCCGTTCCCACTGTAGCTGGGATTACAGGAGGCCAGGAGGGAGGTTGGGTTTTATTCTAATTATGACAGGAAGTCACTGGAGGATTTTAAGTATGTAAGTGGAACAATCTGGTTTTTTGTTTTTGTTTTTGTTTGAGAAGGAGTTTCGCTCTTGTTGCCCTGGCTGGAGTGCAATGGCACGATCTTGGCTCACTGCAACCCCTGCCTCCTGAGTTCAAGTGATTCTCCTGCCTCAGCCTCCCGAATAGCTGGGATCACGGGCGTGTGCCACCACGCCCAGCTAATTTTGTATTTTTAGTAGAGACGAGGTTTTGCCATGTTGGTCAGGCTGGTCTCGAACTCCTGACCTCAGGTGATCCACTCATCTCGGCCTCCCAAAGTGCTAGGACTATAGACATGCACCACAGTGCCTAGCCTGTTTTTTGTTTTGTTTTGTTTTGTTTCGTTTTGTTTGGGGGCTTTTTTGTTGTTGTTTTTTGTTTTGTTTTGTTTTTTGAGTGACATGGTCTCACTCTGTTGCCCAGGCTGATTGCAGTGGCACAATCATGGCTCACTGCAGCCTCAACCTCCCAGGCTCAAGTGATCCTCCCACCTCAGCATCCCAAGTAACTAGGACTACAGGCACACATCACCAGGCCTGACTAATGTTTTACTTTTTGTAGAGATGGGGTTTTGCTGTGTTTTCTAGGCTGGTCTCAAACTCCTAAGCTCAAGCGCTTCTCCCACCTCAGCCTCCCAAAGTGTTTGGATTATAGGCATGAGCCACTGTGCCCGGCTGGTTTGTATTTCTAAAAGATCACTGTAGTTGCTGTGTGGAGAATGTTCTGCTAAGGGATGGGAGTGGGAGCAGGGAGAACAGTTAGGAAGGAGGCTGTTGGTCTGGTCCAGGAAAGCCAGATGTTGATGAGTTAAACCATGGCCACAGCAGTGGAAACAGTGAGAAGTGGTAGGATTGAGTTTATCTTTTGTTTTCTGTTTGTGTGTGTGTGTGTGTGTGTGTGTGTGTGTGTGTGTGTGTGTGTGTTTGAGACAGACTCTTGCTCTTTCGCACAGGCTGGACTGCAACGGCACAATCTCAGCTCACTACAACCTCCACCTCCCTTAAGCGATTCTGCTGCCTCAGCCTCCCAAGTAGCTGGGATTACAGGCGCCTGGATAATTTTTTTATTTTTAGTAGAGATGGGGTTTCGCCATGTTGGCCAGGCTGGTCTCGAACTCCTGACCTCAGGTGATCCCACCTCAGCCTCCCAAAGTGCCAGGACTACAGGTGTGAGCCACCGAGCCTGGCCTGAGTTTATATTTTGAAAGTAGGGCAGGCCGGGCGTGGTGGCTCAGGCCTGTAATCCCAGCACTTTGGGAGGCCGAGATGGGTGGATTGCCTGAGGTATGGAGTTCTAGACCAGCCTGCCCAACATGGCAAAACCCTGTCTCTACTAAAAATACAAAAAAATTACCTGGGCGTGGTGGCAGGCACCTGTAGTCCCAGCTACTTGGGAGGCTGAGGCAGGAGAATGGTGTGAACTCCGGAGGCGGAGCTTGCAGTGAGCGGAGATCGCGCCACTGCACTCCAGCCTGGGCAACAGTGAGAGACTCCGTGTCAAAAAAAAGACAAAAAGAAAAGAAAAAGAAGTAGGGCAAAAGTGTTGTTTGTTTTGATCCAAACAGGCTTCACTTCACTGCATGTTACCTCACAGGTTCAACCTTGGGGGAGTGTATGTGACCCGCAGACTGGACCTGCCGTTGCCATCCCTCTGTCTTGGTGTGCAAAGACCAAGACTGGTGTGTCCCCCTTTCCTCACCCTTCCCTGGGGTAAACACTGCCAGGTAAGGGCTTCTACAGCTGTCTTCTGCAGCAGCGCCTGGGTTCCACCTCCTTCTCCCCACTCAAAAACCCCAGGAAGTCTGTAAAAGCTTCCTCACTAGGGCTGGGTGCAGTGGCTCACGCCTATAATCCCAGCACTTTGGGAGGCCGAGGCAGGCAGATCACGAGGTCAGGAGATCGAGACCATCCTGGCTAACAAGGTGAAACCCTGTCTCTACTAAAAATACAAAAAATTAGCCGGGCATGGTGGCAGACGCCTATAGTCCCAGCTACTCGGGAGGCTGAGGCAGGAGAATGGCGTGAACCCAGGAGAGGGAGCTTGCAGTGAGCTGAGATTGCGCCACTGCACTCCAGCCTGGGCAACAGTGTGAGACTCCATCTCAAAAAAAAAAAAAAAGAAAGAAAGAAAGCTTCCTCACTAGAAAATGAAGCCCTGACTCCTTTATATCTTGAAACTGGTATATTTAAACCTTGGTCATTGGCCAGTCTGCAAATGAATGTCCTGAGACATCCCAGAAGAAACTGACCCTTTTAACCTAGAGAGAGGCCCCATCCCCAACTCCCTGGTGCCAGCCAGACCAGGGTCAGATCATCAACAACCCAGTCCTTCCCCTCTGACTAGACAGAAGGACCTCAGCAGAGCATGGCTGATACCCTGCCTAGCTAAGTCTTAGAGAGAAGAAGTCCCTATTGGGAGCGAGACAAGGTTTTCAATTACAATACTACCTTCTTCCTTATAAAGAGCTTTGTTAATCAGGTGGCAGTGGACAATTCCCTACTATCCCCTAACTCGGTCTTGGCCTTCATCTGCCATTTACCCTGGGACTTTGCTAAAGAGCCTGTAGGAGGCCAAGTGTGGTGGCTCATGCCTAGAATTCCAGCACTTTGGGGGGCCTAGGCAGGAGGATCCCTTGAGCCCAGGAGTTCGAGAGCAGCCTGGGCAACAGAGTGAGGCCCTGTTTCTACAACAATTTAAAAAAAAATTGGCTGGGCGCGGTGGCTCACGCCTGTAATCTCAGCACTGTGGGAGGCCGAGGCGGGCAGATCACAAGATCAGGAGATCGAGACCATCCTGGCTAACACGATGAAACCCCGTCTCTACTAATAATACAAAAAATTAGCCGGGCATGCTGGCAGGCGCCTGTAGTGCCAGCTAATCGGGAGGCTGAGGCAGGAGAATGGCATGAACCTGGGAGGCAGAGCTTGCAGTGAGCAGAGATCGTGCCACTGTACTCCAGCCTGGGTGACAGAGCAAGACTCTGTCTCAAAAAAAAAAAAAAAATTACCCAGTCATGGTGGCATACCTGTAGTCTCAGCTACTCAGGAGGCTGAGGTGGGAGGATTGCTGGACCCCAGGAGGCCGAGGCTGCAGTGATCTGAGATTGCACCACTGCACTGCATCCTAGAGCAAGACCCAATCTCTAAAAAAAAAGAAAGAAAGAAGAAGAAGGATTAGTCTTTCACTTTCCTGCCATTCAACATTCTGGTTCAATAGTTGGAGAATGAAAGAGTGGATATGTGTGTTGGGGGACAGAGTGAGAGAGAGAAAGAGACGAAGATATATGGGAACCTATAGACAGACAAACAGATACAGATAGATGTAATATGTACCAGGTCAGTATCTGTCAAAGTGTGGCTCACAGACCCCTTGAGCCAGACTCATCTGAGAAACTTACTTAAAAACACAGACTCTGGTCCCTATCTTTCATGCATTGAGTACACTCTGGGAGCAGGGCCTGGAAATCTGCATTTTACAGGCTATCCAGGTGAATCTTGTACACACTGCCGCGCACCCCCACAAGAGTTCTCAAGTGACATTGTGTGAGATTCCTGCAAACTTGGGATGTTTTCCATCCCAGTTAAACCCACCCATCACTTCCACAGAGGACACAGATCTTCTGCTAATTGCTTATCTCTCCATCACTAGTCTACAAAATGCCTTTCAGGCCAAGCACAGTGGCTTACACCTGTAACCCCAACACTATGGGAGGCCAAGGTGGGCACAATGCTTGAGCTCAGGAGTTTGAGACCAGCCTGGCCAACATGGTGAAACCCCATCTCTAGCTGGGCATGGTGGTGCACACCTGTAGTTCCAGCTACTCAGGAGGCTGAGGTGGGAGAATCGCTTGAACCCAGGAGGTAGAAGTTGCAGTGAGCCGAGATTGTGCCACTGCACTCCAACTGGGTGACAGAGTGAGTGAGAGAGACGCCGTCTCAAAAAAACAAAAAAAAAAGCCTTTCAAATTCCGAGCAAATCTGAAATACTTAACTTTCCTCCAGCCAATCTTATTCCCCTCTGCTTTGAGCTGAGGATAGCTTGACTCAATCCAGCACCCAGCTGACGGGGGCAGAGGAACTGGGAGAGGGAAGGGACAACCTCCAATATAGCCTTTCCCTTGGGCTCACTGTGGTGTCAGCATCTCTCCCAGGCTGCTTGTGATGGGGGCTGGGGTCAGCTGCCCACAAGCTCTCCTATGGACTTCATTTTTTTTTTTTTGGGACAGGGTCTCACTCTGTCACCCAGGCTGGAGTGCAGTGGGGCAATCATGGCTCACCGCAGTCTGGAACGCCTGGGCTCAAGAGATCTTCCTGCCTCAGCTTCCTGGGTAGCTGGGACTACAGGTCTGTGCTACCACTCAGGCTAATTTTTAAGTTTTTTGAAGAGATGGGGATCTTATTGTGTTGCCCAGGCTGGTCTCAAACTCATGGCCCCTAGTGATCCTTCTGCCTTGGCCTCCCAAAATTCTGGGATTACAGATGTGAGCCACTGTGTCCTGTCTAAACCTTCATTTTGAAGATAAGGAAACTGTGGGCCATTGTTGGGGCTGGGGATAGGGTATGACTTGCCCCAGATCACATGACTACGTAGTAGCAGGGCTGGGACCAGAACTCAATATTTCAATGGTGCATGGTGAGGAGCCAGCCGTGCTTTCCCACCTGTCCCCTGTGGTCATGCAGAAGGGCTCTTGGGATATTTGGCCAGGAGAGTACCTTTCAGGCAAGCTGAGTGACCTTTTAGAAAATGACTTTATGAACTTTGACTCCTGCCCAAACTGTGCTCTCCCCTGTCTGGAAGGCCTTTTCACCACTGATCTAAACCCACCCACCTTGAGGCTCCGGCACATTTTTTATGACTCATGAGTCCACCATGACCATCCCTCTTCAGCACTCAGCTTCTGTTCCTTGGTACTGAACCTAAACAGAACCTTGGCATCTGAGCATCTGCCTGAACTTGAAATGGGTGGGGCCCCTCACGGACACTGTCCACCTCCTGTACCTCTGGAGTTCAAGACTGAGCCTTCTCATGTTCTTTATCTTGCATATCAGCACCTGACAAATAGAAGGGTAGACAGACAAGAGTGATGAAGGACAGGCAAGCCCTAAAATTGGGGCTTAGCCCAGGAGGGTTCTTGGCTTCACCCAGAAAGAATTCCAGGGCAAGCTGGTGGTGGTAGCCAGCAAGCAGCAGTGCACAGAGCAGCAGAGGTACTGCTCCTTGTGGAGCAGGGCTACCCAGGGGCAGTGTGCCCAGAACAGCAACGCAGGGGCAGGGCTGCACTCATATGGACATCTACTTTTAATTATATGCAAATTAAGGGGTGGATTATGCAGAGATTTCCAGGATGAGGGTAGTAACTTCCAGGTCATCAGGTCGTTGCCATGAAAAGGGACGGTAACTCCTAGGTTTTGCCATGGCAATAGTAAACTGACATGGCACACTGCCAGGCATGTCTTATGGAAAGCTGCTTCTGCCCCCCTACCTGTTTAAGCTAGTCCTTAATTTGGTTCCATGTCCGAGCCCCGCCTCCTACCTCAAGAGGACTGAATCAAATGCTCTAAATCACTTGGTTAATTGGCCCAATGATAGTAAATAAATTCTATCTCCTTATGCAGAAGGAAGCCCAGATCTTTGACAAAACTGGAAGTTCTTTGCCAAGACCCCACAGTTAACCGTCTGAGCCTCAGACTGTCCTTAACCAGTGGTGTGATGATAAATAAATGTTTAACAACCAGGTCTGGGAGGGGCGGGGGTGTGTGGAATAGCCCTGATCTGTAATGCTTGCTGATTACTGTGGTGTAGATACTCCCAACATGACCAATTTTAAGCTACCAATGTGATGCCAGTAAACAGGGTTGGAAAGAGACACATAGTAGCATTATATGTTCTTTACCATTGTTATTATTACAAGTAAATGCCATTATGTAGTATTTCCACCATACTGATACTTAAATGTAAATAACCTCAAGGGCACAGATAACAGTAACATGTAGTAAAATAACTAGGAAATGATCAGTTTTGAGTATCTATTACCTTTGTTTTGAATATAACTCAATTGTAGGTTTAAGTTTTTTAAATTGGCTGTTTCATATAAACAGCTCATAAAATTCCTGAAAATTTAAAAATTAGTTCTAGTGAGCTATTAAGAGCCAACCCTCCCAGGAGAAATGGGCCACTCTTGTCTTAAAGAAAAGCAGTTCCTGGCTGGGCGAAGTGGCTCATGCCTGTAATCTCAGCACTTTGGGAGGCCGAGGCAGGTGGATCACCTGAGGTCAGGAGTTTGAGACCAGCTTGGCCAACTTGGTGAAACCCCGTCTCTACTAAAAATACAAAAATTAGCGGGGCGTGGTGGCATGCGCCTGTAGTCCCATCTACTCGGGAGGCTGAGGCAGGAGAATCACTAGAACTAGGTGGAGGTTGCAGTGAGCCGAGATTGCGCCATTGCATTCCAGCCTGTGTGACAGAACAAGCCTCCATCTCAAAATAAACAAAAAACGAAAAGGAGTTCCTGACCTGGGGACAGTGGCTCACCACACCAGCACTTTGTAATCCCACCACTTTGGGAAGTCAAGGTGGGTGGATCTCTTGAGCTCTGGAGTTCCAGACCAGCTGGGCAACAAGGTGAAACCCCGTCACTACAAAAAAATACAAAAAATTAGCCAGGTGTGGTGGCACATACCTGTGGTCCCAGCTGGTCCCAGTTACTTGGGAGGCTGAAGTGGGAGGATCACATTGAACCCAGGAGGTCAAGGCCGGCAGGGAGTGCGCCACTGCACTCCTGCCTGGGTGACATAGCAAGACCTTGTCTCAAAAAAAAAAAAAAGAAAAAAGAAAGAAAAGCAGTTCCCCTGAGTCTCCTTGTTGACAGGAGGGAAATCCTTCCCTATTGTGGGAGGGTGAGTGAGTGAATGTTCTATCAGCCTCTGGTGGCCACAAAACCTGAGGCAAATGAGGAGCCCTCTCTGCAGTCACACTCATAGATATTAGCGCCCTTCTCTGGAGGGTGGGGATCCAGTCACAGAGGCGGTGCAGTGGGGTAGGAAGCGCAATGGATAAATTGGACCCAGACCACCCCGGTGCTTGGCCCTAGCTCCCATTTCCTGGCCCTGGATCTTAGGCCCCTCACTAACTTCCTGAGCCTCAATTTCCCCATGGATAATGTGGGGAAACCTAACACCTGTGCTGCCCATCTTCCGAGGCTCTGGTGAGGATGAGAGGCAGAAAAGAGTGTGTGGGCAGGAGAGTCCCACAAAGACGGGAATACAAATGACTCAAAGTCAGGTTGCAGAGACAAATCCTCCCAGTGTTGTCGTTTACAGACTGAGTGGCCATGGACACCTTAGGTGGCCTTAAGCCTCGGTTTTCCCATCTGTAATATGGCAGGGGCGGGTGGTGGGGAGCTGGGATGTTTGTGTCATAGCGTTACTGTGAGGATGAAATGTGAAACTATGAAATACATTTACTGCCTTGATAAATATTGGGTTTCTCATCGTTGTCTATATCCAAACCCACGAAATGAGTCCTTCTCAGGGTTTTATACAAACCTCCCCAAAAGCCACCAGTTTGGTCAGGAGGGGGAGCAGGTGTGTGCAGATGAGTCCCTCCACAGGATGGAACCCTGGGGAACCCACCCTCCCCGTTCCATCCCCGCAGGGCCCACTACAGTCCCTGGCCTGCCACCTGCCCACTCCGTCCCCGCAGGGCCAGGGCTGACGGACAGCGGGGGAGCGGGTGGAGAACCCAAAGACAAACTCACGGCTCCAGCACAGGTGTTCTGTCACAGTTTCCATGGGATTGGGTTTCTTGAGACTTCTTGGTGAGAAAACACGAAATGAAGGGAATCTGAAGCTATGGTGAGGAACAGGCTTATAACAGAGTAAAGAGAGGCCAGGTGTGGTGGCTCATGCCCGTAATCTCAGCACTTTGGGAGGCCAAGGCGGGCAGATCACCTGAGGTCAGGAGTTCGAGACCAGCCTGCCCAACATGGCGAAACCTCATCTCTACTAAAAATACAAAAAATCAGCCGGGTGTGTTGGCGGGTGCCTGTAATCCCAGCTACTTGAGAGGCTGAGACAGGAGAATCACTTGAACCCAGGAGGCGGAGATTGCAGTGAGCCAAGATTGCGCTACTGCACTCCAGCCTGGGCGACAAGAGCGAAACTCCGTCTCAAAGAAAAAAAGAAAAGCCAAAAACAAACAAACAAAACAGAGTGAGGAGAAATTTCAGGTCAAACAAAAATCCTCTTCTCCCCTCACACACACAGAAAGCTGTATTTTCATCACCTTGGAGGAAGAGCAAAAACACTCTTTCAAGGAAAAGAGACAAAGAAGATCCAAACTGTAACTCCTGAGAATTTTACAATGTTTCCAAGGGGTTACACCCTCCCTGGAAGTTGACATTGGTCCGAATACTGGTGGCAAGCAGCGTCACCTGTCCCGGGGTGACACCATTTTAGCACTGAGGGGCTCTTGGAGGTAAAGCCTGGCTGGGTGTGGGGGGGGTCTGCCCCCTGAAGCAAGAGGAGGTAGGGTAGCTCCTGAGGAAATGGTGTCTGTTTCATCTTTCACCATGTTACTCTTAGCTCAATATATTGTTCTCTAGTTCTCCCTCACGTTTGAAAAGAAATCACTTTGGGAGGCCAAGGCAGGTGGATCGCTTGAGCCCAGGAGTTCAAGAGCAGCCTAGGCAACATAGCAAAATCCTGTCTCTACAAAAAATACAAAAATTAGCTGGGCATGACGGTGTGCACCTGTAGTCTCAGCTACTTGGGGAGGATGAAGTGGGAAGATCACTTGAGCCTGGGAAGTCGAGGCTGCAGTGAGCTGAGATTGTGCCACTGCACTCCAGCCTGGGCCAAAAAAGAAGAGAGAGAGGAAGAAGTCACAAGTTCTTCATGTGGCTTTTGAGTACCTACATTACAGCTCTTCACTATCCAGCCTTCTGGTTATTACATTGGCCTTGGAGCCAATAGACCTGGCTTCAAATCCTAGCTCTGCCATTTATTAGCTATGTGATCTTGTAAAGTTAGTTAAGTCCTCTGGATGCCACAATCCCATTAATAAAGCAGAAGTAATTGCAGCCTATATACCTCAGAGACCTGTTTTGAGGCTACATTTTTTTATTTTTTTGAGATGGAGTTTTGCTCGTTGCCCAGGCTGGAGTACAATGGTGCAATCTCGGCTCACTGCGACCTGAGCCCCCCAGGTTCAAGCGATTCTCCTGCCTCAGCCTCCTGAGTAGCTGGGACTACAGGCATGCACCACCACGCCTGGCTAATTTCATATTTTTAGTAGAGACGGGGTTTCTCTGTGTTGGTCAGGCTGGTCTCGAACTCCCGACCTCAGGTGATCCGCCCACTTTGGCCTCCCAAAGTGCTGGGATTACAGGTGTGAGCCACCGTGCCCGGCCTGAGGCTAATTTTTTTTTTTTTTTTTTTTTAATGTAGCTAAGATGCTCACACAAGACCAGCATTGTGGAAACCATCAACCAACAAAACAATAAAGACAAATTAAGTTAAAATATTTTGCTAGGTGCAGTGGCTCACGCCTGTAATCCCAGCACTTTGGGAGGCTGAGGCAGAAGGATCATTTGAGCTCAGGAGTTTGAGACCAGCCTGGGCAACACGGCAAAACCCCATCTCTACTAAAAATATGAAAATTAGCCAGGCATGGTGGTGTGTGCCTATAATCCCAGCTACTCAGGAGGCTAAGGCAGGAGTATCCCTTCAACCCGGGAGGCGGAGGTTGCCATAAGCCGAGATTGCACCTCTGCACTCCAGCCTGGGTGACAGAGCAAGACCCCATCTCAAAAAATAATAATAATAAAATAAAATAAAATATATGACCTGCCTCTCTCTCCAGTTTGATCTCTTGCTACTTCCCAGAATGCAGTGATAAATTGCTCGCAGCTTTCTACATGCCATGCAGAGTCTCCTATTCTAGGCCTCCCATGCTTTTTTGTGCTTTTCAGCATCAGGCACATAGTAAGCACTCAATAGTCTGCTGAAAAACATTTGCCTAGAATTCCCTTGCACCTTTCTTCACCTGATAAACTCAATTTAGAGGTATCTCCTCCAGGAAGCCTGCCTTAATCCCTAGTTTGGCTAAATTCTCCTCTGTGCACACATGCTTCGTGGTGTTTTCCATGTGGTACTAAAACTGCCGACATGCCTTCCTTCCTCTCGAGAATACCACTAGCTCTTCTAAAGAGGAGCCAGGGCCAGGCGTGGTGGCTCCACACCTGTAATCCCAGCACTTTGGGAGGCTGAGACAGGCAGATCACTTGAGGTCAGGAGTTTGAGACCAGCCTGGCCAACATGGTGAAACTGCGTCTCTACCCAAAATACAAAAATTAGCCAGGCATGGTGGTGCACATCTGTAATCCCAGTTACTCAGGAGGCTAAGACAGGAGAATCGCTTGAACCCGGGAGGCGGAGGTTATAGTGAGCCGAGATCGCGCCACTGCACTCCAGCCTGGGCGACAGAGCGAGACTCTGTCTCAAAAAAAAAAAAAAAAAGGAGCCAGTCCTAAGGCATCTTTGAATTCTCATGCCTTGACACCTGCTAGGTGCTCCGTAAAGGCTTAGCTCTTCAGTGAGGCCACACTTGCCCCCAGGCCAGAACCCAAATCCTCCCAAGACCCACAACTCTTCCCAGCAGGTTCAGCAAGAAGCTACCAACCAAACCCACTTCTCCCTCCTTTTCTGAGTCAAACCCTTGTTTTCGTCCGTGGCTGAAAACAGGAAACTGAAGAATGTGGAGTTTCTTGAAATTCTTGTTCACCAAAAGTACTCTGTTTTGTAGTTCTGGGCATTGGTACTGTCGCCATCTGTACTTGGTCACATGGGGCAATAGAGACAAGCAACATCATACTTCATTACAGAAATAAGGAACTCAGTGACCCAGCAGCCTGGGGTCCAACGGCATGGCGTCCCCTCTACACCTGGGCACCCAAGGTACATGCACAACCTCTGGTAACCAGCCCCTAAGAGTTACACCATTTTGTTTTTGTGCCACTCAGATATTAGCTCAAAGAAGGCAAGAATGATGTACTCCCAGTTCTTTCCTGTGGTTTTAGAACTGTCTCTAGATGCTAGTATGGCCCTACTGGGGTTGCCTGAAGGAACCCAACAGTTTAGAAAGAACAAGTCAGCAACCACTCTGCTAGTGTCACCGAGGAGCCAGGAATGTCCTCTGCCAGAGGGTCAAAGACAGGAGTGGGGCACGTCTGGCTAAAACTGGCCTTCAGAAAAAACAGGGCTGACTGCTGGACAAGCCAGGGCCTAGGGAGGACAACACTCACTTGCCAGCACCCCCAGGGCGCCAGCCCACCAGTGAGCACTCCACTTATGGAGGCAGGAACCCCTTCCTGGAAAGTTCCTAGGACGTGTACTACCTTGCTTTGCCCATCCGCAGTCTTGCTGGGTCTGGGTGTCCTCCTGGGCAGAAGTAGCAAGCTGTTCTTCAAACAAGGACTTACACCTGGCTGGGCGCAGTGGTTCATGCCTGTAATCCCAGCACTTTGGGAGGCTGAGGCAGTGGATCACTTGAGGCCAGGAGTTCGAGACCAGTCTGGGCAACATGGTGAAACCCCATCCTTACTAAAAATACAAAAATTAACTGGGCGTTGTGGCAGGCATCTGTAATCCCAGCTACTTGGGATAAATATTGGGTATTTATCCCAAGTGAGGCAGGAGAATCACTTGAACTCGGGAGGTGGAGGGTGCACTGAGCAAAGATGGCACCACTGCACTCCAGCCTGGGCAACACAGCGAGACTCTATCTAAAAAAAAAAAAAAAAAAAAGGACTTACACCTAAGAGGTCAGTCTTAAGCAGATGGTAAAATGAACAAAGGAACTCTCCTTGTATTAGGAAAGAATCACTGGCCCACAATGACAGATTCTGGCAACTGGTGGCTTCCTCACTACCTAAAATCAGCTCCGAGACCTCTTGCTTGGCATTCAAGACCTCAAACTACCTCCCACTATTCCCTGAAAAGCTCCGAATCTGTACCATTCACTTCACCTCAAACTTAACTTACATTGTTAATTATTTCACACAAGTATGTTTTGTCTTTTTTTTTTTTTGAGACGGAGTTTCACTCTTGTTGCCCAGGCTAGAGTGCAATGGTGTGATCTCAGCTCACCACAACCTCCACTTCCCGAGTCAAAGCGATTCTCCTGCCTCAGCCTCCCAAGTAGCTGAGATTACAGTTGCATGCCACCACACCTGGCTAATTTTTTTAATATTTTTAGTAGAGACAGGGTTTCTCCATGTTGGTCAGGCTGGTCTCGAACTCCCAACCTTAGGTAATCCACCCGCCTCAGCCTCCCAAAGTGCTGGGATTACAGGCATGAGCCACCACACCCGGCCATGTTTTGTCTTTCTAACTGTAAGTTCTAGAGGGCAGAGGCCTCATCTTCTATCTCTTTGACATTATCCTGAGCCTCTGACACAGTGCCGGGCAGAAAGTGGCCAACTCGATACATTATACTGTGTGTTAAATTCCAAGGCCAAGCATATACCCCCATGTCTATCATGTCAACAAAAAAGATCTCTCAGAGTGCTTGCTTTCTTTTAAATGCCATGTTTTGGCCGGGCACAGTGGCTTACACCTGTTATCCCAGCACTCTGGGAAACTAAGCCAGTGGGATCACTTGAGCCCAGCCTGGGCAACATAGTTAGACCCTATAGGATCACTTGAGCCCAGCCTGGGCAACACAGTCAGACCCTACCGCTCTCTCTCTCTATATATATATATAAATATATATATATAAATATATATATATATATATTTTTTTTTTTTTTATACAGGGTCTTGCTCTATTGCCCAGGCTGGAGTGCAGTGGTGTGATCTCAGCTCACTACAGCCTCCACCTCCTGGGCTCAAGCCATCCTCCCACCTCAGCCTCCCACATAGCTGGGACCACAGGCACCCAGCACCACGCCCAACCAAGTTTTGTATTTTTTGTAGAGACGGGGTTTTGCCATGTTACCCAGACTGGTCTCAAACTCCTGAGCTCAAGTGATCTGCCTAGCTTGGCCTCCCAAAGTGCTGGGATTACAGGCGTGAGCCCCCTTGCCCAGCCCGTCTCTATTATTTAAAAAATAAAAATAAAAAAATAGCTGGGCACAGTGGCTCACGCCTGTAATCCCAGGCCAGGGTGGCTGGCCTGTTATTCCAGCACTTTGGGAGCTCAAGGCAGGTGGATCACCTGAGGTCAGGAGATAGAGACCAGCCCGGCCAACATGGTGAAACCTCGTCTCTACTAAAAATACAAAAATTAGCCGGGCATGGTGGTGGGCACCTGTAATCCCAGCTACTCAAGAGGCTGAGGCAGGAGAATCACTTGAACCTGGGAGGTAGAGGCTGCGTGAGCCAAGATCGCACCACCGCACTCCAGCCTGGGCAGCAGAGTGAGACTCTGTCTCAAAAAAAAGCCATGTTTTAGCAACGGTGTATCTGACAAAACTTGTCTCTGCTTTCTCGGGATCTGATTTTAGCCTGTTTGTGGGACTTCCCAAAGTATTCCAAACATCAGGAACACACCCTAACAGAGAGAGGGGAGGACTCCTCAGGACAGAGTGTGGACTCAGCAGCACTGTCCAGCTGCCCTTGGCCCTGTGGTTTCTCTTTGGCCCAGGGCCCTATCCTCAACCACTGTGTGACAACCTGTCAGTCTCTGTGTGGAGAAAAGTGCTTGTGGTTTAGGATCTTGAGGTGCAATTCCCTGAAGACTGAGAAGAAGAGGGAACAAAGTGCGGCAAGAAAGAGCAGTAGCATTTTTGGGATCAATTTTTATTTGGGCTTCTCACAGTGGTTAGAGCCACTCTGTCTTCAGAACAATCACAGCACAGGAAATGCGTCACTGAGACTGCCCAGAAAAGTCTGACCAGCTGAATCTTATTGCTTAAAATACACATATTCACAATAACTGACAAAGGGTAACATGCCTCACACAGGAATGTGTTCGCATTTGCAAATCTTCCGACTGGCTGTAGCACCAAACCCTCCACCAACCCCGTCTCATTCACGTGGAAAACCAGTCTCAGTCACGTCTCCCTGGCCCCCTAACGATTCCTTCAGCTCCCTATTAAATCTCTCTCTGAGCAGGGCAGCCTCCCGTAGCAGGGGCCAAACTGTGACTTGGGAACCAAGCCCAGCTCCGCAGGTTGCATTTCCGTCTTCTCGTGCCTTTAGGGTAGGACGCTGCAGTGAGTCCCACAGTTAACACTTGCCGAGGTCCCCACTCTAACTGCAGAAAGGAACTTGAGAGGGTCAGAACTCATCCATTTGATCTGTTAACTGAAAAAGGATTCAGTTTGGTAAAACTTGTTCACCTTTGAGACACTTCAGTGAGTTATTTGGGATTCTTAAAAAAAAAAAAGGTGGAAGGAAAGGCATCTGAGGGCTGTGACACACTCTGGCCACCTCTGGCCACACATCAGCTTGCTTGCGCCTGTTGGACTCACCAGAGGGAGGCAGGCCCTGCGGCTCCTCTAGAGCCTGCAAAGCCTTCTCCTGGCAATTCTGGGCAGGGCCGATGTCTGGGCCACAGCTAGTCCAAGCCTGTCATTGAAGACTCAATCAAGCTTCTGTCTGAAATTCCACCTTCTTCTGTCCCAAGTGGTTGTGGACATCCCCGGGGGCTGGTACCGAGGACCAGCAGCAGCCGAGGGAGGCAGACAGGCTCAGAGCACACTTCCATTTATAGGGAATAGAACGCAGGCCTCCGAGTGTCCACGGAGCAATGTGCAAATCGCAGTGATGAGTAGAGTAAAACCTCTACTTCGAGCACAGTATCTCTGGCAAACACAGGGGACTGCAGTCGACAATGCTGCGGAGTATACCCGAGTACACAGTCAGACATTTGTTCAGTAAACAGTAAATGCGTAAGATCAATGACCTTGAGAGGCCTGTCTGTGCTCCAGACGTGTAGTTCACGTGGGGAGAATGGCTGCCACTCAAAGTATCTTCACAGGAAAACAGGGCTTGAGGCTCACACACAACGGACAGACACACACGGCTCACCCAAAAAGTCACTGTGTACGGACTTCACTTTGTTCAACATGGATTTTGGTTTTGTGGAATCCAAATGCAGACACTCGTTTACCTCACAGCCTTGGATTTGTCTGTTTTTGGACATATATATATATATATATATATAATTTTTTTTCTTTCTTTCTTTCTTTCTTCCATAACATCAATGATTCATCTGAATATCATCATCGTTCAAGAGTTGGGGGAAGAAACAGACTCTTCATATGCACAGGGCCGGGTGGGGAATGTTTGTTTTGGCTGTTTGCTGCCTCCATTCAGATTTTCCTATCGCAGCTCAGCTGGTGACCTGAAGCCGAGCAACAGGCACAAGGGTCCCCAGGGCCTTCCGGACGGCTGCTTTCACCTCCTGCCTGGGCCACCAAGTCTCTACACAGAAAAATGAGTCACCCGACTCAAAAGGGGTGGGGGCAGAGGCAGGGACAAGGCATGAAAACCACAGATAACCAAGGTATTTCTTCCAAGTGGTCAGTTTAAAATAAACAACTGCCACCAAAAAACAAACAAACAACAAAAAAAAAACCCACAAAAAATATTTATTCAGAATCAAAGACAAAATACTGTGTGAGAGCCAGGCTACAGGGGCCCTTTCTCTGGGGCCATCACTTCCTCAGTCCGCTGTCTGTTTCCTCATACGGAACAGTGAGACGTGAAGGCCCGCAGGGCGTGTGCTTGCGATGCAGGCTGACACGGGTCACCTGTGAACACAGACTAAAGGGCAGAGAGGCACAGAGCTGCACCTCTATCCACTGCTGCGGCTTAGGGCCTCCTGCTCACAGAGGTTCCAAGACAGCCTCCACCCCAGCCTTCACACAAGACATCTTCTGGCTCAACGGCAGCCAGGTTCTTTGAAGGCCAACTTGGGAAAGAGCCACAAATGTCATTTTCCAGAAGAGAATTCTTGCCTGCCCACCGGTGAAGTTCTTGTTTTCAGCTGTCGTTTGTTTGTTTTTAGAGGAAACAAACAAACAAACAAAGAAAAGGCAGTATAATCTTTCACACCAGAACCAGCCTGTGGCCAGCCAGAGCCCAAGGGGAAGAGGCCCCTCAAGGACGCATGGGGTGCATCGATCTTGTCACCTGGAATTTGACAGATCAACAAGCCCCTACCAACCTATCATACAACGGCCCAGCAGCTCTCATCCTCCCACAGGATTAGCTCAATGCTGGCTTGGCAGACACTGGCAGCCACAGTGACAAGCCCTGGGCCTCTGTGGGCTTCCTTCTTCATCCGGGGCCAAGATGGGCTGCCTCTCCTGGACTGAGACACAGCAACGTTCTCTTAAACTAGAATCAGAGCACAGACCTAATCCATCACCAAGAATCATGTCAGGGCACAGTCCCGGCCTCCTTCCTTGGGGGCTTTTAAAACACATCTCTCTGACCCAAACAGGTAGGTGAGATTATTTGCCTTTAAAGAAAGGAGATGGAGTTAGGGTATGAGGAATGAGTCACAGAACCAACTTAGCCCTCCACAACACTGTGCCCTTGTGGAGGAAGAGGCATCCACACCCCGAACTGTACCTGGAGATGGAGGAAAATGCAGGAGAGAAGGAAAACAAACAAAAAGGAACCAAGTGGCTGTATTCTGAAAGTCTTTGAAAGTCACTTAATGCTTCTCTCGTGGTTCTCCCCTACCCTGGTTGCTTTGCCAAGTTCCTGGGTGCTGGCAGGGCCTGCTCTAGCTGGGGGAGCTGCTGCTCTGGGAGTTGGGAGAGTCCTGCTCATTGATGGTGTTCAGCAGCAGGCATGCGGGTGGCCGTGGCAGGTGTGGGTGCCCAGGCTCTCGAGCCTGCTCCTCGGAGGGCTGGCAGAGGCCTTCCTCCTCGTCACCAGGGGGCCGCACATGGCAGCTGTCGCAGAAGTCCAGGGGCCCATCCAGAGCATCATCGATGAGCGTGTTGAACTCTTTGAGGTCATCGTCATGGTGGCCCCGGTTGCACACACACACTTCAATGCCCGAGTCACCTGTGAAGCGGCGATGTCTCCCAGGTGTCTTCTCTTTGCTGTCGGGTGCGCCGTGTTCAGAGCTGTCATCTTTCAGCAGCTCCTCCCTACATTCTGCATCCTTGTCCAGGAAGGCCCCTGGGTCCAGCTCCCCCAGGCCAGCCACAGAGCCACTGGTCTCCATCCCCGGGGCTTTGGTGGCTGCTCGGTCAACTGGTAGGTCAGAGGGCTCAGGGTCAGCGATGCTTGGGGGTCTTGTGCTGCTTCTGCTGGGCCCAGACAAGGGGCTGCTCTGTGCCCCCTGGGATCCCCTGGTGGGATCGATGCCCGGGGGACTGCCACCTGCAGGGCCACACTGTGGAGGCAGCAGCTGCTGCTGCTGTAGCTGGAAGGCACTGTATGGTGGGGGAGGAGTTGGAGGTCGGTTCACCACTTCCTCATAAGGAGGTAGTAAATAGTTTGGCAAAAACCCTAAAATGGGGAGGTAGGAAGGAGAAATTACTGCACTGGTCATTGTTCTAGGGCAGACTGCAAAGCTCCCACTGAACATTTGCATTGTCTCTTCCCACCCAGAGCACCCACCAAGTGATGGCCACAGCTCTTGGTTGTGGGCAGAGGAGAGACAGCTGCGAGCAATTCTGCAGAGAGGGGCAGTTTGGCAAGGGTCTAACCTAGCTTCTTGAAATCTGAGAGCCCCTAAAGCTGCTTCATAGGCAAGGACTTCATGCCTGTTGGGAGTTAAGGCAGAGAATTAGGCAAACGTGGTAGATGGCCAAAAAATAACTTCTGCCTGGAATGGACCCATTTCCACATGCACGCGAGTCTCATGTTCTTGCTTAGACTGTGTCCTTCATCCAAGTCCCACAGGCCTCAGGGCCAGGGTCCCTAACTTAAGACTTCTTAACTACTTTTCTTCCTCCTAACCTTCCAAATGCACTATGTAGGGTCTTTTGCTAGGGGGTTAGAAATCTCTGTTGTCTCTAGTGTGGCTGGAGGTGGTCTGGAAACACAAACCAAGCTTCACTTTGACTCAGATCAGGAGCAGATGGGTGACCGGCAAAGGTAAGGGGCCTCTGCCATCCAAGGCTTATTAAAAACATGCTAGGTGAGTTATCTTTTGAATGTGCTGAATGCCTTATGACACAGATAATTTAATTATAATATAACATTACTAACATTTATTGAGCACTTACTATATGCCAGGCACTGTACTAAGCACTTAACCCCTCTAGATGTGGAACTGAAATAATTGTGGGCTGTCACAGTGGCTTACGCCTGTAATCTCAGCACTGTGGAAAGCCGACACAGGGAGATCACTTGAGCTCAGGAGTTTGAGACCAACCTGACCAACATGGTAAAACCCCATCTCTAGAAAAATACAAAAATTAGCTGGGTGTGATGGCATGCCCTTGTAGTCCCAGCTACTCGGGAAGCTCAGGCACAAGAATCACTTGAACCCCGGAGGAGGAGGTTGCAGCGAGCCGAGATCGCACCACTGCAGTCCAGCCTGGGTGACAGAGAGAGATTCTGTCTTAAAAAAAAAAAAAAAGAAACAATTGTAAAGAAACAACTGTGAAAGTTTATTTTGTAGAATACACTGTAGACTGGTTTTGGAAAAGTGGCACAGCTGGGCCTCCACTGACCATTTGAGAGGACACATGTAAGGAGCCCCAGGGAAGTCCGGGAAGTGCTCTTCAGAGAGTCATTAACTTTCTTGGTGCTCAGAAGTCCCAATGCCACCCCCCCACCTGCCCCTTTCATGGCAGCCTCTGCTCAGGCATATCACACAGAAATAAGCAAAATGGGAGGAATTCAGGCCAATGAACCCCAAGTCTCAATTCACTCATGTTATATACTGACTCCTGACCTCAAATGATCTGCCTGCCTCAGCCTCCCCAAGTGCTGAGATTATAGGTGTGAGCCACCGAGCCTGGCCCACAATTGTTTCAATTCCACATCTAGAAGGACTAGGTGCTTAGCATAGTACCTGGCATATAGTAAGTGCTCAATAAATGTTAATAATTATTGTTCTATTAACTGACTATCTGCCATTAAAGAGAGAGAGAGATGGAGGAATGGAGGGAGGGAGGGAAGAAGGAAGGGAAAGAAAGGAAGGGTAAGAAAGAGGAAGGAAAAGAAAGAGGAAGGGGAGGGGAGGGGAGAGAAAGGAAAAGAGGGGAGGGAAGGGGAGGGCAGGGGCACAGTGGCTCACACCTGTAATCCCAGCAATTTGGGAGGCCGAGACGAGTGGATCACTTGAAGTCAGGAGTTCGAGGCCAGCCTGACCAACATGGAGAAACCCCGTCTCTACTAAAAACACAAAAATTAGCTGGGTGTGGTGGTGCATGCCTGTAATCCCAGCTACTTTGGAGGCTGAGGTGGGAGAATCGCTTGAACCTGGAAGGCAGAGGTTGCAGTGAGCCAAGATTGCGCCACTGCACTCCAGCCTGGGCAACAAGAGAGAAACTCCATCTCAAAAAAAAAAAAAAAAAAAGGAGAGAGAGAGAGACAGAGGGAGGGAGGGAGGGAGGGGAGAGAGAGAGAGACAGAGGGAGGGAGGGAGGGAGGATGGGAGGATGGAAGGAAGGAAGGTAGGAAGGAAGGAAGGAAGGAAGGAAGGAAGGAAGGAAGGAAGGAAGGAAGGAAGGAAAATGAGGGAGGAAGGGATGGAAACGCAGGCAGGCAGGGAAAGAAAAGAAAAGAAAAGAAAGAGAGAAAGAGGGAGGGAGGAAGGAAGGGAGGGAGGGAAGAAGGAAGGGAGGGAGGGAGGGAGGGAAGGAGGGAGGGAGGGAGAGAGGAAGGTAGATAGGCAGGTGCTAAAGAAGCAGAGATTCAGCCAGAACCCAGCCATTATGAGCTTTGGAATGGCCCAGTGGCTTCAGGGAACTGCATCCCTAGCACCTGCTCCTCTGTGCTGAAGGAATGTCCCCTTGTTCCTGTATTTTCAAGACCTTGCTCTACAGAGGGGCAGGGAGAGGACAAACCCCCTATGCCTACAGGGGCCCTGGTCACCAATATTCAGTGTGAGCCCTGGGTCTGTGCACCTGAGCTCCTGAGGGTGGGTATGGGGGCTTGGGTGTACGTACTGAAATAAAATGGCAGCGCTGAGTAATTGTGGGCTTCTCGGTAGGCGATCAGGTTGATTTCATGTTGCCGCTGCTGGGCCTGAAGGCGGTGCTTGGCTCGGCGGTGGTGGCAAACACAGCAGCAGCTCAGGATGATGATGATGGTCCACACCAGCCAGAACCCTGGGGGGTGGGCAAGGCAAGACAGAGAGGCACACAGTGAGTACCAGCCAGAGGGGCAGCTTGTGGAACAGGGAGGTCCCTGGACGGTGCCCACGTGGTTGAAGCTGGCATGGCTGGGCCTCACCCAGTTAATTTACATTGAAGCCATGTGATCAATTTTCATAAATGCTTGTGCCAGAGTGAAAGACACATGGGATAGAAGTGGACAGGAATGTAAGAATGATGACAACAGGCCGGGCATGGTGGCTCATGCCTGTAATCCCAGGCCAAGGTGGGTGGATCACTTGAGGTCAGGAGTTCGAGACCAGCCTGGCCAACATGGTGAAACCCCATCTCTACTAAAAATACAAAAATCAGCCAGGTATGGTGGCAGGCGCCTGTAATCCCAGCTACTCAGGAGGCTGAGGCACGAGAATCACTTGAATCCAGGAGACGGAGGTTGTAGTGAGCCAAGACTGTGCCACTGCACTCCAGCCTGGGTGACGGAGCAAGACTCTGTCTCAAAAAAAAGAATGGCTGGGTGCAGTGACTCATGCCTGTAATCCCAGCACTTTGGGAGGCCGAGGCGTGCAGATCACCTGAGGTCAGGAGTTCAAGACCACCCTGGCCAACATGATGAAACCCTGTCTCTACTAAAAATACAAAAATTAGCCAGGCGTGATGGCATGCACCTATAATCCCAGCTACTCAGGAGGCTGAGGCAGGAGAATTGCTTGAACCCAGGAGGCGGAGGCCGCAGTGAGCCAAGACTGCACCATTGCACTCCAGCCTGGGTGAGCGAGACTCCAACACAAAACAAAACAAAACAAAAGCAGGATGATGACAACAAAGCAGGTCTCTCACTGCAGGACGCCTCCAGCACCTTGGGGGAAGGCACAAGTGCCAAGGCATCTCTCCAGCACCACTGATGGGTCTCCCCTGTATTATAGGTTTTGTGAGCATTAAATATGTTAACCTTCTGGGATGGTCTCCTCCTCCTCTCTTAAGAGTCACTTTCTTAGTGCTCATCTCCCCTCCCCCGCAACTCAGAAGATCAGCACTTGCAAGGGGCCTCAGAGGGGCCCTCCGACAAAAGAAGTCTTAGGATTCTCCTGATAGCATCAAAAAGATCAGGTGCTTTTCTCTATCATGTATGCCTCTGTAATACAAGAATCACTAAAGTTAGAGGTGGAAAAATTCTAATTGCCTCAGGTCCATCTCCTCCCTAGAGAGTGTAAATGATTTCCTCTGCTCTCGACATAATCCTAATCGGGTACAATTCCATCTCCCACTGCCACAATCAACTCTCCCTCCCTTTGGCCTGACCTTGCAGTAGATGCAGGGCCATTAGCAGCCAATTCTTCCTCCCTGCTCCAGGGAAGGGTGGCGGAACAGAGGCCAAGCCCCACAGCGCTTTATTTCCCTCTGTGCTGTCTCTAGGATCATACTCAGAGAATCTCAGCAAACCCCAATATAAGACCTCCTCTCCAATTTTTAAATGTGTGGCACAAAAGGCTTTTAAATTTTTTTTTTAATTAATGAGGAATTTTGCTTTTCACATACACACACATACACATACACGCACGAGGGGGAGAGAACTGAAAGGAAAACAAAAATAATGACATCTTTAAATGACAGAATAAGAAATTTAAATTTTCTTTTTTTGATTATTTTCTTTCAAATTATAAAACTAGAAACAAATTAATTTTCTTTTTTTCTGAGACAGGGTCTTGCTCTGTCACCCAGGATGGAGTACAGTGGTGCAATCACAGCTCAACCAAAGCCTCAACCTTCTGGGCGCAAGCTGTCCTCCCACCTCCACCTTCTGAGTAGCTGGGACTACAAGCACACGCCACAATGCCTGGCTTTGTCACTGTGTTGCCCAGGCTTGTCTTGAACCCTGGGCTCAAGGGATCCTCACGTCTCAGCCTCCCAAAGTACTAGGATTACAGGTGTGAGCCACCATGCCCGGCCAAAACAAATTAAATTTTAAAAATATCTATGACTAATTTTACTTTGGCTAGCTTTTTTTTTTTTTAATCAATAATTTCTGGGCAGGTTTTTAAATTCCTCTAGGAATATGGCTATACAATGAAATAACATGAATCATTTAAAAATTACTCATATAATATTATTTTTGACATACAAAGAGTTTCTGATATTAAATGAAAAAAAGCAGATGACAAAATAAAATATGATCCTAACTTTTGCTTAAAAAAAGTATGTATGGCCGGGCGTGGGGGCTCACACCCTGTAATCCCAGCACTTTGGGAGGCCGAGGTGGGCAGATCACGATGTCAAGAGATCGAGACCATCCTGGCCAACATGGTGAAACCCCATCTCTACTAAAAATAAATACAAAAATTAGCTGGGTGTGGTGGCAGACACCTGTAGTTCCAGCTACATGGGAGGCTGAGAATCGCTTCAACCCAGGAGGGGAGGTTGCAGTGAGCTGAGATCACACCACTGCACTCCAGCCTGGCAAGAGAGTGAGATTCAGTCTTAAAAAAAAAAAAAAAGCATATATGGACAGAAAAACGAGGGGTATGGTCAGGAAGCTCTAACCATGTGGTAACTCTAGATGACAGACAGTACCTGCTCCTTTGTTCTTTGCTTACCTCTATTTCCTAATTTTTCTAAGATGGACATGTACTTCTCTGTAGTAGAAAGAATATTTTTTCTCAATTAAAAATGTATCAAAGGAATAATTTTAAGATGAGTTGTTACTAAATGAGAATAGATATTGTTTGTTCTCTATTCTTGAAAAACTTCCATTGTTTTCCATTCCAAATGCTATGTGTATTTTTTATCATCTGCTTTGTAATTATAAATTTGTGTTTAAAATTTTAAAAGTAGTTCCACATGGCCGGGCGCGGTGGCTCACACTTGTAATCCCAGCACTTTGGAAGGCCGAGGCGGGCGGATCACGAGGTCAGGAGATCGAGACCACGGTGAAACCCTGTCTCTACTAAAAATACAAAAAAATTAGCCGGGCCTGGTGGCGGGCGCCTGTAGTCCCAGCTACTCGGAGAGGCTGAGGCAGGAGAATGGCGTGAACCCGGGAGGCGGAGCTTGCAGTGAGCCGAGATTGCGCCACTGCACTCCAGCCTGGGTGACAGAGCGAGACTCGTCTCAAAAAAAAAAAAAAAAAAAAAAAAAAAAAGTAGTTCCACATGTATCTCTTGTCAGAATGAGTTAAATCAAGTTAACCTTGTTTAAAAAAAGAAAAAAATGCCTCCCTCCCCCACAAAACAGACTTGTAAAAATGAACAAATCCTTGATGTTTTTCCCCCTTATTTGTATATACACAATTTTCCAAAAGATCCCTTGGCATTTAGGGTGTGGCATCTGGCGACAGCTCTTTCTCTGTCCCCCTGGGATGCCCCCATTGAATCTCCCCACAAAGCTGCCCTCCACCAAGTGGGGCAGGACGGTGACATGCCCCCAGCCCCGGCAGGCTAGCAGTACCATTCCACGACACTTAACTGCTTTCAGTAGGTATCACTGTTCAACCAAATCTTCATGCTGCAGCCTTGCAGCAAGAGAAAAGACAGAGGATTTTTTTCCCTGTTACCCATCAGCAGACAGGAAAATCCATTCCTAACCAGAGACCATAAAGTGAACTTAGAAGTCTCCTTTTTGGTCTTTCCCGGTTCACTAGTCAAACTTGCTTAACTTACGTTTCTTTCTTTATGAATGCTGGCTGACTTAAGAGTAGACACTGGCAGAGGAACCCTCGGAGAAGGGTGGAGAGGCTGGAAAGGAGTTATGGAGGTGAAACTGGCTACAGACACAGTTTGATAACATCTCCTAGGGTTGTTGGGGTGGACACTCTGCTTAAGAACCTGGCTGCATGTGTATTTCGGAGTCAAGTCTAAATTATTCTGGGCTGACAACCATTTTGTATTACCTATACTTCTCTTACTTTCTCAGTGTAATCTCACAGTCCATTATACTTCTGTGTTACTTTATAACTTTTTTTTTTTACTTTATTTTTATTTATTTATTTATTTTTTGAGACAGGGCCTCATTCTGTCGCTTAGGCTGGAGTGGCAAGGGAACTCGGCTTACTGCAACCTCTGCCTCCCAGGCTCACGTGATTCTTGTGCCTCAGCCTCCTGAGTAGCTGCAACTACAGGTGCGTGCCACTACACCCATCTAATTTTTTTTTTTTTTTTTTTGTATTTTCAGTAGAGACAGGGTTTCACCATGTTGGCCAGGCTGGTCTCAAAATCCTGAGCTCAAGTGATGCACCTGCCTCAGCCTCCCAAAGTGCTGGGATTATAGGTGTGAGCCACTGTGCCCGGCCAATTTTTTTTAACTTATTTTTAAGAGACAAGGTCTCACTGTCACCCAGGGTAGAGTGCAGTGGTGTGAACGCAGCTCACTGCAGCCTTGATCTCCTGGGCTCAGGTGATCCTCCTGCTCTGGCCTCCTGAGTAGCTGGGACTATGGGCATGCACCACCACACCTGGCTAATTTTGTTGTTGCTGTTGTTGTTGTTGTTGTTGAGATGAGGTCTTACAAGGTTGCCCAGGCTGGTCTCAAACAAACTCCGGTCTCAAGCAATCCTCCTGCCTCAGCCTCCCAAAGTGCTGGGATTACAGGTGTGAAATACCACAGATGGCCAAACTTTAAAATTTTAAAAGTACATTCTCCCATTAGATAATCAGCATCTGCTTGGTGCAGTGGCTCACAACTAAAATCCTAGCTACTTGGGAGGCTGAGATGAGAGGATTGCTTCTTGTGAGGTCAGCCTGGGTAACACAGCGAGACCCCATCTCTAAAAAAAAAAAAAGATAGCCAGCATCTAACTCTACTAGTTTTTTACCTGGCCACCAGTCATTTTTTCAATAGTTCTCTACCTAAAGGTAAACCAACATCTAACTTTTATACTGCAATATATATGATCTATTTCACAGCTTTTACAATTTTTAAAAAAATTTAATTAAAAAAAATTTTTGAGATAGATATTACTCTGTCACCCAGGCTGGAGTACAGTAGAGACCAGAACTCACTACAGCCTCCAACTCCTGGGCTCAAGGGATCCTCCCACTTTAGCCTCTCTAGTAGCTAGGACTACAGGTGCACACCACACCTGGCTAATTTTTAAATTTTTGTAGATATAGGGGGGTGGGTCTCACTTTGTTGTCCAGGCTGGTCTCAAACTCCTGGCTTCAAGAAATCCTCCCACCTTGGCTCCCAAAGTGCTAGGATTACAGGTATGAGCCACCACACCTGGCCAACATGGTTGTTTTTGTTTTGTTTTGGTTTGTTCTCCCCGTTTTAAAGAAAATCGCATGCACTGGTTTTCATGTTCGCCAAGTATTTCTGCTTCTTCTCCTTCTAGGCATGTGGGTAGGCTTGAACTTCCTGACCCCCTTGTGACTGGGTGAGGCTTTGAAATTAAGTCTAATTAATGAATCGAGATTGGATGTGATATATGTCACTTAGAGGCCAAAATGTGTCTTGCTAATATGAGACCCTCCATTAGTCTTCCTTCCGTTTTGACAACTGGCAACATCCCAGATGGTGATTTCACATCAGTCTGGGTCCCAGAGGATGGTGAAGTGGAAACAAAACTCTCATCCAACCTTCGATGGACATACAGTGTGAGTGAGGAATAAACCTGCTGTTTTAGGTCACTAGGATTTTGGACTTGCTTGTTCCTGTGGCGCAACTTAGCCTATCCTGACTACTGCAGTGTGATTACAAGTTTTTCTTGGGGAGAGAATTTAAAGTGTTCATCAGATTTTTAAAGGAATCCTTGATCCAGAAAAAGGCTAGATTCACTGAACAAGAAGTATTAAAAAAAAAAAAAAAAAAAGGGCTTTTTTTTTTTTGAGACAGGGTCTCGCTCTGTCACCCAGGCTGGAGTGCAGTGGTGTGATCTCGGCTCACTGCAACCTCTGCCTCTCGGGTTCAAACGATTCTCCTGCCTCAGCCTCCCAAGTAGCTGGAACTACAGGCATGCACCACCACACCTAGCTAATTTTGTATTTTTAGTGGAGATGGCATTTCACCATGTTGGCCAGGCTGGTCTCGAACTCCTGACCTCAAGTGATCCACCCACCTCAGCCTCCCAAAGTGCCAGCATTACAGGTATGAGCCACCACACCTGGCCAACTTAGGAAAAATTTTAATCTTTTAGCTAGATTTCAAAACCAAGGAAGAAAGTTCATTTTTACATTTTTTACTTTTTTTTATGGAGTGCTTCAAAAATTTGCCTGCTATCCTTGGCCGGGGCCACACTAATCTCAGTATCATTCTAATTTTAGTATAAGTGCTGCTGAAGCAAGCACAAAGAAGAAAGTTTAAAAAAAGGAAAACCTGGCCAGGCGTGGTGGCTCACGCCTGGAATCCCAGCACTTTGGGAGGACGAGGCGGGCAGATCACGAGGTCAGGAGATGGAGACCATCCTGGCTAACACGGTGAAACCTCGTCTCTACTAAAAATTCAAAAAATTAGCTGGGCGTGGTGGTGGGCGCCTGTAGTCCCGGCCACTCGGGAGGCTGAGGCAGGAGAATGGCATGAACCCAGGAGGCAGAGCTTGCAGTGAGCCGAGATAGCGCCACTGCACTCCAGCCTGGGCAACAGACAGAGCAAGACTCTGCCTCCAAAAAAAAAAAAAAAGGAAAATCCAACAAAAGACACACCAGAGACAGAAATATGACCCTCCTTTCCCCGACAAACACACACCTACCAAGAGACCGCATTCCTCAATGACAAGTTTGAAAATTGTGAGTTCACTGTGGGGTACATTTGTCATGCTAAGCAAAATAGAAAACATGTTTTTAAAAACAATCACAGTCCAGTGTAGGAACTGAGTCATGTGCCCCATGACTACACTACAAACCCCAAGAGTTCACTACAAACTTGGGAAAACACCACTCTTCAACTGGCAGGAAATTCCCCATTAGGAGGCTCAAGCATACTGTAAGTGAGCTCTCCTCCCATCCTGCAGGACGGTGGGTGACTGGCTCCCCTGGCCCTTCCTCGCTCTCAGCAGGAGCTCCTGCCACTGCCACAGTGGAAAAGGCCTGAATTTGGGAAATGAAGACGTCAGAAACTTGCAACTTCATCTGAAAGCCCAGCCAACTTTCCTACAAGCATGACTGCAGATGTGGAAGAGAGAAGGCAGATGGCCTGGGTTCAAAGCCCAGCTTAAAAACACAAATTCTAGCTTTGTGACCTTGGTCATTTTGGTTTTACTTCCCTCATCCGTAAAACGGGGAGAATAAAGGTCTCTAACTTATCTGGTCACTGTAAGGAATAAGTGAGTTAATATATGTAGTATACGCAGAACTATGCCTGATGTATGGTAAGTTCTTAGTATGTTTATTGTTGTTGTTACAGGCTTAACCATAGATGGGAAGGGTTTCCTTTAAAATTTCCTTTCAATTTCCCTTTTAACTCCCAAAAAGTATTCCATAAAGAAACACAGGGCCCAGTGTGGTGGCTCATGCCTGTAATCCCAGCACTTTGGGAGACTGAGGCAGGTGGATCACTTGAGGTCAGAATTTGGAGACCAGCCTGGCCAACATAGTGAAACCCCATCTCTACTAAAAATACAAAAATTAGCTGGGCATGCTGGCGCACACCTGTAATTCCAGCTATTTGGGAGCCTAAGGTGGGAGAATCGCTTGGATCTGGGAAGCGAGATCATGCCATTGCACTTCAGCCTGGGCGAGGGAGTGAGATGCTGTCTCAAAAAAGAAAAGAAAAAAAGAAACACAGGTTAGGAACAAGTCCAAAGTCTGCTTTTAGGTTCTGTTCTTGGCACTGGAAATTCAGTCAACTCCTATTTACTGAGCTCTTGCTAACAACGGGTATCTTAAGACAAACTAAAAACAAACAAAAAAAAACAGCAGGTAAAAAACGAAGCTTGGGCAACATGGCGAAACCTTATCTCTACAAAAAAATACAAAAATTAGCTGGGCATGGTGGCACGCACTCATAGTCCCAGCTACTCAAGTGGCTGACGCAGGAGGATCCCTTGAGTCCAGGAGGTTAAGGCTGCAGTGACCAAAGATCACGCCACTACACTCCAGCCTGGGTGATAGAGTGAAACCTCGTCTCACACACAAAAAAAGAGGAAGGAAGAAAGGAAGGAAAGAAGAAAGGAAGGAAGGAAGGGGAAGGGAGGGGGGGAAGGAGGGGAGGGGAAGGGAGGTGGAGGGGAGGGGAGGGGAGGAGGAGGAGGAGGGGAGGGAGGGGGGGGAGGGGAGGGAAGGGTGGCAGGGTGGGGGAAAGGGTAGGGAAGGGTGGGAGGGAGGGGGAGGAAGAGTGGTGAGGGAGGGGAGAGGAAAAATAGAGAGGGAGGGGAGAGAGGAGGAAGGAGATGGGAGAGAGGGAAAGGAAAGAGAGAAAGAAAAAAGAGAGAGAATGAAAAATGAAAAACAAGTTGGGCAGTATTGACAGGATTTGCTAATAGCCTGTTTCATGTCACCTCAGGGAAATTCCACTGTCCAGAAACATACCCCTCCTCCCTCCTAAAGCCCAAACCCGGGGAAATTGATGCCTGGGTGAAATTCTCCCAAATGATCTCAAGGGCAGAAATTCCCAACTTTGATCTCTCCCTGGAAAATGTAGCTTGCTGAGTGGAGAGAGCCCCGGGATGAGAACTGGGAGGAGTGGCTTTGGGGTTTGGGCCACTGTACATCTTATCTCCTCCCTGCTGGATTACCTTCTGAAGTTAAGAATTCTGTCTCTCCAGTTTCCAGCCCAGAGGAGGTCACAGCATCAACTAGGAACTTGTTACAATTGCACATTATCAGGCTTTTTAATTCTCAGTTTTGAATCAAAAGCTCTGGGAGTAGGGCCCAGAAGTGTGTGTTTTCGGTAGCCCTTCAAGAAATTCTGATGCTCGCCAAAGTTCAAGAGCACTGGAATAAGGGTTTGCTGAATGAATAACTGATGGAATGATGAATTAAAGTACAGGTGCCATAAAAATGCATGGAGATAATGCTAACAACGATCAGGTCCTTATAGCCTCAACTACTGCCCCTATAAAATAGGATCTGCCGTTCTTATCACATGCAGGCCCAATAACTGGTTTAGGTTATGAAACATTGAAAAGACGTGGGAAATGTTGCCAGCCAGAGCTCAGGTCTACGTGTGCTTGTGTGTCTGTGTAAACCGTGTGTGTGTGTGTGTGTGTAAGTATGTGTGTGAGAATTGAGAATTTTCCTCAGCACACAGGAAAATTCAGTTTAGTAGAGGTAAAGGGTGGGTAGAAATGGCATTTTTTCCCAGAGGCCTTTCCTGTAGGCAACTATAGTTAAGGAGTTGCCCTGTCTGATGAAAACTCTGCCAAAGGATTTCCTGGCTGAGGAATTTTCTTTCCAAAGGAAGGTGGGAAGGAAATCAGCCCAAAGCCCATGACTTTCACACTTCAGGCAAAGTTGAGAGGCAGTTAGAGGGAACAGGGTTGAAAGCAACAAAAAGTGCCGTTTTGATGAGAACTTCAGGTGTTTGTTCCAACATCAACCTCCCTCCCATACACGCCAGGCAGAAGCTATGACCTCAATAAAGAGGGAGATCGGAGGACTTCCTGAGAGGGGCGTTTTGCTTTTATGCCTCCCATGCCTCCAGAACGTGGAAAACACGTGCCAGCCCATTTAACAGGGCACCTTTTCTCTCCATCTAGACACTGCTCTCTGCTGGGCCTCCTCCTTTCCCAAATGCCCATAGCTAGAGAGACACTTAGCCGTTCATGCAGCTCTTTTTCTTTAAGCCCTTGGGGTGAGGCACCTGCTTTCCCAGACCACCTCCTTGCCCCCTGGGTCTCCCTGTCCCCGCCACTCCACCCCTCTGCCCTGGCTTTGGTGACCTAATTCAGGTGGCTCCTGAGTCGGCTCTGCCAAAAGCCCAGGAGGCTCTGTCAATCTGAGATGGGGCCATGAGCAACTTCATTCCTTTTCACAACTGACGCCACCTGGCCAGGACTCAAAAAAACAAACTGCAGCTCTGTGGCTTTTTGGCAGCCCAGCTTCGACTTTTGTTTTAACAAAGGGTGGGAAGGAGAATTTGAACCCTGTGGTTATCTGCATTTTAAAACATTTAAACAGAGTCTGTCTACCTGCTTGGCACTGTGTGTCCTCTAGTAAGTTTCTCAGCTCCACTCCTTCTAAAATAGCAACAATGACTGTGGCCTCCTTCACTGATGCTTATATATCTGCAGGTCTGGTGGGGACATCTTGAGCCCTGTGCTCTCCTGCACTGGACTGCTCCTGGAATTCCTCAGAAAGGCAGATGAGCCCGTCCTCAGTCCTCAAAAGGGAAAGGCGAGAGTGAGGGAGAGGTCTTGTTTGGAGGAACCACTCCTCTTGGCTACAAATACAACTGCATTTCAGAGGAAGAGACCTCCCAGTCAAGAGTCTAATTTCTTTTCTGGCCCAAACAATAGTCCTTCTGGCTGCTTTCTTGCCGTATCACTGACACAGGAGTTGACGGGGGGATGAAAAAGGGGAAAAGCGCAGATAGGATGGTGGGGGCAAGGTCATGGTTTGACAAACCCGAAGTCTGTTTCCAAATGGAAGCAGTGATGAGGGCTTAGAATCATCTGGGGAAACCGCCTGCAGTCTCCTTTCTCAAGAGACAATTGTAAGAACTACTGCAATGTCGGTCACCTGGGGCCTCCCTGTCCTAAGGACCACCCCCCCATACCCTCTCATTCTTTGTCCAGCATCCTACACTGTCTCATCTGAGTTCCAGGAAGGTCAGAGTACAAAGAGTGTCAGTTGAAGCAACCTTGGGTCACTCCCTGAAGACCCTAACACCATCACCATTGTCGTGCAACTTGAAGAAGCAAGTGGTTCTGGCTTCAGTCAAACCAGTGGCAAGACAAAGATGGTTTCCACATGAGATTTTTTTTTTTTTTTTTTAGATGGAGCCTCGCTCTGTTGCCCAGGCTGGAGTACAGTGGCGCAACCTTGGCTCACTGCAACCTCCGCCTCCTGGGTTCCAGTGATTCTCCTGCCTGAGCCTCCTGCATAGCTGGGACTACAGGCGCACACCACCATGCCCAGCTAATTTTTGTATTTTTAGTAGAGAGGGGGTTTCACCATGTTAGCCAGGCTGGTATTGAACTCTTGGGCTCAAGTGATCCACATGCCTTGGCCTCCCAGGGTGCTGGGATTATAAGCATGAGCTACTGCGCCCAGCCTCCACATGGCATTTAGCTGACAGTGAAAGGTTAGGTACACTGGAGAATCCTCCAGGAGCTTCCATGTGAGAACTGGGTAAGAAATAAAAGGAGCTGAGCCTCAAGACTCCCTCTCTCCAGAAGGTCCTCTATAGGGAGGGACCTAGGGAAAGACTGTTCCTTTCCGAAGGACCCTCAGAAACAGAGGCACTCCATGAGGTTCTCTGGGAAATTCTGGAAGCCCCTGTGGGTCCTTATAAGAAAATGGCATATTGACCATCTAGAGTGGCCTGGCATTCATAGTAGCTTGGCTTGCAACCTCTCTCTGCAAAAACAGCAACCCAGCCAGGTGCGGTGGCTCACGCCTCTAATCCCAGCACTTTGGGAAGCCGAGGCGGGTAGATCACAAGGTCAACAGATCGAGACCATCCTGGCCAGTATGGTGAAACCCCATCTCTCCTAAAAATACAAAAATTAGTTGGGCATGGTGGCGCACACCTGTAGTACCAGCTACTCAGGAGGCTGAGGCAGGAGAATCACTTGAACTCGGGAGGCGGAGGTTGCAGTGAGCTGAGGTTGCGCCACTGCACTCCAGCCTGGTGACAGAGGGAGACTCTGTCAAAAAAAAAAAAAAGGCAAACCCGGGCTTCTAGGCTGGCCCAAGGAAGGATCTAAGTTGTTGTCAGCTGCTCAGCACACAATGGAGAGGGCAGCCAGGAGAACCTCAGGCAAGAGCTTCGGCAGCAGACCCGGCTGAGACCATATTCTCCAGTCTTCAGCTAACAAAGTCCAAAGAGCACCAGAACTCTCTTCCTCTACAAAGGAAGCACTTCTGGAACCCATAAACAGATTCCACTCACCAACACTGTCCCCAAGAGAATCCGAAAAGGGCTAATGCACAGAGTTTCCCACCGAGCAGAGGCAGTAACTGGGACCCTGGGATACTGAGAGGCACCCGAGCAAGGACTTACACCAGAGTTCATAGTAGTAGTTGCAGCACTGAGACTGTCCACAGCAGTGTCCTGTGTCACAGATGTAGCTTTGATTGTTGGTACCCACACAGGCTTCCTTATCCTAAAAAATTTAAAAAGCATGTTAGCATATTAAATGACAGCTTTTGAACACTTTCCTTCTCATCACTGTCCTCCTGGTTGTCTATTCACCAGCCCCCAAAACAGTTTGAATCAATGTTTATTCCATTAAGAAAAACAACTTTGGCCAGGCACGGTGGCTCACACCTGTATTGCCAGCACTTTGGGAGGCCGAGGCAGGCAGATTGCGAGGTCAGGAGTTCGAGACCAGCCTGACCAACATGATGAAATCCCGTCTCTACTAAAAATACAAAAAGTAGCCAGGCTTGGTGGCGCGTGCCTGTAATCCCAGCTACTCAGGAGGTTGAGGCAGGAGAATCGCTTGAACCAGAGAGGCAAAGATTGCAGTGAGCCAAGATCACACCACTGCACTCCAGACTGGGCGACACAGCGAGACTCCGTCTCAAAAATAAAAAATAAAAAAGACAAAAAAAAAACTTTAAAAGATTTACACAACAACAACAGAGTTTAGGGGAAAAAATATGGTTTATTAAAGAGGAGAGGAGATTCAGGACACAAAAGCAATTGGCGGAGTGAAGTTTTCCTCGAACAGGACAGGAAAGGGCTGCCTCACTTTCTTTAGGTCCAAGTAGAAACATTTCATGTTCTGGTGCTAACCTCAGCCGGTAGGAGGGTGATGATTCTCTGGTAATTAGCAGTTCATTTTAAATAAAACCGGCTTTTCTGTGAAACTTCCTGGAATAATTAATGCGGTATGTATTCTAGGATTAGCATCTGCTCAGTTATCCCATTCTCCTTTTTAAAACACTTGCTCTCCAAGGTTAATTCACAGTGTGATCCTAAAGAGGGCAACAACAAAAAAAATCTACAACTGAAATTCTTTACTTTTCAATAAAGGGCAGAACTGCTCAGATAACCCAGTCCAATTTCAATCTGCTACATCATTTTTGCTTATTGAAAAAGAATCCTGATGAGTAGGTTGCAAAAATTTTCTCCCATTCTGTAGGTTGCCTGTTCACTCTGATGGTAGTTTCTTTTGCTGTGCAGAAGCTCTTTAGTTTAATGAGATCCCATTTGTCAATTTTGGCTTTTGTTGCCATTGCTTTTGGTGTTTTAGACATGAAGTCCTTGCCCACGCCTATGGCCTGAATGGTATTGCCTAGGTTTTCTTGTAGGATTTTAATGGTTTTAGGTCTAACATTTAAGTCTTTAATCCATCTTGAATTAATTTTTGTATAAGGTGTAAGGAAGGGATCCAGTTTCAGCTTTCTACATATGGCTAGCCAGTTTTCCCAGCACCATTTATTAAATAGGGAATCCTTTCCCCATTTCTTGTTTTTGTCAGGTTTGTCAAAGATCAGATCAGACAAAGGGCTAATATCCAGAATCTACAATGAACTCAAACAAATTTACAAGAAAAAAACAAACAACCCCATCAAAAAGTGGGCAAAGGACATGAACAGGCACTTCTCAAAAGAAGACATTTATGCAGCCAAAAAACACATGAAGAAATGCTCATCATCACTGGCCATCAGAGAAATGCAAATCAAAACCACAGTGAGATACCATTTCACACCAGTTAGAATGGCCATCATTAAAAAATCAGGAAACAACAGGTGCTGGAGAGGATGTGGAGAAATAGGAACACTTTTACACTGTTGGTGGGACTGTAAACTAGTTCAACCATTGTGGAAGTCAGTGTGGCGATTCCTCAGGGATCTAGAACTAGAAATACCATTTGACCCAGCCATCCCATTATTGGGTATATACCCAAAGGAGTATAAATCATGCTGCTATAAAGACACATGCACACGTATGTTTATTGCGGCACTATTCACAATAGCAAAGACTTGGAACCAACCCAAATGTCCAACAACAATAGACTGGATTAAGAAAATGTGGCACATATACACCATGGAATACTATGCAGCCATAAAAAATGATGAGTTCGTGTCCTTTGTAGGGACATGGATGAAACTGGAAAACATCATTCTCAGTAAACTATCGCAAGGATAAAAAACCAAACACCACATGTTCTCACTCATAGGTGGGAATTGAACAATGAGAACTCATGGAC
>NW_026652278.1:30790728-31054422 GCF_009828535.3 Hylobates moloch
TTTAAAAAAAAAAAGAGAAAAAAAAAGAAAAAGAATCCTGACTGGATCCAGGATTCATACTGTCCCTTGTCAGGGACACTCATATAAAGGGTACTACTGAGTGGCCATCTAGCAGTCTGCCAAATTCTGTCCACAGCACTGGTGGATGAGGATGGAGGGGAACTTTAAAAAAAAGTTTCACATGTAAGATATAAAATACCTCCCAGACCAACGTTAACCTCAGCCCAAAATGTACTTGGGGCCACTATGCAGATGACGAAATCTGTAAGGCATCTGCTATATGTGGCCTTCAACATTTCTTCATTCTAAACAATAACACAGTCACTTACTGGACGCTGTCTTTGTGCCAAGCATTATGTTGGGTTCAAGGGATACAAAGATGAATAAGACATTGTCCTTATCCCCAAGAAGCTCAGAGTTAAGAAGGAAAAAAAGCCCTGCTCAGCAAATAAACTAAAGCCACAGTATTTGCGGCGACTCAGGCTGGCCCTGCCCACAGTGCACATCCGGAGGACGGCTGCCAGTGGAAACTGAAGTCACATGGTCGGCTCCTCCTCTCTGGGCCATGCTTTACTACACTGTCTACTTGGCCAAGGGTATACACCAGGCACTCCAGTGACTGTCTACAGGGCTAGAGGCTGGGCAGAAACAGGACTGGCACCTGAAGTCACAGGGAGAGGACAAGAGAAAGCACAGGGCTGAAAACCAGTTCCCCGGCTTAGTGCATGTTTCCACCATAAATCTTTAGGTGTTTCTTGGTCTTAAAAGCTTTACATTCTGATATGAGAGTTTAGAAAGAAGGAAACGTGAAATTTATAAACCCTGACAATGAGGCCCTCACAACACTGCACGCAGAGTTCTTTCTATGTGCTCCTTCCCCCCCCGCCCCACCACCACCCTCCCATGCCCACCATAAGCAAAATGAGACACTGGCTATCAAGTTGGATTTCTCATACCATCTACTTAATCCTGTACTAAAAGTGAAAAACAGAATGATTTCTACTGGCCATGTATGCCATTCACACCATCGTAGTTGAAAAACCATTAAGTTGAACCATCGCAAGTTGTAGACCATCTAAATATCTTGTCCCCTGTACTTCTTCCTCCTTCCATTTTCACCATCCCATGCCTACCACAAGCAAAATGAGACACTGGCTATCTAGTCAACTTCTCCTCTGAAGCCTGGTGCATGTGGAAAACACAGATCTATGCTTGCTACTTTGGCCAGAACACACACTCTTTGACTTCAGAGCAAAACATGCCTTTCATAAAAACATCAGAAAGTTTCTCCCAAGTTTACCAGGCCCTGCGAATGCCATTCTTCCGGCACTGGCTTGAAAGAACACAGTTCAAAGTGTCCACATAGTTTCTAAAAGAGGCAGTGGTGCCTACACTTGGCACAAGAAAGAATCCAATGACACTTCTGTCTCAGGAAAATTCACCAGAGGCGGCCCAGGCTCGGAACACATGGCTGTCAACTGGTCCTAAGTGAGACATAGAGTGGAATGCATTTGAAATCTAAACAAGTGGCATCCTCATGACCTACTGCTGTCAGTCAGCTTTTCTCTCAGATCTTCTGTGTACCGAGGCAGGGAGCCTGGAATAAACAAGACCTCACTCTGCTTCACCATTCTGCCTCCGCTTTCCCAGGGAGAGCAGAACAGTGGAAGCATCATTTAATCCAATGTTCCTCAAACACTTCTTAACACAGTACATAAGTTTCTCGGCTTACGATGGGGTTATGCTCTGGTAAACCCATCATAAACTGAAAATATCGTCAGTCAAAAATGCATTTAACACAGTTAACCTACTGAACAGCATAGCTTAGCCTACCTTACCTTAAACATGCTCAGAACTTACATCAGCCTATGGTTTGGGAAAATCCTCTAACACAAATTATTTTACAATAGAGTATTGAATATCTCATGTCATCTACTTAATACTGTATTAAAAGTGAAAAACAAATGATTTCTACTGGCCACATATATCAATTGCACCACCATAAAGTTGAAAAACCATTACGTTGAACCATCACAAGTTGTGGCCATCTATATATCCAGTTCCCTGTGGTCCTTCTCCCTCCTCCAAATACAGAGTCCCTGAGCTGCCTGGGATAGTCTTGGTTATGGGAACTGTCATTTTCTGCTGCAGGGGTACGAAAGAAGGTGGACCTCTAGCAAGGAAGAGGTGAAGGAGGATTCAGGAGATAGTGAGATATGAGTGCCAAAGTGAGTTCCTTCAGAAAGACCTGCTGGTGTCAGTCAATAGTGGTGTGGAAAACCCAGGAGCCTTGGGTTTGGTCCCAGCTCTCCCCGCCCCCCCTACTTTTTTCTTTTTCACTCAAGAGTCTGTCGCCCAGACTGGAGTAGAGCGGCCTGATCACGGCTCACTGCAGCCTCGACCTCCAGGCTCAACTGATCCTCCTGCCTCAGCCTTCTGAGTAGCTGGGACTACAGGTGCATGCCACCACACCTGGCTAATTTTTATAGACCCCAGCTCTATCACTACACAGAAATGAACTTTAGGCAAGTTACTCAATGGCCCTAGGTCTGGTTAAGATCACCCGTAATGTCTCCTTAAATTTTATTTTGTGGGGGTGGGGAGGATGGAGTCTCACTCTGTTGCCCAAGCTGGTATGCAGTGGCGTGATTTGGACTTACTGCAACCTCCGCCTCCCGGGTTCAAATGATTCTCCTGCCTCAGTCTCCCGAGTAGTTGGGGTCACAGGCGTGAGCCACCACGCCCAGCCGTCTCCTTCAACTTTAAGGTTTTATTATCCTCCCCAACCCCTTTCCACCCTGACATAGCAGCCTCAAGCCAATGCAAGATATCATGAAATCTATGTCTCCTCTCATGCAAATCCACAGCAAAGAACAGTGGTGTGGAAATGCTGCCTGGTGCTCTTCCACCCCTCCTTATATGAGGAGCCTAATTGTTGCATACCTGGGACTCGAACACCTCCCGGCGGCTCAAGATCTACACAAAGCCTAAGTAGTCAAGAGTTCGCTGGGGCCAGGTGTGGTGGGTCACACCTATAATTTCAGCACTTTGGGAGGCCAAGGTGGGCAGATTACTGGAGCTCAGGAGTTTGAGACCAGCCTGGACAACATGGCTAAACCCCGTCTCAACCAAAAAAAATAATAAAATTAGCTAGGTGTGATGTTGCACACCTGTAGTCCCAGCTACTTGGGAGGCTGAGGTGGGAGGACTGCTTCTTGAGCCCAGAAGGTTGAGGCTGCAGCAAGCCATGATTGCACCACTGCACGCTAGCCTGGGTGACAGAGCCAGACCCTGTCTCAAAAAAAAAAAAAAAAAGAGTGAGCTGGATCTGGGTTCAAAGCCCAGCTTTTACAGTAGGGCTATTAACTGTGTGACCTTGGGCTAATTAAATTCTCTGAGCTCCTACTATCAACATTATTCTGTGAACCACTATTGCTGGGCGAGAAAGACCATCCAAAAATCACTTTGCCTTCCCTCAGAATTGTTTCAGAACAGCCAAGTTCTCTGTGGCAATGTGGGCTGCTCCAGACACGTGAAGAAGAAAAGAAAAAGGAACTGGAAAGAATGCAATGGAAAGGTCAAATATGAAAAATTCTCAGCACCCTTTATGATTATCCTATGCTTTTACTATTTATGTATTTACTGGAGACAAGGTCTTGCTCTGTTGTCCAGGCTGGAGTGCAGTGGCACGACTGTAGCTCACTGCAGCCTCAAACTCCTGGGCTCACGTGATTCTCCTGCCTCAGCCTCCCGAGTAGCTAGGACTTACAGGCATGTGCCACCATATCTGGCTTTCTTATTTTTACTTTTTTGGTAGAGGCAGGGTCTCACTATGTTGCTCAGGCAGATCTCAAACTCCTGGCCTTAAGCAATCATCCCATCTTGGCCTCCCAAAGTGCTGGGATTACAGGCATGAGCCACCACACCTAGCTTATGCTTTTCTTCCGAGCATCTTCAAAGCACACTACACATTATTATATTGTTTAGGCCATCCTCACGGAACTTACAGTCTAATGAAAGATGGTAAAATAATTAGGCAGATAAAACTGCGACTACAATAAATGTTAGGAAGGAAAAGTAGAGATTAGGTGGCAGTGAGTAAAAGATAACACCCAGGAACTGGTCAAGAAGGTCCAGAACAGCTTCTGGGAGGAAGGTAAGCTTGAACTGAGATTGACAGTACGGTTAGAAAGTCAGTAACTAGGGGGCGAGGTGACTCACGTCTGTAATTCCAGCAATTTAGGAAGCCAAGGCGGGCGGATCACCTGAGGTCAGGAGTTTGAGACCAGCCTGACCAACATGGAGAAACCCCCTCTCTACTAAAGGTACAAAAATTAGCCAGGTGTGGTGGCACATGCCTGTAATCCCAGCTACTTGGGAGCCTGAGGCAGGAGAATCGCTTGAACCCGGGAGGCGGAGGTTGTGGTGAGCTGAGATCGCACCATTGCACTCCAGCCTGGGCAACGAGAGCGAAACTCTGTCTCAAAAAAAAAAGAAAAAGAAAGTAACTAGGAAGAGGACAGGGAAGAACATCGCAGGCAGAGAAAATGCTATAAGCAAAGCCCTTTGGCTAGAAGGAGATGGTAGAAGAAGTAGATAGGGAAGTTAGGTAGGTGGAGACCACTCTGTACAGGGAGGTGACAAGATCATACTTGCATTTTAAAGATATCATCTTCCTGGCAATGTTTTCATTTGCACAAAACTCCATGGCTAAAACAAAACCCCAGAAAGCTAGAAATGTACAACTTGTCAAAAAGGAACTTTCGTGCATAATGAATGCGCTTACGCCGAGGCCTTTCACCTCAGGAATGACCGTGGTAGTGGCTACTTGGAGCCCCATCTATTACAGGTATGTGCCTTCAGCCCCGGTGCCACAGTGACCAGCTCTGAGAGACAAGGCACACATGGTTACCAAACAGAAAACAAAGGCACAAAGAAGAGACAAGCAAGACCAACAGCAAACTGGAAAGAACATTTTTACACTGGAAAGGATAAACAGTATGCCTTTTGCACATATGCAAAAAATTATCTCCTCTCTTTGGTAGCAGTATAAACTGTGGGACTAAAAACATTTTCCTCAACAGTTTCCACATCTTAAAGTCGCTATTCTTAGCTGAGCCACTGTAAAGGTCAATTTAATCAGCGTAAAAACTTTCTAAGTGCCAGCATAAAAAGACACACTGGGCAGTAATGTTTCCCCAGGCATGGTTTTAATCTGCCAATTTATGGGTCTGGAAAACTCTGCTAGCAACTGGCTAATGGCAACAGCGTCATGTCCTTAGGAAAACAATTTAAAGTTTAAGAGTGAAAAATAAGAATTGAAGTCCTTCCTGGGATGCTAAAGCACAGGACACCAAATATCTTGGCTGCTGGATATGAATTAATTTGGAGCATCACCTCTGGCTTTCCCTGCAGGAAGAACTAAATCTTTTTTTGTTTGTTTGTTTAAATAGAGACAGGGTCTCCTCATGTTGCCCAGGCTGGTCTTGAACTCCTGGGCACAAGGGATCCTCCCACCTCAGCCTCTCAAAGTGCTGGGATTACAGGTATGAGCCACCGTGCCTGGCCAAGAACTAATTCCTAATGGAAATGTTCAGTTCTCCAAATCATTTAACACGTATGTATTGACCCCCTTCCCCCAACCATGTGCCAGGCACTATGCGGGATGCTACAGCTATAGCAATGAGCAAGAGATTCGGGGGGTGGGAGGGGAGAGCTTCCGCTTCTGGCAATATAGCTGGGTAGGTAACTAAAAATTATTCTGCTATAAAACCCTGGCTATACAACAATCACTTTTAATTACAAAGCTGAACTTGCAAGAAAGCAAGGAGGATCACCTGGGACCAAAAACGATAGAGGGAACTAGAAACCACAGTAGTAAATGAGATCAGGCCTTTCCAGTTGACCTAAAAAGTGGGGTAGTTTGTTGATCTTGGGCCCACCTGAAACAGGGAACTGGAACTGAGAACGAATACAAAGCTGGGGCCTTCAGAGGGGGAGAACAGATTAGAAAAAACATTAGCCCACTGGCACATAGTGACAAAAACTCTGAAGTGGGAGAAAAACAGTATCTCCTCTAATAATGTGTGATCACAGATTATTTCAGATTTGAACTGTACTACTACATGGTCTGAGGATCCCCAAGCCAAAAATTTAACATAAAAAGTAGTCCCAGGCTGGCAATAAACCTGCAACATCTGGCGGAAATACAAAACTCTGAAGAGATCTACCCTCAGCCACGGCACAAAGGATTCCTACATATAATGTTCTGTTGGCCGGGCACGGTGGCTCACACCTGTAATCCCAGCACTTTGGGAGGCCAAGGTGGGTGGATCACGAGGTCAGGAGTTCGAGACCAGCCTGGCCAAAATAGTGAAACCCCGTCTCTAATAAAAATACAAAAAAATTAGCTGGGCGTGGTGGCTGGCACCTGTAATCCCAGCTACTCCAGACGCTGAGGCAGGAGAATTGTTTGAACCTGGGAGGCGGAGGTTGCAGTGAGCCGAGATCGCACCATTGTACTCCAGCCTGGGTGACAGTGACAGACTGTCTCAAAAGTAAAAATAAATAAAGATCTATTGAAGATAAGCTCACAATCCAAAATATAAAAATGTATGCAAAACTAATCCATTACAAACAAGATGACAAATTCAACAAATAGCAGGATAAGACCCCCTGAAAAAAACTCCCTATAAGATACAAGCATATTTCAAATGATTAAAGCCAAAAAGAAAGAATTAAAAACACAAGAAAAGAACATTACCAAACAAGAAATAGTAACAGGCAGATAAAACTTGTAGAAAAATAGTTATTGAAATAAAAAACTCAACAGATGGGTCACACAGAGAGAAGACCAAGTTAAAGAGGAAATTGATGAACTAGAGAACAGATCTGAGAAAATTGCCATCAAAGTGCTTCTACAAGAGAAAACATGGAAATGAAAAATGAGAAAGAAGCTTCAAAAGAAAAGAATGGAGGAGAGGAAATATTTAAAGGGATAACTAAAAATTTTCTATATAAGACTGATTAAAGATAAAAAATTTCAGCCGGGCGCGGTGGCTCATGCCTGTAATCCCAGCGCCTTGGGAGGCCAAGGCGGGCGGATCATGAGGTCAGGGGATCGAGACCATCCTGGCTAACACTGTGAAACCCCATCTCTACTAAAAATACAATTAGCTGGGTGTAGTGGCATGCACCTGTAGTCCCAGCTACTCGGGAGGCTGAGGCAGGAAAATCGCTTGAACCTGGGAGGCGGAGGTTGCAGTGAGCCGAGATCATGCCACTGCACTCCAGCCTGGGCGACAGAGTGAGACTCTGTCAAAAATAAAAAATAAAAAGATACAAAATTTCCAGATAATAAGAAGCCCACACCTAGGTACACTGTATGAAACTGCAGAATGACAAAGGCAAAAAGATTTTTAAATATGTTCCAGTTGGGAAGACTGACAATTAACATGCAAAATAAGAATTTCACTAGCAGTAATAAGCTCCATGAGGATAATAAAACACGATAATGAGACAAAGAGTTTTAGATAAGGGTGGTCAGGAAAGGCCACTCTGAGTAGGTGACATCTGAGTCAAGCCCTGACTGCTGAAAAAGAGCCAGCTTAACCAGACCTGTGAGAACAGTGTAAAGAGCCAGCTTAACCAGACCTGTGAGAACAGTGTAAAGAGCCAGCTTAACCAGACCTGTGAGAACAGTGTTCCAGGAAGAGGAAATATCAAATCCATGCAAAAACACCAGGGCAGAAACAAGCTTGGTGTGCTCAAGGAAGAGAAAGAAGACTAGTGTAGCTGAGTACGGTGATCTCAGGGAAAGCAGTGTGAAAGGGGAGCTAAGAATTCAGCCGAGGTCAGACCTCATAGGCTTTGTCTAACAATTAAAATAATCTCCAGGCTGGGCGCAGTGGCTCATGCCTGTAATCCCAGCACTTTGGGAGGCTGAGGCAGGCGGATCACCTGAGGTTAGGAATTCAAGACCAGCCTGGCCAACACGGCGAAAACCCATCACTATTAAAAATATTTTAAAAATTAGCCAGGAGTGGTGGTGCGCACCTATAGTCCCAGCTACTCAGGAGGCTGAGGCACAAGAATCACTTGAACCCAGGCGGTGGAGGTTGCAGTAAACCGAGATTGTGCCACTGCACTCCAGCCTGAGCAACAGAGCAAGACTCCGTCTTAGTAAAAAATAAATAATAAAATAAAATAATCTCCAAAGTACCACAGTTTGTAAATTCGTTGTTGGCTTTGGCTAGTTCCCTCCCTTAGGTTATGGTGGAGACTTGAATAAATATAAAAATATTTTTGCAACTCTCATATTTATTCTTTACCTTGAGACTTTATTTCCTCCCCGCCAGCCAGGTTGTGGCTGCTCTTGCAGGGTAAGCAACAAAACAAACTTTCCTTCCATTCTTGAACCAGGAATGGCTTTCTAGAAAGGAGACCAAAGTCTAGCACTGCACATCTACTAAGAAAAAGTTCTAAATGATTTTGGTAATGCTCTGTAGCTAAAGGATAACACAGTTTTCATAAAGCAGACATTTGAAATGGCTAAATAAGACAGCAAACAACTTTAACTTAGAATCAGCTATTTTTGTTCTTTCCTATAGAATCTTCAAGTTCTGAAAATGTAGCACTTTCAGGCCCAGGTCCTTAGAAACATATTTGTAGGTGGTAAGGAGGAAAAGCTTCATGTATTCACCTATATTTTTACAATTAGAAAGTTAAGATCAGCCAGGCGCGGTGGCTCACGCCTGTAATCCCAGCACTTTGGGAGGCCGAAACAGGTGGATCACGAGATCAGGAGATGGGGACCATCCTGGCTAACACTGTGAAACCCCGTCTCTACTAAAAAATGCAAAAAAAAAATAGCCGGGTGCGGTAGCTACTTGGGAGGCTGAGGCAGGAGAATGGCATGAACCCAGGAGGCAAAGGTTGCAGTGAGCTGAGATCACGCCACTGCACTCCAGCCTGGGCAACAGAGCGAGACTGTCTCCAAAAAAAAAAAAAGAAAGAAAGAAAGTTAAGATCACGTACTCCCTAATAGTATTTTTTTTTTTTCTTTTTCTTTTTTCTGAGACAGGGTCTCACTCTGTCACCCAGGCTAGAATATAGTGGCACGATCTCGGCTCACTGCAACCTCCACCTCCCAGGTTCCAGCGATTCTCCTGCCTCAGCCTCCTGAGTAGCTGGGATGTCAGGCGTGCACCACCACGCCCAGCTAATTTTTTGTATTATTAATAGAGACGGGGTTTCACCATATTGGCCAGGCTGGTCTCGCACTCCTGACCTCAGGTGATCCGCCCACCTCGGCCTCCCAAAGTGCTGGGATTACAGGCGTGAGCCACCGTGCCTGGCCACTATTGTTTTTTTAGACTGTTCAAAGAGCTGAGGGAAATAAACAGAACTGTTCAAGGGCACATATTTTCAAATTGGGCAGAAGGAGAGTACAGAAGGGCTGAGGATGAAGAAAGTAAGCTCAAGAAGGGGGATGATGCAGCAGGAGTCCTGGCCTATTGCTTCCTATGTGTTAGTCTAGTCTCCCTCTCTTTTTTTTTTTCCCCCTCTTGAGACAGGGTTTCACTCTGTCACCAAGGCTAGAGTGTAGTGGCACGATCATAGCTCACTGCAGCCTCAACTTCCCAGGCTCAAGCAATCCTCCCACCTCAGCCTCCCAAGTAGCTAGGCATACGCCACCACACCCAGCTAATTTTTTTACTGTTTGTAGAGACAGGATCTCACTACATTGCTCAGGGTGGTCTCAAACTCTGGGCTCAAGCAATTCTCCTGCCTCAGCCTCCAACAGTGCTGGGATTTCAGGCGGGAGCCACTGTGCCCAGCCTAATCTCCCTTTCTTTGATGGTAGGGTTGTCATGTACTACTTTTGTATCCTTTCTAGTATATACCACACATGACAATTATTCCATAAGCTTTGGCTAAAAGAGCTCAATTCCATCCTTCCCCATAAAGGGCAAGCCATTGCTAAGAAGTTTCTTGCATGCAATGGGACACTAGGAATGGATTTTTATGCTGTTTGGCTGAATTCAGTAGTTTTCCAAAAGAACAAATAGCCCAGGCTACATGGGTAGGTTCCCCTAACCAAGCCAGTAAATCTTCTGATAAGGTTCAGCCTCATCCCTCAGATCTGACAGAGTGGTTTACTCCTTAAGGGCTCTGGACTCCAGCTCCCTGGGCTCAAGAGGACCCAGTCCCCCATCCTTTAGCTATAGAGTACCCTAAAGAGTAAAGCCAAAGACTGGAGCTTGTGACCAATGTGAGAAAAGCCTAGGATCAAAAGAGATGGCTGCTGCTTCAAGATGAGCCCACAGTGTCACGGTCCCTTCCCAGGGGTAGCAGTGGGGACAAGAGGGGTGGGTCCACTGACTTCAACCCACAGGGCATCCTGGAACAATTTGGTCTGGCCCCTCCCAAAGACTAACACTAGTCAAGAATCTGAGGAAGGGCAACACAGTGAATCAGGACAATAAGGGCATCTTATAAATAAGTGAATTTGCCCGCACATAACAATGAACATGCTTAGACAACAAATGCAACAAAATAGGGATGTGTTTCCCAAAAGTGTGGTCCATGGGCCCCAAATCATCTGAAGTATTTGTCAAGAATGTAGATAGACCGAGACCCTCTGGGGGCAGGGACTGAAAATCCGCCTTTTAAAACACGCTCCCCTGGTTATGTTTATGTACATTTAAGCTTGAGAACCACTACTCTGGATCTAAAAAGAACATACAATAAACAGTTCCTGCTCTCTAAACATGAAATAGACTCATATTAGTTTTCTAGAATCCCAAAAGTGTCCCAACACAGTTACCCACAAGAGTACCTACATAGAATCAAGGCACATTATTTATACTCTCTATGCCTCATTCCATTAAAACATATAATAGATCATATACATAAATTTTAAAAAGTGACACGTTAGCTAAGCTCCCATCCACACCAGTACTGTTACTGCCAAAGCTGCACTGCAACTACATCCTCATTAAACAGCCCCCAAACAGAGAAGCCAGCAAAAAAATTAAAATCCATTTCCTGTGTTGCTATTAGGAACCTGAATAACAAATTCAGAAAAAGCTACTTGACCCTGGTAGGAAAATCCCAGAGCAAAAATCAGAAGTTGCAACATATCCCATGGTTTTATTAAAGTCTACTTGTCAATGTCCCAGGGGCATGCAGGCTTGTGGGGTCTGGCAGGCTACAGAGGCACAGGACCCTGGTTCATGGACCACTCTTTCACCCCTGGACACTCAGAAGGAAAAGCAGTCCCCAGGAATTCCTCATCACTGGCCTCTTCTGCTACAGAGTAAGTCTATTGAGAAGCATGGCTTCTTTAGCAAGGGCTGGTGCAGAGAGCTGAGGGCTGAAATAGCAGGTAGCATGCAGCGGAGCAGGTGAGTAGCAGGTGGCACTCAGGCAGAGCAGGGGGACAGTTTAGCCTACTGTCATCCACTCACAGTTGGTGCCATGAAGTAGGTTCTTTTCTTCCCACAGTTGTATCACTGCCTCTCCCCGCTTAAAAGTGGGGATTGCACTAGTGACCCTTAAGCCCCAGTGGACCCACTAATGAGTTCTATGCCTACATGGCACCATTGTTTTTCAACTTGTAAAAAGTGGGCTGAGGCTGGGCACGGTGGCTCACGCCTGTAATCCCAGCACTTTGGGAGGCCGAGCTGGGTGGATCACGAGGTCAGGAGTTCGAGACCATCCTGGCTAACGCGGTGAAACCCCGTCTCTATTAAAAATAGAAAAAATTAGCCGGGCGTGGCGGCAGGCGCCTGTAGTCCCAGCAACTCAGGAGGCTGAGGCAGGAGAATGGTGTGAACCTGGGAGGTGAAGCTTGCAGTGAGCCGAAATCGCACTACTGCACTCCAGCCTGGGTGGACAACAAGATGGAAACTCTGTCTCCAAAAAAAAAAAAAGTGGGCTGGGGCCTGGTGCAGTGGCTCACGCCTGTAATCCCAGCACTTTGGGAGGCCGTGGTGGGCAGATTACCTGAGGTCAGGAGTTCAAGATCGGCCTGGCCACCATGGTGAAACCCCGTCTCTACAAAAATACAAAATTTAGCCAGGCATGATGGCGGGTGCCTGTAATCCCAGCTACTTGGGAGGCTGAGGCAGAAGAATCACTTGAACCTGGAGGCGGAGGCTGCAGTGACCTGAGATCATGCCATTGCACTCCAGCCTAGGCAACAGAGCAAGACTCTGTCCTCGCCCTAAAAAAAAAAAATTGGGCTGGGTGCAGTGGGTCAGGCCTATAATCCCAGCACTTTGGGAGGCTGAAGTGGGAAGACTGCTTGAGCCCAGGAGTTTGAGACCAGCCTGGGCAAAAAAGCGTGACCTCATCTCTATTAAAAATTTTAAAAATTCGCCGGGCGCAGTGGCTCACGCCTGTAATCCCAGCACTTTGGGAGGCCAAGGCGGGCAGATCATGAGGTCAGGAGATCGAGACCATCCTGGCTAACATGGTGAAACCTGTCTCTACTAAAAATACAAAAAATTAGCCGGGCATGGTGGCGGGTGCCTGTAGTCCCAGCTACTCGGGAGGCTGAGGCAAGAGAATGGCGTGAACCCAGGAGGCGGAGCCTGCAGTGAGCCTAGATCATGCCACTGCACTCCAGCCTGGGTGACAAAGCGAGACTCTGTCTCAAAAAAAACAAAAAAAAAATTTTTTTTTTAATTAGCCAGGCATGATGGCAGACACCTGTAGTCTCAGCTACTTGGGAGGTTGAGGCAGGAGGATCACTTGAGCCCAGGAATTCAAGGTTGCAGTGAGCTGTTAACTGCACTCCAGCCTAGGCAACAAAGTGAGACCATGTCTCAAAAAAAAAAAAAAAAAAAAAAAAAACGTGGAACTGACAGTCAACATTTTAAAATGAGAGAAATTCATACAAAAATCTAGATTTCCAGTTTCTCTAGACAAATAAGGACCACATTCACAAAGGGCTGTTAAGAGGCTGGGCAGAGACGTATATGGGCTCCAGCTTCTCCAATCTACACAGTCTCATCCCCCGTCCCATCCCTACTGCCCAATAATCCCATTTGCTTGACTCAGTCATGTCACTGGCTGGCCCCTGCGGGCACCTGACTGTCACTTCCTGCTCTAAAGTTTAGTAGTAACCTTGAAGTTAAGGCAGGCTAAAGACACCTAAATACAAGCAGCAGACATCTGAATTCTCTACACTATGGCTCAAGCAGCATCTTAAACACATGTCAAATAGGAACCTGGATAAAGAAGAGGGGCCCTTCTCCATTGCATGATGGGAACATCTGCGGATAATCTAGAAAAATCTCCTACCACAACAGCATGGGGACGACAACCAGTTCTGCCCAGTGACTGTTGTGTATCAACCACTGACCTAGGTGTTTTTGCCTACATTACCTTTTTACAGGAAACAGGTTCAGAGTGATCATACAGCTGGGAAAAATTTCCAGGACCTAAAACCCAAAATTTAGTGGAAAGAATTTAAGGCTTAGGGTTACCCTAAACTTTCATGCTAGATGCTGACAGGCACAAAAATGACAGATAAGATACGAAATTTGCCTTGGAGGGTACTTTGTATTAACTAAGCTGTTAGGTTTAAAAAACCTAACAAACTTTTTTGTTTAAGTTTGTTTCAATTCTTTTTTTTTTTTTTCTGAGACAGAGTCTCGCTCTATCGCCCAGGCTGGACTGCAGTGGCGCGATCTCGGCTCACTGCAAGCTCCGCCTCCCGGGTTCACGCCATTCTCCTGCCTCAGCCTCCCAAGTAGCTGGGACTACAGGCGCCCGCCACTGTGCCTGGCTAATTTTTTTGTATTTTTAGTAGAGACGGGGTTTCACCGTGTTAGCCAAGATGGTCTCGATCTCCTGACCTCGTGATCCGCCCACCTCGGCCTCCCAAAGTGCTGGGATTATAGGCGTGAGCCACCGCGCCCGGCCAAGTTTGTTTCAATTCTTGCTGCTGCAAAGCTTCCTGAAATATTCAAGTTCATCTTGTTCCTTCCTAAGTACAACCTAATCAATAGAATGTGTTCTTTATTTAATAATCCATAATGTGGCAAAGCCTCGGGGTAATCATTTCAAGCAGGGAAGATGCACAAACATGTAAATACGTGTATATAATTAATATACACAGTATACCTTTACATAGAGCTCTCAAACTTTTTTTTTTTTTTTTTTTTTTTTGAGACAGTCTCACTCTGACTCCCAGGCTGGAGTGCAGTGGTGTGATCTCGGCTCACTGCAACCTCCAACTCCTGGGTTCAAGCAATTATCATGCCTCAGCCTCCTGAGTAGCTGAGACTACAGGCGCATGCCACCATGCCCAGCTAATTTTTGTGTTTTTGGTAGAGGCAGGGTTTCGCCATGTTGGCCAGGCTGATCTCGAACTCTTGACCTCAGGTGATCTACCCACCTCGGCCTCCCAAAGTGCTGGGATTACAGGTGTAAGCCACTGCACCCTGCCCTCTTGAGCTCTTCAAATCTCTTTTAAAAGTCAGCCTCTCATTTGAGCCTGCCAGCCAGCTGCCTGCAAGACACTCTGCAGTGAGACCCTTTTTAATGTGACCCTTTGTCCAAGGTAGAAGTAAACAGTTCCCCTGAACAGCTTAGAGAACTGTAAGCGGGCCAGGTTTGGTTGCTCACGCCTGTAATCCTAGCACTTTCGGAGGCCGAGGCAGGCAGATCACAAGGTCAGGAGTTCGAGACTAGCCTGACCAACATGGTGAAACCCCGTCTCTACTAAAATACAAAAATTAGCCAGGAGTGGTGGTGGGCGCCTGTAATCCCAGTTACTCAAGAGGCTGAAGCAGAAGAATCGCTTGAACCTGGGAGGCGGAGGTTACAGTGAGCCGAGATAGCGCCACTGCACTACAGCTTGGGCAACACAGCAAGACCCCATCTCAAAAAAATAAAAAAGAACTGCATGGGGCTGGGTGCAGTGGCTCACGCCTGTAATCCCAGCACTTTGGGAGGTGAGGTAGGAGGACTACTTGAGCCCAGGAGTTGCCGGACCCGCCTAGGCAACATGGCAAGATTGTCTCTTCAAAATGTAAGAAATTAGCTGGGTATGGTGCCATGCACCTAAGGGCCTAGCTACTTGGGAGGCTGAGGTGGGATGATCGCTTGAGCCTGGGAAGTGGAGGCTGCAGTAAGTCATGATCATGCCACTGTGCTCCAACCTGGGTGACAGAGTTAGACTCTGTCTCAAAAGAAAAAAAAAAAGAACTGCAAGGGTCTCTGAAGAGGTGCTACTGCCCCCCTATCTTATAAAGAAATGACACGTAGACTGAGATTGAATATGGCAGAATTGGGACTGTCAAAACCCTGATCTTCTGATTTTGATTCCTTATCCTTTCTGTAACTGGGCTCTAGTTCAACAGTCTTTACTGTATCTTGAAAATAGCTCTTAGTCAAATAGAATACCCACTTCTTTGCCTCGAAAGAAGAAAGAGGTATAGTTTTCAAAAGGATCTGAAATATTAAAGGCACAAATTAATTTGTTGCTGATGTGCTTGAGAAGAGATTCGCCACAGTTTCATTTGAGAAAGGCATATGCCACATCTCATTCCTCATTTTAAGCATAATTCTAAATTTAACTCCCCCTTTTTTTTCCTCAGCAGTTCCATCCCACTGCAGCAGACCTGCTGGGAGCAAAGAAGATCATAATGGGACTTGCCTTGTGTGGTTGTCTGTCTTGGGACCAGCACCAGAGATGTATTGCCAGCAAAAAGTTAAACACTGCTCAAGGGAACTGTTTACTTCTGACTCTGACAAGGGGTCACATTAACAAGGGTCTCACTGCAAACAGGCACAGGATAAAAGAAGTCTTCAGAATCCAGAGGCTGTGTCTCCAAAAGACAGAAAAACTTTAAAGAAACAAGAACTTGGCAGGGTGTGGTGGCTCACGCCTGTAATCCCAGCACTTTGGGAGGCCGAGGTGGGCGGATCACGAGGTCAGGAGGTTGAGACGATCCTGGCTAACACAGTGAAACCCCGTCTCTACTAAAAATACAGAAAATTAGCCAGGTGTGGTGGCGGGCGCCTGTAGTCCCAGCTACTCGGGAGGCTGAGGCAGGAGAATGGCGTGAACCCGGGAGGCGGAGCTTACAGTGAGCCGAGATTGCGCCACTGCACTCCAGCCTGGGCAACAGAGCAAGACTCTGTTTAAAAAAAAAAAAAAAGAAAAAGAAAAAAAGAAACAAGAACTTTTGGAACTCTGAGAGTTTGGACTTTAAGATTACAATAGACTTCAGTGATTTAGAAAACGGGGGGGGGGGCGGTTAATATGTTACTAATGATAGATTACAATAAACCCAACCCACAGCAATAGGTACCTGGCTTGAAATATGGGCTGCTGGCCGGGCGCGGTGGCTCACGCTTGTAATCCCAGCACTTTGGGAGGCCGAGGTGGGCGGATCACGAGGTCAGGAGATCGAGACCACGGTGAAACCCCGTCTCTACTAAAAATACAAAAAATTAGCCGGGCGTGGTGGCGGGCGCCTGTAGTCCCAGCTACTCGGAGAGGCTGAGGCAGGAGAATGGCGTGAACCCAGGAGGCGGAGCTTGCAGTGAGCCGAATTGCGCCACTGCACTCCAGCCTGGGGGACAAAGCGAGACACCGTCTCAAAAAAAAAAAAAAAAAAAAAAAAAAGAAATATGGGCTGCTACTAAAATAAGTATGCCTAATTGTTCTTTAAGTTGTATGTATAAAGTCATTTGGGTACCACTGAGATCCTGTCCTCCTGGGGGGTGGTAATCCAGGTTATTTGAGTAAGAGATGAAACGTCAGTTCCATCCGACTTTTCAGATGGACTTGGTCATATCCATATTTCAGATGGGCTTGGTCATATCTACTGGCCCACAAAAAATGACTCTGTACCTGTCATTGATAAGACAGAGTACTTGGTGATTAAGGGGACAACCAATGTCAAAATTCTAAATTTCTGGGCAGATAATGAACACACATTGCTTAGAAGGCAGCAGGAAAGGTCTACCTATTTCCCCTTTATTAAAACAATATGGTATTTCTTCCCTCAGTCCTGTGACTCCTGCTTCCCAAGCAGAGTGGACTACTATGAATCTGTGGTTTCTACCCCAAGGTTTCTCCACCTTAGCCCTACTGACATTTGGAGTCAGGTAATTATTTGTCGTACGGGACTGAACTGTACATTGTAGGATGTTTAGCAACATCCCTGGCCTCTATTAACTAGATATGCCAGTAGCAACTTCCCACTCCCCTAGCTGTGACAGTTAACCATGTCCGGACACTGCCAAATGTCCCCTATGGGGGAAGGGCAAAACTGTCCCTAGTTTAGAGCCCGTTTTAGCCAAACTGCAGCACAATATTTTGTACAGAACCGTGTTTTAGCCAGTCTTGTTCTCCGAGTGCCTCACAGACTCCCCGCCACCACCCCGCTCTAAATTCCCCGTGGGCAGGACTGATGTCAGTCTCACAAGCATACCTACCCTGGCCAAAAACCCTTCACAAAGTCCTGAACCTGGTGACCGCTGAGTCAAGTAACCATAGGAGCTAGTCGTCCCTCGTGCCTCTTAGCTACATAGTACAAGCAGCAGCATGAAGGGGTCCTCCAAAGCCTAAGACAAGGCTGTGGGGTTGTGATTTTTGCATGACCAGTGCGAGAATGAACCGTGGCTCTCTGGCTGTGGCTCTCTCATCATGGTTTACAGTAACCCAGCACAGGCCAAGCCTGGCCCATGAATCTGGAACCTTACACAGAGACGCAGGAATGACTGTACGTTCTATTTGTGCTGGCGGTCTGCCCCAGCCTGTCCTAACCTCCCTACAGCACTCCAGAACCACACCCAGAGGGGTGGGAGATCACAGGTATTCACACCACTGCCTGCCTAGTGGGTAACCAGGGATTTCAAACCCTCGATGGGAACCACAAGATCAATTGGACAGTATTTGAAACCATATCAAGACCATGCGTCACAGCTGGGAGATCCTTAAGTCTTGTGTGTTAAGCAAGAAAACCAAACAATAATAAATACTCTGGCCTCCTTGATGCAATGCCCGAGGAAACCGAAGTCTTATGTGCAACACAGTCCCGGCAAACCCTGAGCCACTTTCAGGAAAAGAAGTCAGTGTGTCACACTCCAGCCATTCCCAAAGCCAAGTCTCCTTCCCTGCACTGCCCCTCCCCTCACAGGATTTTATCACCATTTCCAGAAACCAGCAATAGAAACCTCTTGTGAGGTCTGGGGTTCAAGTTCAGGTGAGCCCTGCCCAGAGAAACAATGGCTACAGAGGGGCACAGAAATGGCTCAGGCAGGTCCATTCTCAGGGCTCTTTCAACCCACTGTTGCTACAAATTAGCAAGAAATAAGAGTCAAGAAGCCCTAGGGAGGAAGAGGTAAGAAACTAGTATCTTACTAGTGCTAAGGAATTAGGGCAGAAGAAGGGATTTCAAAGCATGTTTTTAAATAGCCCCAACGTATTCTGTTTTCCTGGACTAAAATTTACCTCTTCAAGGAAAAGGGGTGGGAGGGGGCGGGTCAAACTCATGGGCTATCACTGGAGGAAGTGACTGTTTTCTTTGGCTCCATCCTAGATAATGTTTCAAAATCAGCAGCCACAGTCCTCTTTTCCACTAAGTTACTGTCCAGTACACTGCTTTCTCTTTGCTCTGATAACAGAGATGCAATGAAAAACAAGCCACGTTCCTCGAAAAAAAAAAAAAAAAAAGCAGCTTCTTTCAACAGAGATGGTTGGGGGTTCAAAAATTAACCTGAGGCCAGGCACAGTTGCTCACACCTGTAATCCCAGCACTTTGAGAGGCTGTGGCAGGTGCATCACCTGAGGTCAGGAGTTTCAGACCAATCTGGCCAACATAGTGAAACTCCATCTTTCCTAAAAATAGAAAAATTAGCTGGGCATGGTGGCAGGTACTACCAGCTACTTGGGAGGCTGAGGCACGAGAGTTCCTTGAACCCGGGAGGCGGAAGTTGCAGTAAGCCAAGATGGCGCCACTGCACTCCAGTCTGGGTGACAGAGCGAGAACGAGACTCTATCCCTCCCCCTAACCCCCCCCCCCAAAAAAAAATTAACCTGAAAGGGCTTGCGTAAGCACCACCTTTCTCACCTTTGGTGACAGTAGGATAATGAGGTGTTCTGTGGAGCTGTCACAAGACTTTCACAAATCAGTTTAGATAAGGATTCTGGCTTCAACTTTTGGTAGCACAAACAAGTATCACCTTGGTGTTTGCTGCTATACACAGCTAGTTCCCTTCCAAGCAAGATCTTGCTTAATTTGTCCTCAACCTGGTGGAAAGAGGTTGGGCCCGAGGGTAACAGCAACTGGTAGTCAACATTCGGTCCTCTGCCGTGCACAGAGCAGGCAGGGAGGAGGAGGGCTGCAGTGGACTGTGGATATGGGTACCAAGCCAGAGCAATGGGCAGGGGCAGACAGACACCAAGAAGACCTGCACTTCAGGCCCCTCCTGCCACACATTAGCCCTGGGTTCTGGAACAGAAAACTTCTCCCTGGGTTTCAGTTTCCTTACAGCAAAAAGGAGATAAGACCTCCTCCCTCATGGGTGGCTGCTGTGGTGAAATAATAAATACCCCAAGTCAATGCTGGTCAACATTCAGCAGTTGAGGGGTTAAATTGGAAGCCGGCAATTCCCCTCCTTCCCTCTCCGCAGTCATGGCTCCCACCCTGCAACTTTAGCTGTCTATCACACAGCCTTCTCAGTGTTCTTGTGAGACTCTAAAGCCACTTCCTATGCCCAGGGAGTAAGTACCATGCAACATTCTAGTTGCTTGTCACATTCGGCATCAGCCCAGGGACCAGCTCACCCTTTCAAAAATACAAACAGCCCCTTGGGCCAGGAGTTGCCCCCGTGCCTCTTTCCATGACAAATTCCAACCTGGAAAAGGGACCCTAAGAAGGTTTTGATGGGTATTATTCATTTCCAGTATCAGGGATCATCCCATCTCATTGGTGTGGACAACTTGGGGAACAATGGGTCTTTCCCACTGAGAAAGGCAATATTCCAAGGTGCAAGATGTAAAGTTAGTATCTTAATGGATCTAGCCTGCATTCCATCAACTAGAACTTACCACCCACTGGTCCTTCCACACACCTAGCACCTACAGTGCAACAACTGATACTACTGGATTGGACTGTGGGAAGGGCCACCTGCAGAAGGGTTGCCTCTTCACACCTCTGAACTGCGGCATTCTATTCTTTTCTAATGTCATTTGCTACCACCTGCAGAATGTCCTCATTACCTGTGCACTTATTCTACTTTCCCTACCTGACTGTAAACCCCTTGAGGGCAGGGATGGAGTTTATACCTCTTTGTATCCACAACATGCTCTGGGTAGAACAGGTGCACAGGACTTTTCAGATGCTGAGTGTTGCTCCTAAGAAACCTTCAGCATTACCCAATCAATACCTTCTGGATGAACATGAAATAGAATTCATTCAAATCATGACTAAGAACATTCTGTTGCAATACTGTTCTCTGAAAATTAGTAATCCCTTTGTTAGGTACACATAATGGAATTTCTCTTAACCAGAAAACGTATTTTCTGATCTTGTCAGATAATAAAGGGACAGCATGCCTACTTGTTTGTTATATCTAAAATTTGGTATACAGTGCTATACCCAAAAAGTTCAGCAGGTGACTATCTTCTTTTGAGCTCTGGCTCATCTAAGCACAAAAAGCATTTTTTTAGTCAACACTGTAGCTTCCGTGAGCTGTCTAACTGTCCCTTGCATGAAAGAACTAATACATCCTACAGTTTATCCGCCCTTTAAAGACACTGAAATCATGCCATGCTCATTATTAGAGAGAAGGGCCCTGAGGTGTTCCTCCTTCTTGGTATCCATAAAAGACACCCATACGTGGTGAACTAAGGTCCTTATCTTGCCCCAGGCAAATTCAATGCCAAGACTCAACAGATGAATGACAGTTTCCCTTGTCATCTGCAGGAGAAAACAAAAACAACTCTCCCAACCTGATCTGTCCGGAATGCTCTTTCCCCAACTCATGTGTCTGGTAAACTCTCCTACTCATCCTTCAAGAGTCAGATCAGATATCAGCTTCTCAGGAAAGCCTCTCCTAGCCTGATTCAGATACCTGCCCCCATGCTCTGCTCTCCCAGTCCCTAGACATTCCTCTGTTGTAGTCTCAGCATGCTGGCTTGTAATTATTTCCATGCCGCCCAGCTCTGGAAGACAGTCTCTCAAAGTGTGGCCGGAAACAACCTGGGTCAGAAACACCTGGGGAACTTCACAGAAATGCATATTCTGGGGCCCTGGCCCAGACATAAAGAATCTACATTGTTTTTGGCCGGGCCTGGTGGCTCACATCTATAATCCCAGCACTTTGGGAGGCCGAGGCGAGCAGACCACTTGAGGTCAGGAGTTTGAGACCAGCCTGGCCAGCCATGGTGAAACCCCATCTCTATTAAAAATACCCAAAAAATTAGCTGGGCACGGTGGCACATGCCTGTAGTCCCAGCTACCTGGGAGGCTGAGGCAGAAGAATGGCTTGAACCCGGGAGGTGGAGGTTGCAGTGAGCCAAGATCGCACCATTGCACTCCATCCTGGGTGACAAGAACGAGACTCAACAAGAATGATTTTTTTTTTTTTTTTTTGAAATGGAGTCTCGCTCTTGTCGCCCATGCTGGAGTGCAATGGTGGGGTCTCTCAGCTCATTGCAACCTTCGCCTCTCGGGTTTAAGCAATTCTCCTGCCTCAGCCTCTTGAAAAGCTGGGATTAAGGGGTAAGCAGCATTTTATCACCTACCCAGGCAGGCTAGAAAGAAACATGCCCCAAGGAGAACAATGCATTAATCATACTCTACTCTCAGACATTGAGCCACACAGTCTAGGTAGTGAGAAAAATCCAGGATTTGGGAAAGACTCAAGTTAAAAAACAGCAACAAAAATCTTCAATTACCCTTTCTCTAGACAATTGAGCAATGATGGGCAAACGGCTTAACTTCTCTAAGCCTCAGCATGCACCTTTGTACAAACAGAATAATCCTACCACATAAGACACAGGATTAAGGGGAAAAAATAATCATATGGATTAAGGGAAAAAAATAAATCAAAGTACATACATATGTATGATAAAGATGAATTTTATGTGTGTGTGTGTGCATTATGTGTCATTTTTTCTTAAACAGAATTATCACCAAGTAATCTTTAGAAGGCTGGCTTCTACATGGCTCCAATAAAGAACATAGTTACACTGTCTGACACAAAATACTAGAAATATACAAAATATGTAACCAAAACTACTCCAAGATTGTACAGGCAAGGTTTGACTCACAGAAGCCTAGGGCAGGAAGGGCCTTCAGAGGTCTTCTAAATTCTCCTTCCACCAGGCAACTGTTCAGACACAAGAGCTAAAGGTTCACCTGCTGTTGATCCTCTCAGATCCTCCCCACAACAACCATCCCAACCCTTCACTCTCCTTGAAGAGTTTAATGCTGCCCACCGCTTCATTCTCTCACTACATGTCCAAGTAACTGGACACAAGCCCTCTCCCTCTTGCCACCTCAGTATTTAAGATTAACAGTGTCTTGGTAGAGTAAGAGGTGGCCTCCCAGCTGTACGTCACTGCACAATGGCAGTCACTGACTACAGATGCAAGAGCTCACTCCCCTGGCTGTGGGCTCCTGCCCAGCACACCTGGCTCCTGTCAAGGTATCAGTCCCCTCGCTTCTCGTTTCCTGCACCCCTGCAGTGTTGCATCCTTTGGGAATGAGTAGATCAAAGTAAGAGTTAACGTCTACTCTCTACCAGCCAAGGTGCTAACGTTCACATACATTCTTTCGTGGAATCCCTGTGTGACCTCAGAGATGAGGTTCAGAACAGTTAAGGGCCTGCCCAAGACCCCAGGGAAGCTGGGATATGAACGCAGGTCTTTCCAGCTCCCAGCCCACTCTTTCCACTCTGTTAGGCAGTTTTCACCCTCCCAGCCTGCTGACACAGCATGAGACGCTTCATCCAGCTTCATCCTATTTCCAACACTGCTTGAAATCCTCTCCAGGGCTCACTCTGCCCACAGGTTAAAAGGACAGCCTTTCTGGCTAGGCGCCGTGGCTCACGCCTGTAATCCTAGCACTTCGGGAGGCCGAGGTGGCCGGATCACCTGAGGTCAGGAGTTCGAGACCAGTCAGGCCAACATGGCTAAACCCCGTCTCTACTAAAAATACAAAACTTAGCCGGGTATAAGTGGCACATGCCTGTAATCCCAGCTACTCAGGAGGCTGAGGCAGGAGAATCGCTTGAACCCAGGAGACAGAAGTTGCAGTGAGCTGAGATAACGCCACTACACTCCAGCCCGGGCAACAGAGTGAGACTCCATCTCAAAAAAAAAAAAAAAAAAAAGGACAGCCTTTCTTGTGGGGGCAGAAGGGATGTTCAGAGTGGTCACCTCTGCCCATCAGCTGTGTCAACGCAACACTCTGAAGATAACAAGAGCTGTAATGGAATGTTTGGGACTTTTCAGAGCAGCTTCCTTTGAACAGAACTGTAGGCAACTCAAGGGAGAGTTGCCCGCCTAGCACTTTTCTCAGAGTGAGGGCAACCAGTGGTCCCTAGCAGCTCCCCTCTAGGGCTTCTGCTGTGAGCTCATCTGTGGCTTTTCCTCACCCAGGAACAGGCAGCAGAGGGTGTGTGCTCCCTCCCCACCCCTTACAGCCAGCAGCTGCTGGTTACAGTTACACATTCCGCTAGACATGCCTCTCAAACGAAGAGGGGGTGGGGGTGTCCGACTCTCAGAAGCCTTGGAACAAATAGTTGGCAACAGCTGTGTTCTCAGCAGACAGCAGTTGGTGGCTTGCTACTGTTCTCTCATTCCACAGTTTTACCGGCTGGAATGAATGCAGTGCCCCCACTTCAAAGGGCGGCTCACCGAGCAATCAAGTCCCTGCCACAGGGGTCTTTTTGAAAAATTGGTCAGTAAGGCCAAAATGGGGTCAATTCCATACCCCTTCCCCTGAGGTGTCCGGGACGTCCCTCAGCTGCACAGCCCCAGGCATGTGCTTGAAAGGAAGAAAGCCTTTCCTTTAAAAGAAGAACGGAGCCCTCACCCCACCCCCAACACAGAGTCCCTTCAGAACCAGAGGACTGTGAGGAAATCTCCACTAACTAGCCAAATCAAAATGGAGAAGGAATAAAAGGGGTTTGGAGCAAGAATCGCACTCTGCCTCTCCCCTTCCCCAGCCCCATTCTTCAGCTGTTTCTCCGTGAAGTTTCCAAAGCAGCTTTACAGTGTCTGATGGAAAATCAGAACTGGACAACCCTAGAGAAACCTCGGGGACGTAGAGGGTTAAGAACACGGTGGCTTTGAAAGTAAGAAGCAACTAGCAAACAAGAAGGGAGACTGGAAAGTTCTGTGTGGGAACTGGCCTGGTCTAACCGAGAGGCATTTGCTAAAATAGTCCCTCCACCCAAAGCAGTAGTACAATAAACAAGCTCCCACCCCTTCTTCCCTTCCAAACCCGATCCGTGCGAAACAATTACCTGTCTAAGACCCAAAAGGAAAGGCATCCTGCAAGAGCATCATCCACACTAACGTTGGAACAAAGGGCTCTTAAAAGTTAAGGTCTTGGAATGAGCATTGCCCCTGGTGGGCCTGTGTGCGCGGTGGTCCTGGTTCACCGGCCTTCTTTAGCAAAGCAGACAAAGTAAACAGAGTCCTGGGACGGAGCAGGCACACTGTCTCCTGCTCTCTTCGCTACTCCCCCTGCCTGGCTCTGGCCCACCCCCACCTTCCCGTGACATATCTCAGACGCAGCAAAGCCGAAGCTGTCTGCCAAGGGGGAAATGACATCAGTTCAGGCGCAGCAGAAAAAACTTCAGACAGCTGCGCTGGAATACTGAGGAGGATGTGCTGCGGACCCCGATGCCCAGCCCTGGACCCACCTAGAGCCAGGGCCCACTGTGGGAGGATGGTGGGGGGCTGCAGATGGGAGCAGGCTGCTGCAACCCCTTGGCTCTAAGCAGGCTCGGGGGTACATAAATCAAGTCTCTAAAGCTGAAAAGAGGAACACTGCTCTGAATAAGGACTGACTTTGTAGCTCCTAGAGTATTGTTTCTCCTCCCTGGGAAAGAAAATCAAGTCCAGTGTCTGTCAGTTTCACAGAAAGTTTTCCACCCCCACCCCTGCCAGAGTCAGTGCTCAGTAAATAATAGGACATGAAGCCTGGCTGTCCCAACTTTCTCTAGGGAATGAGGCAATTCGCAGGGGGGGCTTGGAGAGGCACCTTTTCCCCAGCTAAGGTAGGACATGCTACCTTGGACACTGACCTTTCGAGCCCTCACTTCCACCAGAGAGTTTATATTTCATAAACAAACTGCGCAAGTACAGGTGCCAACATCTTTCCTCACTTGTCTTATAAAAGGTACAACAAGTCCCACCGCAGCCTCCAAGTTGCCAGAGAGGCAGATCATCTATATTTAAACCAACTCTTGGTTCGGAAAAGTTCACTGCCCTAGGTTTGTCATGCTTTCTTCTCTAAGTTCAGCTCAGGGAGAAAAGAGTTCTCTAACGCAAGCTTTGCACAAGCAAGGGCCCTGGGGATGGTGTCCTGCTCCGACTTTCCCTAGTCGGTGGTGTAAGCCAAATCCCTTCTGGCTACCCTCCCTGAAACAGCAGGTCACAGCAGCTCTCCCTGGGCCTGAATCCTCTACCAAAGACAACACTCGCACAGCACAAAAGGTCCATGTTTGGGTTTGGATTTCCAGAAATGACTCAAGGAGAACAATCTTCAGAGGAGCTTTATAAATCCAAAGTTACTTTTTTTTTTTTTTTTTGAGATAGGGTCTCACTCTGTTACCCAGGCTGGAGTACAGTGGTGTGATGATCTTGGCTCACTGCAACCTCTGCCTTCCGGGCTCAAGCGATCCTCCCACCTCAGCCTCCCAAGGAGCTGGTACCACAGGCACATGCTACCATGTGCAGCTAATTTTTGTTTTTTTGTGTAGAGATGGGGTTTCACCGTGTGGCCCAGGCTGGTCTTGAACTCCTGGGCTCAAGTGATCTGCCCACTTCAGCCTCCTAAAGTGCTGGGATTACAAAAAGTTACTTTTCAATAACTTCCTCAGCTACAAATTAATTACACTGTCCAGGACTCAAAGCAAGTATATTTCATCTTTCCTTTCATTTTCTGCAACAATTTTCTTTCACGATACTTATCCAAGGCCTCCATGGTAGTGGCACTGTGCTGGGCATGATGCATGTAAGTCAGAAATGATTCTTGCAAATTAGTATCTATAACCCCCAACCTAGGACAATAAATTAGCAGCACATGACACATACAGCACAGTGAGGTGCCAAAAGTACTGTTTGATCATTAGAATCCAGCCAGACACACAACGTGTTTACCGCAGGTCCCCACTGACGGTCAAGGTCACATCGACTTTCCTGACAAGAAAATGAATGTGCCAAACTGGCTGAGCCATTTCCTCGAGACTCACTGAAAGAATGGATCACAGCTTCATTGCTAGAAGAAAAGGTGGCTGATGTGTAAAAGAAGTGGCTCCTGCTGCTGCTGGTGTTTGGGGACTGGGAAGCCATTTTTCAGCACATACATATTCTCAAGACATGGTCAGTCTATCCCAGGCCTTGTCGCCACTCTCACAGCCAGGCCAAACTGCCATACGGACGAGGCTGGACATCAAGGCACAGCCGCCCAGGGAACAGCAATGAGGCTGCTTTCAACCCCTTCCTTTCACTTCCTCGGTTCCCTGGCAACCACTGAGAACCACAAAATACACGCAGCATTAACTTTGGCAATCAAACTGATGGAAACAGCATCCTCATCCCCTCATGGGCAATGTAATCTGCACTGATCTAACAAGACAGACTGGCACCTGAAATTCTCCAGAAAGAGTGCCATGGCATAAGTGTACCATTTATTCACTCACTCCACGCTCACTGAATGCCTACAGTGTGCCAGGCATTGTTTTAGGCACTGGGGATGCCACTATGACCAAAACACACAATAAACCTTGCTCTAATGGGCTATGAAGTGTTCCATATTTTTCTTCCTTCCTTCCTTTTTTTTTTTTGTTTTGTTTTTTTAAGAGATAGGGTATTGTTCTGTCACCCTAGGCTCAAGTGATCCTCCTGCCTCACCCTCCTGAAAAGCTGGGACTATAGGCACACGCCACCACACTCAGCTAATTTTTTTTAATGTTTATATTTTGTAGAGACAGGGTCTCACTACATTGTCCAGGCTTGAACTCTTGTCCTCAAGTGATCCTCCTGCCTCAGCCTTTCAAACTGTTAAGATTACAGGCATGAGCCACTAAGCTTGGCCCCATAATTCTAAATAATATTCACCAGTGATGATCTCAGAAGAAGTGGAATTGCAACAAAATTACTAGAAATCCAAAAAAAAAAACTTGTAAAAATACAACCTAAATGATCAAAATTGCATTATAGACTTCCTGATTTCCTAATGAATCACCCTTTTATGATGCTACCCAAGACAGTGTTTCTAATCAGCATTTGTCTATTTTTATCTTCTCACAGATTATAAATTCCTGTGTGCAAGGCAGCATTTAACCCAAGGCATTACACCTAGTACAATATAATATATTCTAAAAAAGTGACTGCTGACAACAGCTTCTTTCTTACTATCAACTTCTTGCCTACAGCCCCTCACTAACGTTTACTAAGCACTGAGATCTGAAGGGTAAGGAGAAAAAGAGGTTGAGTTGGCAAATTCAGGCATTCCCAGGAAAGTGCGTTCACTTTCTACCATGTTATACAAATATTACTACAACCTAGTGACAAAGTAGTCAGCTTTGCCATTTGAAAAGCAAGATGATCATTAACAATTTCTGCTAGCCTGAAAAAATGGGTTCTTCTATGTACGTGATCCAGCCTCACACATGATGAGCCAAAGGTAGGGTAAATCCTTCTTCAAATGACTTTAGTCATCCACCTGCCAATGCAGAATTAAATTCAATGCTGAATTCACCAACTTAAAAAAAAAAAAAAAAAAAGGAAGTCATACTAAATTAGAATTAAGCAGGATTATGTTGTCAAAATGTTGCAGGTTGGCTGGGCACCATGGCTCATGTCTGTAATCCTAGTACTTTGGGAGGCTGAGGTGGGCAGATTGCTTGAGCCCAGGAGTTCAAAACCAGCTTGGGCAACATGGCAAAACCCCATCTCTACAAAAAATACAAAAATTAGCTGGGCGTGGTGGCACATGCCTGTTATCTCAGCTACTCGGGAGGCTGAGGTGGGAGGGACACTTGAGCCCAGGAGGGAGAGGTTGCAGTGAGCCAAGATCGCACCACTGCACTCCAGCCTGAGCGACAGAACGAGACTCTGTCTCAAAAAAAAAAAAAGGGCCGGGCACGGTGGCTCACGCTTGTAATCCCAGCACTTTGGGAGGTCAAGGCAGGCAGATCACCTGAGGTCAGGAGTTCCAGACCAGCCTGACCGACATGGGGAATCCCCATCTCTACTAAAAATAGAAAAATTAGCTGAGCATGGTGACACACACCTGTAGTCCCAGCTACTCAGGAGCTGAGGCAGGAGAATGGAGTGAACCCAGGAGGCAGAGCTTGCAGTGAGCTGAGATTGTGCCACTGCACTCCAGCCTGAGCGACAGAGCGAGACTCCATCTCAAAAAAAAAAAAAAATTTTTTTGCAGGTTAACAACTAAACTTATGGCCCCAAGCAGCATCTGAGATATCCTTCTACTGAGGCAGTCTCCTCCTCCACAGTTCAGAGAACCCTCAGAGATAGTACTGCTGGAAATACTACCCTTTGGATTCAGATTAACTTTTTTTTTTTTTTTTTCTTGAGACAGAGTCTCGCTCTGTCACCCAGGCTGGCGTGTGGTGGCACGATCTTGGCTCACTGCAACCTCTGCCTCCCAGGTTCAAGCCATCCCCCTGCCTCAGACTCCCAAGTAGCTGGGACTACAAGCGTACGCCACCACTCCCAGCTAATTTTGTCTTTTTAGTAGAGATGGGGTTTCACCATGTTGGCCAGGCTAGTCTCGAACTCCTGACCTCAACCAAAGTGCTGGGATTACAGGCATGAGCCACCATGCCTGGCCTCAGATTAACTTTTTAAATTTTTATTTAAAATTTTTTCTGTTGTTATAGATGAGGGCTTCCTATGTTGCCCAAGCTGGTCTCGAACACTTGGCCTTGCCTCCTTATCAGCCAGGACATCAGGACTGAGCCACCATGCCTCCCTAAAATTTTATTTTAAATAAGGAGTCTTGCTATGTTGCTCAAGCTGGTCTCGAATTCCTGGCCTCAAGCAATCCTCCCACCTTAGCATCCTCAAATGCTGACATCACAGGCACGAACCACTGTGCCGTACCGGATTAATTTAAGACATACTGCAACAACGTATATGCTCACAGCTACCTGAATTCATTCTTTTACTGTAATAAATTTGTTTACGTATCTTTTGGCAACATTTTTGTAGGCAGTCTATATAATCTTTAAATTCTGGGGTGGGGTAGGGGAGAGATAATCATTTGTTCAACCTTGACCGTGAGCCAGACTCCATGCTAAGAACTCTATCTAACCAACATCTCAAAGCCACAACAACCCTATGATGTGGCTATTACTATCCCTATTACTCAGTTACAGAAATGGAGGCAAATGGGGTTTATGTAACTTGCCCAAGGTCACACAGCTGGCTGTGAGACAGCAAGGATTTGAGTGAAGACTCTGGCTCCACAGGCTCTTTCCTTTATGATCACACAGGCATCAGATATTAGAATATCAGAAGTTACAAACAAGGAAAAAACAAACAGCAAAAACCAGAACTGAGGGTCAGGTGAATGTTAAGCAGACAGGCAGGTCCCTGGTCAGTGCTCTGGAACCCTGTTTATGAGACTGCCATGCACACTGGATATGATGGTAGTGTTCTAGAGTGTGAAGTCAGGGTCCTAGGGTCCTTCTGACCCACTTTGGAAAGCAAGGTTCTATGAGGTCAATGACTGGGAAAGCCCTAAAGTTCTCATCTGTTCCTAATGCACAACAGATCCACACACAAGGAATAGGCTGGAGACCTTCCTAGGCCATGGCTCTTGGGAACCTGGTGAGCTGCTCCCACACCCATGTCATCTGGTCAACTGAGGCTGATGGCAACTAGGGCTGAAGGTCTGGGGGTATCTTATTTCACGATCAAGGGATCTGAAGAAAGAGAGTTTGTCAGAACAGGACAGTAACTGCCAGGCTTCTAGGGTAGGAGATAATCTCCAGGCGTAAGGCCATTTTATTTCCAGGAGCTTTGAGCAGAGACTGCTGGGCAGACACAGAATGTATAAGATAAGAGATCTTTCTTATCTTTCTCCAGTTTGGGCACACACCCATTTAAATGCCTTAGAGTTCTAACTCAAGAAAGGAGAGAATGAATACTAACTGAAACCTCAAACCAACATGAGTGTCACAATAAAAGTTAAACTGAGACATCTTCATGTCATGGGTGTGAGGCTAGGCATTAACAAAAGGATCCTGAAGTAATTATTTTGGGGAATGCAAGGGGATAAATCCCAAACCCAGAACTCTGCCAGGCAGAGACACTAAAGGTTGCTTAACTGCTAGAAACCAAGAACACTAGCTTTATCTATGTCCTGGGGCTGGACAAAGGCAGGCATGTAGCAGGCCTGCCGAGGCAAGAAAACACACACCTCTCCTGCTTCTGGGCAGGACGAGGCGTTTTACAAGTCACAGAGCTTATCTCTTCCACAAGGTATCCGTAAAAACCCATGGTGCTTTCCCACTACTGAGTCTTTCAGGAAAGAGAGCTAGGTAAATGGTTCTTAACTGCAGTATGTAATCCTTTGCTAAACATCAAATCATGTATTTCAGAGAGGGAAGATTCCGACAGATGGTGACATCTCCTATTTCACACAGTGATGTCAGGTAACCCGTTCAAGGACACACACCTAATAGGCAGTGCAGCTAGAATCTCAACCAGGTCTGTATGACTCCAAAATGGCTTGGACACACATTGAGATAGGATTTTGATATTAATTGTCACTTCCCCTTTACTTGTGACCTGATATTTACAGTTGCATCCAGTCCACCCAGGATGTGCTGTGGGGATAACAAAGATGTACTATTGGATCAATCAGTCTTGCCCTGGAGGATTTATTTAGTTAGTTACACAGAAACAAACATACGCACTCTGTGATAAACATGGTGAGGCGGGGGACAAACACAGTGACACAAGAGGAGCTCAAAGAAGAGATGCTGGATGATCCTCTGAGCTTCCAGTAAAAAAAAAAAGAAAAAAGAAAACAAAGAAGGGATGCTATTGAGGGACAGAATGGCCAAAAAAGGTTTTCGTTTTCAAAGAAAATTTTATCAAGAGCTGGACACAGTGGTTCCCCAACACTTGAGAAGGCTGATGTGGGATGATCACTTGAGGCCAGGATTTCAAGATCAGCCTGAGCAACTTAGGGAGACCCTGTTTCTACAAAAATTAAGAAATTAGCCAGGCATGGTGGCGCACACCTTGTAGGTTCAGCTACTCAGTAGGCTGAGGCAGGAGGATCACTTGAGCCCAAGAGGTTGAGGTTGTAGTGAGCTGTGATTGTACCACTGCACTCTAGCCTGGGTATCAGAGTGAGACCTTTTCTCTTAAAAAAAAAACGAGGCCAAGTGCGGTGGCCCAAGCCTGTGATCTCAGCACTTTGGGAGGCTGAGGCAGGCGGATCACGAGGTCAGGAAATCAAGACCATCCTGGCTAACATGGTGAAACCCCATCTCTACTAAAAAATACAAAAAATTAGCCAGGCGTGGTGGCGGGCACCTGTAGTCCCAGCTACTTGGGAGGCTGAGGCAGGAGAATGGCGTGAACCCGGGAGGCGGAGCGTTTAGTGAGCCGAGATCACACCACTGCACTCCAGCCTGGGGGACAGAGTGAGATTCTATCTCAAAAAAAAAAAAAAAAAAAACTAATGCCAGGCACAATGGCTCAAGCACTTTCGGAGGCCAAGGTGGATGGAACACCTGAGGTCAGGAGTTCAAGACCAGCCTGGCAAACATGGCAAAACCAGTCTCTACTAAAAATACAAAAATTAGCCGGGAATGGTGGCACATGCCTATAATCTCAGCTACTTGGGAGGCTGAGGCAGGAGAATGAATCGCTTGAACCCAGGAGGCGGAGGTTGCAGTGAGCTGAGATCATGCCAGTGCATGTCAGCCTGGGCAACAGAGCAAGAATTCGTCTCAAAAAGCAAACAAACAAACAAACTAAAAAACCCCAAAGAGATGGATACTGAAATAATATGTAGGGTTTCAGTGGATAAAATGAGCACACTACGCAGAGCAGAGCATAAATAAAAGTATGGAAACAAGGACGCATGGGGCACACGTCCAAAGGCAGAAAAAGATGACGCAAAGATTAGTTGGGGGTAGAATGTCAAGGCCCTACACATGTACACATCTAATGAGTGAGTACCTTTGGCCAGCAGTTTTTCTTTCTGATGATTACAGTAGCAGCATGAATATCAAATATAGGAATTTCTATTTTAGTGGAGTATTTTAGGCCCTCGTTTTGCTTGTTTCATATTTACTACTAAAATATGGTCAATCTTGGAGTTGATTTTGGTTTATTGCAGAGGTTGGAGGAGGTGGAAGGAAGATACAGATGAGAACTTTGGGGCTTTCCCAGTCATTGACCTCAACCTCACAGAATCCTGCTCTCCAAAGTAGGCCAGAAAGAGTCCTAGGTTCCTGACTCCATCCCATGTCATTTGTGTAGCCTTAGTCTTTTATTTTTTTGAGAGACAGGGTCTCATTATGTTACCCTGGCTGGGGTACAGTGGTTACTTACAGGGGCCATCATAATACACTGCAGCTTCAAAATCCTGGGCTCAAGTGAGCCTCCCACCTCAGGCTCCTGAGTAACTGGGACTACAGGCATGTGCCACTGCACCCAGCTTTAAATGGAAAGAAATAAAAGTAGGGGAAGCTGAAACTGGTTTGCAACAGCTTCCTAAGGTTTCTGCCTCTTGCCTCCCCACCCCCCAAACAAGAAAATCATTTTGTTGTTGACAATCACTGCAGAAATTTTTTTTTTTTTTTTTTTTTTTTTTTTTTTTTTTTTTTTTTTTTTTTGAGACGGAGTCTCGCTCTGTCACCCAGGCTGGAGTGCAGTGGCGCAATCTTGGCTCACTGCAAGCTCCGCCTCCCGGGTTCACGCCATTCTCCTGCCTCAGCCTCTCCGAGTAGCTGGGACTACAGGCGCCCGCCACCACGCCCGGCTAATTTTTTGTATTTTTGGTAGAGACGGGGTTTCACCGTGGTCTCGATCTCCTGACCTCGTGATCCGCCCGCCTCGGCCTCCCAAAGTGCTGGGATTACAAGCGTGAGCCACCGCGCCCGGCCAGAAATATTTATTACTTTTGTAGGCTGCACAACAATTTGCTGCTATCTCCAGAATGTGCAGGGGTCTCTGAAACTCACCACTGTCAGTGGGCCTTCACCAATAGTTAATGGGCTCTCACTGGATCTGCAACTTGAGCTTCATCAAGTACAAAGCAGCCTTGTTTGTTTTCATACCAAAATGCTAGGTTCGTGTTTTTCCTACCCTGGAAACAGTTGAACCCCAACCATACTGGCAAGTAGCCAAGAATTACATGAAAATCAGTAGGCTGCAGCTCATAGCTGTCTCCAGATACATTTCATGCCTCCTTACGAATTGCTCTCCAAACCAAAGATCACAATAAGAACAAAAGGAGGGATGTGGATCACACCAACTACATGAAACACACTGAGATGTAATTTGTTTTTTGCTTTTTTTTTTTTTTTGAGACAGAGTCTTACTCTGTCGCTCAGGCTGGAGTGCAGAGGTGCAATCTCGGCTCACTGCAACCTCTGCCTCCTGAGTTCAAGCAATTCTCCTGCTCAGCCTCCCAAGTAGCTAGGACTACAGGCTCATGCCACCATGCCCAGCTAATTTTTGTATTTTCAATAGAGACATGGTTTCACCATGTTGGCCAGGCCTGCTTTTTGTTTTTGAGACAGGATCTTGCTCTGTCACCCAAGCTGGAGTGCAGTGGTGCGCTCATGGCTCACTGTAGCCTCTAACCTCGCAGGCACAACCAATCCTCCCACCTCAGCCTCCCAAGTAGCTGAGACTACAGGCGTTTACCACAATGCTCAGCTTCTTTTTTTTCTTTTTTTTTTTTTTGAGACAGAGTTTCGCTCTCGTTGCCCAGGCTGGAGTGCAATGGCCCGATCTCGGCTCACTGCAACCTCCGCCTCCCGGGTTCAAGAAATTCTCCTACCTCGGCTTCCTGAGTAGCTGAGATTACAGGTATGCGCACCATGCCCAGCTAATTTTTGTATTTTTAGTAGAGATGGGGTTTTTCCATGTTGGTCAGGCTGTTATCAAACTCCCGACCTGAGGTGATCTGCCTGCCTCAGCCTCCCAAAGTGCTGGGATTACAGATGTGAGCCACCTGGGCCCAGCTAATTTTTTTTAATTTTTATAGAGGCAGGGTCTTCCTATGTTGCCAAGGCTGGTCTCGAACCCCTAGGTTCAAGTGATCCTCATGCCTCGGCCAGATGTAATTTGGAAAGAGAACCATTAGGAAAATTAAGCTTCCAGGTCTCCACCAATCTGATTTCATCTTTCACTGTTATTTAAACTGTGAGATAAAGGGTGAGATAAAGAGAGACATGGTCTATGTTAAGTGGGAATGTGGGTACAATGGTGGCTGACCCAAGAAAAGGGTTAACAGCAAGGTCATTTTACGACAGGCATCTCAACTCTGAGTCCTTAGAAGCAGTTCTTGGTGCTCTAGGCATTCTCACTGTCCAGAAAGCAATCATCTTGGTTGTGCTTTTATAGGAAAATCTACTCACTTCTTACATGCAACTCATAAACTCAACAAAGCCATTTCACACTTTATGTTTTAGATATTTCTTCTCAGCCCTACCTTCTCCTCTGAAGTAAGCAACTTAGGGGTAAGATGTGAAACGTTCACTTCCATATCCCTCACAGTACCAAACACAATTCCTTGCACAAAGCAGGCCCTCAAGAAAAGATCATTACATGAATGAAGAGATAAAGACGTGACTAAAGAGAGGATCCTGGCTGGGTGTGGTGGCACATGCCTGTAATGCTAGCACTTTGGGAGGCCAAGGAGGGTGGATCACTTGAGCCCAGGAGTTCGAGACCAGTCTGGCAACATGGCAAAACTCCATCTCCACAAAAAAAATACAAAAATTAGCCGGGCATGGTGGCACATGACTGTAGTCCCAGTTGCTGGGGAGGGTGAGGTAGGAGGATCAATTGAGTGTCCAGGGAGGTTGAGGCTGCAGTGAGCTGTGATCACACCACTGCACTCCAGCCTGAGTGACAGAGCAAGATCCTGTCTGGAAAAAAAAAAGGATCATAAAAATGAAGCTAAAATATAGCTGAATCCCTAAACATTAGTGCTGGTAACACCTGCCTGGTCATAGAAACCTGACAAACAGCTAAGAGGTCAGGAGAACACCTGCATGTTCTCCAAGCTCATGAAGTCTGATGCAGCAAAGCCTCCATGTGTCTCATTATCTGTACATCTCTCATTTCTCAGCTGAGGAATTTAAAGCACTTCAATCATCTCAAAAGCAAAATTCCCTTTCTCAAAGCAGAGCTGGGTGATGGTCTAATTCCCTAGCAATTGTTTTTGGATTTGGAGAAATAGAGGGAAGCTGCTTCTGGTTTTGTCTCTAGGTCACGAACCTCCATTAGCAACACCTGGAAGTTGTCTCTTTTGCATAAAGAATTGTGAAAGTTAATAAGGTCTGGCTGGAAGCACAGCTCATGGCACCATGCCTTCCCTCATTTCCTGGATCTTACATAAATCGAATATTATGTCCTCCCTCCTTAGGCTATTTGGTAACCAAATCTACTCCAGGTCTAAGATTTCATGGTTAAAAACACCAGAAGAAAACATTAGGACAATCTATCCCTCCAATAAGTTGTAGAGGGTGGGGAAGCTCCTGGAACAAATATGTCCACACCCCAAGTAAAATGATGACTAAAGGTGGTGAAACCAGAGAGGGCATCATACCAGATGCAGGGGATGCTGAACCCTTTGTCATATAATGCCCACCCACAGCCAGGCCTGAAACCCTGCACTTCCAGGCCACAGAGAGTGAGGTGACACAGGATGACAGCAGTAAGTAAACCTACTTCAAAAACACCTTCATACAGAGTCTAAATCATGAGGAAAGCACTAGACCAAGGCAGAAGAAATGGTCAGACGTGCCTAAAGCTTAGGGGGAAAGTATCTCTGAGAAAGCATCCATGCCCCATCACAGCACAGCCATTGGCCCTCCCAAAAAAGCTAATGTTGTTGTTCTTCGAGAGACTCAAGAAACAAAGCTTTTCCAAGGCCTTGCGCTGTGCCCAAAATTGCAGAAAAAGTGGACCTCACCAGTGACAGGCACGATAAGTCATCAGCCTTATTCTTGCAGAGAACTCAGGGTTTTAAGGAAGCTCAGCAAACTTCAAGAAAATACAGAGAAGGCCGGGCACGGTGGCTCACACCTGTAATCTCAGCATTTTGGGAGGCCGAGGCAGGCGGATCACCTGAGCTCAGGAGTTTGAGACCGACCTCGCCAACATGGTGAAACCATGTCTTTATCAAAAATACAAAAATTAGCCGGGCATGGTGGCGCGCATCTATAGTCCCAGCTACTTGGGAGGCTGAGGCACAAGAATTGCTGGAACCCAGGAGGCGGAGGTTGCAGTGAGTCGAGATCATGCCACTGCACTCCAGCCTGGATGACAGAGCAAGACTCTGTCTCAAAAAAACAAAAAGAAAATTCAACAAAATCAGAATTCAAGGTTGATAAACAACTTACCCATCCATTTTAGCTGCTCCTTCTATCAGATGGTATACAGCTGGTAACAGGATAATGCTATCCCTGCTTCCCAGATGAATACACTGGAGGTCTGAAAATGTAAAGTGACCTTGGATTGGACTAAGGGTTTCTGGCTGAAGGGACAGAGGTCTTCCCATGGGACTCCAATGAAGGATGCCCAGGGGGAGACTTTCCTTTAAACTAAATTGTTCCAGGTCTCTGGCATTCTAGATCTGGCCATGCTAGCACCTAGTCTCATTACTCTGGGCTAATTACTTAATCTCTCTGAGCCTTCCTTACTTCTATCAGCATTGCACAGAGACCCCTCCCAGGCCAGCCATTTCTGTGATAAGAGGCCCATGTAATCAAAGTCTACCATCTCATTTGTGGAGTCACAATGTATAAGCTTACGGTTAAGCCTCGGAACAGTCACACAGTTAAGGAGTCTGCTCAACCCCAAATCTCCTATATTTTGAGCAGCACAGACTCTCTTTCTAACTGAACATCTGTTCACAGTATCGTTATCTCTCCAGTGTCTTTCAGTCTCCAAATTCTTTTTTTTTTTTTTTTTTTGAGACAAAGAGTGAAACGTTGCACTCCTCTGTCACCCAGGCTGGAGTGCAATGGTGCGATGATCTCAGCTCACTGCAGCCTCTGCCTGCCGGTCTCAAGTGATCCTCCCACCTCAGCTTCCAAAGTAGCTGGGACAACAGGCATGAGCCACACCACCCAGCTAATTTTTTTATTTTTGTAGAGACAGGGTTTGACCATCTTGCCCAGGCTGGTCTCAAACTCCTGGGCTCAAGTGATCCTTCCACCTTGGCCACCCAAAGTACTGGGATTACAAGCGTGAGCCACTGCACCCAGCCTCAGTCTCTAAATTCTATGTTCCAGGCCGGGCGCGGTGGCTCACGCTTGTAATCCCAGCACTTTGGGAGGCCGAGGCGGGCGGATCACGAGGTCAGGAGATCAAGACCACGGTGAAACCCTGTCTCTACTAAAAATACAAAAAAATTAGCCGGGCGTGGTTGGCGGGCGCCTGTAGTCCCAGCTACTCGGAGAGGCTGAGGCAGGAGAATGGCGTGAACCCGGGAGGCGGAGCTTGCAGTGAGCCGAGATTGCGCCACTGCACTCCAGCCTGGGCGACAGAGCGAGACTCCGTCTCAATAAATAAATAAATTAATTAATTAATTCTATGTTCCATTTCTCCCTCAGCAGCCTTGCTCACCTGAAACCCCCAGTACTGTACCGGAAGGGTAGGCATAGTCAGCCAAACACAGGATAGGGACCCACAGCTTACACCCCCGAAGAGCTGGGAAGAGGAGAAGATACGCTGGCAGGGTCTCTTCATTTCTCCACGTTTCTTTGAACATTTATGCAATCTCAGATAAGAGTAGGATTTTCCCCAAAATTCTCTCTTCACTAAAAATTGAGGGCAAAAGTCGTAAGTTAATCTTTCACTTTATACACTAAGCAAAGGTTGGAAATGGATGTGTGTGTCAAAGAAAATGAAAGACCAAGTTTTGCAGGGTGGAAAAAAGGTTATGGTTAAAATGCAAATACTAGACCTGTTCAAGTAAGACTGAGAATGCTGGGATTGGAAGAGCACTTTTGATTATCATGGGATTGAGGGTACCATTGGGAGTAACATTTTTTCAAGTAGAGGAACTTACTGAGGGCTAATTACTTAAGAAAACTGAAGAACTGTCATAATTAGCTGAATTTTGTAATAATATTTTTATTCTTAGATCTTATTTAAATTCTCAAGTGCAAGATCCTATCCTACAACATTAAGGAATTACTGTCAAGTTTTCTGGGTATGCTATGGGATGACAGTAATGTTCAGGAACATTGTTATCTTTTAGAGATTCCTTTTTTATTTATTTTTACTTCTTCATTTTTTGAGACAGGGTCACCCAGTCTGGGGTGGTGCGATCTCTAAAAGATGGCCAGCTGTAGTGGTTCCTGTCTGTAATCCTAGCATTTTGGGAAGCTGAGGTGGGAAGAATGCTTGAGGCCAGGAGTTCTAGACCAACGTAAGCAACATAGGGAGACTCCGCCTCTATAAAAAAACTGTTTTAAAAATTAGCTAGATGTGGTGGCACACACTTGTAGTCCCAGCTACTGGAGAGGTTAAGGTAGGGTGATTGCTTGAGCTCAGGAGTTCAAGGCTGCAGTGAGCTGTGATCACGCCACTGCACTCCAGCCTGGGCAACAGCAAGACACTGTCCCTAAAAAATTAAACATTAAAGGCCGGGCGCAGTGGCTCACACTTATAATCCCAGCACTTTGGGAGGCCGAGGTGGGTGGATCACCTGAGATCAGGAGTTCGAGACAAGCCTGGCCAACATGGTGAAACCCGGTCTCTACTAAAAATACAAAAAATTAGGCCGAGGTGGGTGTATCACGAGATCAGGAAATCGAGACCATCCTGGCTAACACAGTTAAACCCTGTCTCTACTAAAAATACAAAAAATTAGCTGGGCGTGGTGGTAGGTGCCTGTAATCCCAGCTACTCAGGAGGCTGAGGCAGAAGACTCACTTGAACCTGGGAGGCAGAGGTTGCAATGAGCCAAGATTGTACCACTGCACTCCAGCCTGGGCAACAAGAGTGAAACTCCGTCTCAAAAAAAGAAAAAATTAAACATAAAAAAATTTAAGGCTGAGTGTAGTGGCTCACGCCTGTAATCCCAGCACTTTGGGAGGCCAAGGCAGGCAGATCACCTGAGGTCAGGAGTTCCAGACCAGCCTGGCCAACACAGGAAAACCCCATCTCTACTAAAAATACAAAAATTAACCAGGCATGGTGGTAGGTGCCTGTAATCCCAGCTACTCGAGAGGCTGAGGCAGGAGAATCACTGGAACCCAAGAGGTAGAGGCTGCAGTGAGCCAAGATCGCACCACTGCCCTCCAGCCTGGGCAACAGAGTGAGACTCCGTGTCAAAAAAAAAAAAAAAAAAAAAAATAAAAAAAAAAAAAACCCATCCTGGCCAACATGGTGAAACCCTGTCTCTACCAAAAACACAAAAAATTTAAAAATAAAAAAAAAGTTAGCCAGGTGTAGTGGCACACACCTGTATTCCCAGCTACTAAGGAAGCTGAGGAAGGAGAATCACTTGAACTCGGGAGGCAGAGGTTGCAATGAGCCGAGATTGTGCCACTGCACTCCAGCCCAGATGACAGAGACTCCATCTCAAAAAAAAGTGGGGGCAAAACAGAACGGGAGAAAACATTTGCAATTTATATATTGGATAAAAGATTCATATAGGTGTCCTAACTGTGTGGCTGTTCAGAAGCTGAACTGTAAGCATACGCACTAAGACTCCCCAAACGAGAGGGGAGCCTTCTCTGACCACATGGGCCTCTTATCACAGAATGGCTGGCCTCAGAGCAGTCTCTGGGCAATGCTGATAGAAATAAGGAAGGCTCGGCCGGGCGCGGTGGCTCACGCCTGTAATCCCAGCACTTTTGGAGGCTGAGGCAGGCGATCACCTGAGCTCAGGAGTTCGAGACTAGCCTGACCAACATAGAGAAACCCCGTCTCTACTAAAAATACAAAATTAGCAGGGCGTGGTGGTGCATGCCTGTAATCCCAGCTACTCGGAAGGCTGAGGCAGGAGAATCGCTTGAACCCGGGAGGCGGAGGTTGCGTTGAGCCAAGATCATGCCATTGCACTCCAGCCTGGGCAAGGAGAGCAAAACTCCATCTCAAAAAAAAAAAAAGAAAGAAAGAAAGAAAAGAAAAAAGAAAGAAACAAAGAAATAAGGAAGGCTCAGAGAGGTTAAGTGGCCCAGGGTCACAAGACTAGGCAGGAACATAGCCAGGTCTGGAAATGCCAGAGCCCTGACCAAGCCCAGTTTAAAAGAAAATCTTACCCTGGGCATCACTCACTGGGAAGACCTCTGGCCCCCGAGTCAGATAAGGGTAAATGGACAAAGGATTGAATAGAAATTTCTCCAAGGAAGATACACAAATGGCCAATAAGAACAGGAAAAAATATTTGATATTACTAGTCATTAGGGAAATGCAAATCAAAATCACAATGAGAAACTACTTCACACCCACTAGCATGGCTGTAATTAAAAAGGCAGACAATAACAAGTGTTGGAGAAACTGGAACTCTCACACATTGCTAGTGGGGGTGTAAAATGGTGCAGCTGCTTCAGAAAAGTCTGGAAGTCTCTCAAAAAGTTAAACATAGCATTACCAAATAACCCAGCAATTCCACTCCTAGGTATATACCCAAGATAATTAAAAACAATTCCACATAACAACTTGTACATCAAGCCAGGCAGAGTGGCATGTGCCTGTAGTCGCAGCTACTCAGGAGGCTGAGGCAGGAGGATTCACTTGAGCCTGGGAGTTGGAGGCTGTAGTGAGCTATGATCTTGCCTGTGAATAGCTTACTCCCCAGCCTGGGCAATATAGTAAGACCCCCATCTCTAAAACAAACAAACAAAAAACTTGTACACCAACGTTCACAGCAGCATTATTCATAATAGTCCCGAACTGCAAACAGCTCAAATGCTCATCAATTGATGAATAAATAAAATGGAGTATATCTATAAAATGGAGTATTAATTTGTGGGCAAAAGAGTACCTAGGTGCCAAGGCAAGACACTGAAGGCACAAACTATTTCAGTATAATAAAGAAAATAGTTAGAATAAGAATAGTCATAATACAAATTAGATATAGAGATGATCATGGACAATTATCAATCATTATTATAAACATTATTAATCATTAGCTTTTAATGTTACTTTTTGTTGCATTACTAATATAACCTAGGAATAACCGGCAGGTATAGGGTCAGGTGCTGAAGGGACATTGTGAGAAGTGACCTAGAAGGCAAGAAGTGAGCCTTCTGTCACGCCCACATAAGGGCTGCTTGAGGGCTCCTTGGTCAAGCAGTAACGCCAGTGTCTGGGAAGGCACCCGTTACTTAGCAGACCACGAAAGGGAGTCTCCTTTCCTTGGAGGAGTCAGGGAACACTCTGCTCCACCAGCTTCTTGTGGAAGGCTGGATATTATCCAGGCCTGCCTGCAGTCATCCTTAGGCCTAAACCCCTCCCTGTGGTGCTGTGCTTCAATGGTCACGCTCCTTGTCCACTTTCATGCTCCTCCCGTACTCCTGGTTCCTCTTTGAAGTTCGTAGTAGATAGCGGTAGAAGAAATAGTGAAAGTCTTAAAGTCTTTGATCTTTCTTATAAGTGCAGAGAAGAAAACACTGACGTATGCTGCCTTCTCTCTCTGCTTTGGCTACCTAAAAGAGAAGGGCCCCCCCATTCTGTAATCACGTGACCTGCTTCACCTTGTCAATCACTTAGAAGACTGACCCTCCTTACCCTGCCCCCTTGTCTTGTATGCAATAAATATCAGCAAGCCCAGCTGTTCGGGGCCACTACCGGTCTCTGCATCTTGATGGTAGTGGTCCCCCAGGCCCAGCTGCTTTCTCTTTATCTCTTTGCCTTGTGTCTTTATTTATTACAATCTCTCGCCTCCGCACACGGGGAGAACACCCGCTAAGCCCCATAGGGCTGGACCCTACATTAATTAACCATAAAAAGGTATGAAGTATTGATACATGCTACAACATGGATGAACCTTGAAAAAAGACCACATGGTGTATGGTTCCATTCATATGAAATGTCCAGAATAGATAAATCCATAGAAACAGGAAGTAGATTAGTGGTTGCCAGGGACTGGAGGGAGGAAAATAAGGGGAATGAATGCTAATAGCTATAAGGCTTCTTTTTGGAGTGATGAAAATATTCTGAAATTAAGATAGCGGTGATGGTGGCCCACCTTGTGGATATACTAAAAACCACTTAATTATACCCTTGAAAATGGTGAATGTTATAGTCTGTGAATTAGATCTTAATAAAACTGTTACTTAAAAAAAAAGGGCTGGGTATGGTGGCTCACGCCTATAATCCCAGTACTTTGGGAGGCCAAGGCAGGCGGATCACATGAGGCCAGGAGTTCGAGACCAGTCTGGCCAACATGGGGAAACCCCGTCTCTACTAAAAATACAAAAATTAGCCAGGTGCGGTAGCGGGCGCCTGTAGTCCCAGCTACTCAGGAGGCTGAGGCAGGGGAATTGCCTGAACCTGGGAGGCAGAGGTTGCAGTGAGCTGAGATCGTGCCATTGCACTCCAGCCTGGGTGACAGAGTGAGACTCCGTCTCAAAAAAAAAAAAAAAAAAAGGGCGGGGGCAGGTAGAGTGGCTCATGCTGTAATCCCAGCACTTTGGGAGGCCAAGGCAGGAGGATCACTGGAGGTCAGGAGTTCAAGACCAGCTTGGCCAACATGGTGAAACCCAGTCTGTACTAAAAATACAAATATTAGCTGGGCATAATGGTGCATGCCTATAGTCCCAGCTACTAAGGAGGCTGAGGTGGGAGGATCGCTAGAACTCAGGAGGTCAGGCTGCCATGAACTATGATCATGCCACTGCACTCCAGCCTGGGTGACACAGGGAGACCTTGTATCAAAAAAAAAAAAAAGAAAAAAAAAGGCTCAGAAACCATCTTCCCCTCAGAACAGGACGTGCCAAATGGAGGTTGGGGACAGGAGTCAAGGATCCCCCTCACTGCAGCACAGTACTGTGTACGAGAGCAGACAGAGCCACATGTGGTCTAGCCCTGTGGTCAAGATGGGTGACGACCCCCATACTTGACAAACAGCGCCCGTCCGCATTGGTGGTGACCTCATCACTCTTCTCACTCAAGGGCACAATGATGTGCAAACAAGAATAATAGCATCGCTGGGTGCGGTGACTTGTGCCTGTAATCCCAGCTACTTGGGATGCTGAGGCAGAAGCACTTGAGGCCAGGAATTCAAGACCAGCCTGGGCAACATAGCAAGACCTTGTCTCTATAAAAAATTTAAAAATTGGGCTGGGCGTGGTGGCTCACATCTGTAATCCCAGCACTTTGAGAGGCTAAGGTGGATGGATCATTGAGGACAGGAGTTTGAGACCAGCCTGATCATCATGGCAAAACCTTATCTCTATTAAAAATACAAAAAAATTAGCTAGGTGTGGTGGCAAACGTTGGTAATCCTAGCTACTCATGGGGCTGAGGCCTAAGAATTGTTTGAACCCAGGAGGCAGAGACTGCAGCGAGTTGAGATCGTGCCACTGCACTCCAGCCTGGGCTGCTCTCGAACTCCTGGGCTCAAGCGATCTGCCCACCTCAGTCTCCCAAAGTACTGGGATTACAGGCATGAGCCAGTGGACCCGGCCTGCAGATCCTATTGATGAGAATGTAAACTGACACAACCATACCGGAGAACAACGTGGCACTATCTACTCCAGCCTTTAAATGTGCGTACCCTATAACCACACAATCCTCAGTTCCACTTTTAGGAATCTAGCACAATTGCAAAAAGAAATAAGTACAACAATGTTCAAGGTAGCACTGTGTGAAATAGCAAAAACTCTATTAACAATGGAGAAATGTTTAAATAAATCACGGTATAAAGCAACAGCATACAGGTATTTTAAGAAATCAGAGGAGTATCTAAAATATGGAAATTAGTCCACAGTATATTAAGGTTAAAAAAAATGCATGTTGTAAAATGCTACATTACAAATGATCCCTTCCCCCCCACCCCCTGCCCCGAGACAGAGTCTTGCTCTGTCACCCAGGCTGCAGTGCAGAGGCACGATCTTGGCTCACTGCAACCTCTGCCTCCTGGGTTCAAGCAATTCTCCTGCCTCAGCCTCTTCAGTAGCTGGGACTACGGCTATGCGCCACCATGCCTGGCTAATTTTTGTATTTTTAGTAGAGACGAGGTTTCACATGTTGGCCAGGCTGGTCAATCTCCTGACTTCGTGATCCGCCCGCCCTGGCCTCCCAAGTGCTGGGATTACAGGCATGAGCCACCGCGCCTGGCCAACATTTTTAAATCTTTCTATTATTTAACATTGTTATGAGCATGTGCTGTTTTCGTGCAATTAAAAAAGAATGTAGGGGCCGGGCGCGGTGGCTCACGCTTGTAATCCCAGCACTTTGGGAGGCCGAGGCGGGCGGATCACGAGGTCAGGAGATCGAGACCACAGTGAAACCCCGTCTCTACTAAAAATACAAAAAAATTAGCCGGGCGTGGTGGCGGGCGCCTGTAGTCCCAGCTACTCGGAGAGGCTGAGGCAGGAGAATGGCGTGAACCCGGGAGGCGGAGCTTGCAGTGAGCCGAGATTGCGCCACTGCACTCCAGCCTGGGTGACAGAGTGAGACTCCGTCTCAAAAAAAAAAAAAAAAAAAAAAGAATGTAGGCTGGGCACAGTGGTTTACACCTGTAATCCCAGCACTCTGGGAGGCCAAGACAGGCAGATCACTTGAGCTCAGGAGTTCAAGACCAGCCTGGCCGACATGGTGAAATCCTATCTCTAATAAAAATACAAAAATTAGCCAGGCATAGTAGTGTGTGCCTGTAATCCCGGCTACTCAGGGAGCTGAGGCAGGAGAATCGCTTGTACCCAGGAGGCAGAGGTTGTAGTGAGCCAAGACTGTACCACTGCACTCCAGCCTGGGCAACAGAGCAAAACTCCATCTCAAATAAAAAGTAATAGTCCTAGCTACTCAGGAGGCTAAGGCAGAAGGAACACTTGAGGCCAGGGATTCAAAGCTGCTGTGCACTATGACTATGCCTGTGAATCACCATTGTACTCCAGCCTGGGCAACATAGCAAGACCCTACCTCTACAAAAAATAAAACAAGGCCAGGCACGGTGGCTCATGCCTGTAATCCCAGCACTTTGGGAGGCTGAGGCAGGTGGATCACGAGGTCAGAAGTTCAAGACCAGCCTGGCCAACATGGTGAAACCCCGTCTCTACTAAAAATACAAAAATTAGCTGGGCATGGTGGTGCGCATCTGTAATCCCAACTACTGGGGAGACTGAGGCAGGAGAATGGCTCAAACCCAGGAGGCGGAGGTTGCAGTGAGCCAAGGTCGTGCCACTGCACTCCGGCCTGGGCGACAGAGCAAGACTTCGTCTCAAAAAAAAAAAATGGTGAAAGGTATTTTAAAGCTGGGTGACACAGCAAGACTCCGTCTCAAAAAATAAATAAATAAATAAATACAAAATTAGCTGGACACTATAGTGTGTGCCTGTAGTCCTAGCTACTTGGGAGGCAGAGGCAGAAGAATCACTTTAGCCCAGGAGTTCGAAGCTGCAGTGAGCTATGATTGTGCCACTGTACTCCAGCCTGGGCAGCATAGCGAGACCCTGACGCTAAAAAAAAAAAAAAAATTTTTAAAAAGGGGCCTGGCGCAGTGTCTCATGCCTGTAATCCCAGCACTTTGGGAGGTCGAGGCAGGCAGATTACATCAGGAGTTCGAGACCAGCCTGGCCAACATAGTGAAACCCCATCTCTACTAAAAGTACAAAAATTAGCCAGGTATGGTGGCATACGCCTGTAGTCCCGGCTACTCGGGAGGCTGAGGCAGGAGAATTGCTTGAACCTGGGAGACGGAGGTTGCACTGAGCTGAGATCGCACTGCTGCACTCCAGCTTGGGCGACAGAGCAAGGCTTCATCTCAAAAAAAAAAAAAGGTGAAAGGTATTTAAACCTCAAAGAAAAGCAGCAATCAGCTCTAAGGAATCAAAATGGAAAGTCAGCCATAGTGCCAAATCACACTGGGGTAGGTTTTATGCTCTCACCCCCTCCCAAATGTAGCAAAGGGATTTGCAAAACTTAAAGACAAATTATCCAAGGAAAAAGAAAGGAGTAAGCAGGATGAACTCACACTATTCAATTCTGTATTTAAGTTCCAAAGGGCTACAATATTCCAACATCCTGGTGTAGAAAGCCAAATAGTAATTTCTTCTCCCAAACGAACTACTAAGAGAGAAAAATATTTAAATCTGATCAATAAACTAAGCTGTGGTTTTTTTGCTTGTCATTTCTGTGTTTGATGAAACTGCCAGGTGGGATTTTAAATGAGGAAAATAAATTAGGAAATGGCAAACCAAAAAGCAACATGTAGAATTTTGAAAAATACGAATATTTTCTCCATGAATGCATGCCTCTGATCTGAAAGAATGTGTAATAAAAGTGTTACAACATAACATTTGTCTTGCTAGATATTTAAAAATCAAAACAGACATGTTTTCATAACTCTCCATCTTACGACCCACCCTTCCAAGCCACAGATATTCTTGTAACATCTTACATTTATTTTTACCTCTTCCAAAAATGTTTAAGTTAAATTATTTTAAACACCTGAGATCTTGAATCAAAACTTAGCTTTGGCACTGTGAGGACGACAGCACCAGGAGCAGAAGATAAACAACTCCTCTGATTTCCCACAGAAGAAAGTGTGGAAAGGAGAAAACCAAAAGTAAATAAATCAGAGCTATGGGAATGTAACTGAGTATGCAAGCATATCCCAAAAACCCAGACCATGCAAGACGGGCGATCTACAAGTCTGAGAGGATGACCTACTTAATCCCCAGATCAGGAAAGCTCAGAATGGTATCAACAAGCCTTAAAATTCAATAGGATGGGATTTGTTTCCCCTTTCTTGACCTCCCAGGTTGCAATGTTCTGGATTTACTTGTGTTTCTTTGTTTGTGGTTTCCACATAGCATGCAGTTTTCAGGCCAGACTTTGCTCCACCTAGTGGAACTGAAAAGGATGTTTCAAAAGGGAGGTGCCCACAGACCAGACCTCAGCCTGTCTACTGTATGCCACCAAGGAGACAAGCCACCAAAACTCTCTGTTGCTGTAGTGTGTGCCTGTAGTCCTAGCTACTTGGGAGGCGGAGGCAGGATAATCCATCACTCAGTGGCTGCTCTTACTGGCTGTGCAGTTACAGTGGGATCAGCGGCCCCAGTGGTGTACATGACTGGGGTGGTAGGAGCAAGGAACCAACCCAAGCCATTCTACCACCTGGAACCTGATGATCTCCCAAGTGTTAGTCCTAACAGCTGATGGCAGGAAAGGAAGAGGTCCTCTCAAGAGTATGGGTGGACAGGCATTCAAAAGACAGGTGAAGTTTTGAATCCAAAGCCATGCGAGATACCCATGACAACAAAGACCCGACGGCTCAAACATCCACAGATGAGCTGCCTCTTGGGGGCCTGAAAAGAGGACTTTCCTCAAGACACAGCCACCCTGAGGTCCAGGACACTTAGCTTCTCTTGTGACAGACCCTGAGAACACCTAATGATTTCCACAGGCTAAGCGTGCGTGAGAGCAAACCAACATTCCTGAGGCCGAAAATCAGAGTAGAGCCAGGACTTGGAATGGGGAAAGGAAAAAGTTCTAAGAACATGACTCAGTTCAGATTGGTTGCAGGACGATGGAGGACACTGAGAAAATAAAGTAACTGACCATCAGGCTTTCACTGGGACCAAAGCAAATCATGTTCTTAAAATAAAACCACAGAGCAGATCAAAGCAAGAGGAAAGAAAGTTCAAGATGGGGTAAATAAGGGAGGCTCACCTGCTTACTGAATCACAGATCAAAAAAATGTGTTTTCAAAATGTTTGATGTTGGCTGACAAGGCAGAGCTGACTGATCACATACATCAACAAACCTGAAAGGCAGTGAGATTCGGCATAGCAAAGCTTCAGGTCCCACCGAAAACTTGCTGTCCAAGGTTATTTCATACACTTCACAATGCTATGTTGTGCTTGCAAGAAGGCTGACCCCAAGCTCTGCAATAATGAACAGGACCTGGTAAGGCCACAGCAGGTCCCACTAAGCCAGGATTTCTCCATCTCGGCACCACTGACATTCTGGGCTGGAAAAGTCTTTGTCGTGGGGGGCTGTCCTGAGCATTCCAGGATGCTAAGCAGCATCCCTGGCCTCCACCCACTAGATACCAGTGGCACTCCCAAGCTGTAACAGTGACTAATGTCCTCTGGAAGGACAAAATTCTCCCCAAACCTAAATTCGGACATAGAACAGAATCAAGAAAGTCACTTGCAAAATCTCCAGATCTCAGTTCCTGAAGTTAGTCTGGGTGTTGACACTAACTTACAAACCATAATACACTCTGAGGACTGCCAATAGCAATAATGGTGATAATTATTATTATACTTAATAATCACTGAATATATTCCAAGAGCTTTACATAGATTATGTCTTTTCACCTCATGACAACCCCATACTAGTACAATTCCCATTTTATAGATGAGGAAGCTGAGGCACAAAGAGGTTATGTAACTTGCTCAAGGACAGTATCAAGTTTGGAACTCAGGTGGTCTGACCCCAGAGCCCATGACATGACCACTAGGTTTGACTGTACCAAACCCCTACTCTGGAGAGTTGTTAGATCAGTATCCTCCAATATGTAGTCACTATCTACATACAGCTATTTAGTTTAAATTATTTTAAGTAAATATCACATTGGCCAGGTGTGGTGGCTCACACCTGTAATCCCAGCACTTTGAGAGGCCAAGGCGAGCAGATCGCTTGTGCCCAGGAGTTCAAGACCAGCCTGGCCAACATGGCGAAACTCCATCTCTACAAAAAATACAAAAATTAGCTGGGTGTGGGTGCGCACCTGTAGTTCCAGCTACTAGGAGGGCTGAGATAGGAGGTTTGCTTGAGGTGGAGATTGCAGTGAGCTGAGATTGCACCCACTGCACTTCAGCCTGGGCAACAGAGGGAGATTGTGTCTCAAAAAAAAAAAAAAGAAAAAAAGAAAAAGAAAAAAGAAAACCTTGATTGGGCGCAGTGGCACACACCTGTAATCCCAGCACTTTGGGAGGCCAAGTCCAGCAGATCACCTGAGGTCAGGAGTTCGAGAACAGCCCGGCCAACATGGCAAAACCCCATCTCTACTAAAAAATACAAAAGTTAGCTGGGCATGGTGGCACGTGCCTGTAGTCCCAGCTACTCAGGAGGCTGAGACAGGAGAATCACTTGAACCTGGGAGGCAGAGGTTGCAGTGAGCCAAGATCACACCACTGCACTCCAGCCTGGGCGACAGAGTGAGACTCTGTCTCAAAAAAAGAAAGGAAAACCTTATGGTAAGTGAAATAAGCCACAAAAGACCACATAGTGTACCATTCCCTTTATATGAAATGTCTAGAATAGGCAAATCCATAGGAATGGCAAGTAGATCAGTGGTCACTAAGGGATGGAAGAAAAGGGGCTAGAAAGGGAAGTGACTGCTAATGGCTATGGGGTTTCTTTCTGGGGTAAAGAAAATATGCTAAAATTGGGCCGGGCATGGTTGTGGGGTAAAGAAAATATGCTAAAATTGGGCTGGGCGTGGTGGCTCACACCTGTAATCCTAGCACATTGGCCGAGGTGGGCGGATCACGAGGTCAGGAGATCAAGACCATCCTGGCTAACACAGTGAAACACCGTCTGTACTAAAAATACAAAACATTAGCCGGGTGTGGTGGTGGGCACCTGTAGTCCCAGCTACTCAGGAGGCTGAGGCAGGAGAAGCGCTTAAACTCTGGAGGCGGAGGTTGCAGTGAGCCGAGATCACCCCACTGCACTCCAACCTGGGTGACGGAGCAAGACTCCATTTCAAAAGAAAAAAAAAAGAAAATATGCTAAAATTAGCACTGATAGTCACAAATTCTGTGACTATACTGAAACACCAATTTGTGTATACTGTAAAAGGGTGAATTTTTTTGGCATGTAAATTATTTCAATAAAGTTTCTTTTTTTTTCTTTTTTTGAGACAGGGTCTCACTCTATCGCCCAGACTGGAGTGCAGTGGCGCGATCTAGGCTTGCTGCAACCTCTGCCTATGGGGCTCAAGCGATTCTCCTGCCTCAGCCTCCTAAGTAGCTGGGATTATAGGTACATGCTAATTTTTGTATTTTTAATAGAGATGAGGTTTCACCATGTTGGCCACACTGGTCTAGAACTCCTGACCTCAAATGATCCACCTGCCTCGGCCTCCCAAAGTGCTGGGATTACAGGTGTGAACCACTGCGCCTGACCTGATTATATCTCAATAAAGTTGATATAAAAAATTAAATATGGCAGCCAGGCATGGTCGCTCACACCTGTAATCCCAACACTTTGGGAGGCCAAGGCGGGCAGATCATCTGAGGTCAGGAATTCGAGACCAGCCTGGCCAACGTGGTGAAACCCTGTATCTACAAAAAAATTATGAAAAAATTACCCAGGCGTGGTAGCAGTGCCTGTAATCCCAGCTACTTGGGAGGCTGAAGCATGAGAATCACTTGAACCCGGGAGCCAGAGGTGGCAGTGAGCCGAGACTGCACCACTGCACTCCATCGTGGGCAACAAGAACGAAACTCCATCTCAAATAAATAAATAAATAAATAAATATGGAGGGCCAGGAACAGTGGCTCACGCCTGCAATCCCAGCACTTTGGGAGGCTGAGACAGGAAAATCACTTGAGCCAAGGAGTTCAAGACCAGCCTGGGCAATATAGTGAGACTTCCTCTCTATAAAAAAAATTTTTTAATTAAAAAAAATTAGGCCAGGCATGGTGGCTCATGCCTGTAATCCAAACACTTTGGGAGGCCAAGGTGGAAGGATCACTTGAGCCCAAGGAGTTCTAGACCAACCTGGGCAACATGGTGAGACTTCCATCTCTAAAAAAAAAATTTTTTTTAGAAGAGAGAAAAAAAAAGAAAAAAAATTAAATATAGGGTGAGGTGTGGTGGCATGCGCCTATAATCCTAGCTCCTTGGGAGGGTGAGGCGGAAGGATCGCTTGAGCCCAGGAGTTCAAAGCTGCAGTGAGCTACGACTACACCACTGCATTCCAGCGACAGAAACTCTATGGGCAACAGAGCAAGATTCTGTCTCTAAAAAATAAAAATATATAAATAAACAAATATGTTTCAAAACTAAATATGTTTCAAAATTCAGTTCCTCAGTTATCCTAGCCACATTTCAAATGCTCAGCAGCCACCTGGCTAAGTGGCTACTGAATTGGACGGCAGAGAGAGAGATCATTTCCAGCATCACAGAAGGTTCTACTGGATGGTGCAGCCTTAGATGAATGGATGAAAGGCCTCCTGACCATGTGACAACAGCCTCTCTTTCGAGCCTCCCCCACTTCCACACTCCTCTAAACATCCACACACAAAGCTTCTGCCACAGAGTACATGTCACCTCCAAACACACTCTCTCATTTTCATTCTTCCACACTGGAATCCATTTTTCCCCTTCCTGGTCCATAGATACTCTACTCATCCTTATCAACCTTTAAAGTCCTGAACAAATGCTTTTTCCTTAATGAAGTTCTTCCTGGCACCCCATCTTCCTCTTGCCCTAGCAGAATCAGTTGCTCTGACAGTCCTTTGTTTGTACTTCCATTTCAGCAAAACCTCTGGATTACAATTCACTGTGTGCGCTATCTGTCCTTGCCACAAGATTTCCAGCTCCTGGGGAACAGGGATTCCATACTCATTTGATGGTTCCCAGGGCCTAGCAATAATAGCCTGCTGCAAAGAGTAGACATTTCAGTAAATGCCCATTCTTTGATGCCTACTGAATTCCACTGAAAGAGTTCACAGAAACTTAAGGTGCTGATTTTACACTTTGGTATATTAAACGCACTAAGAAGGTGAGGTAAAAGGGATTAGAATCTGGAAGTCTCACATCCCACTATTGTATAAGAAGGAATGATGGTGATGGCATTGAAATACCATTTGTAAGAAAGGGGAATGGAGTAGGGCTTCCAGACTGAAAACTGGGAATGGAGGTGACTAAAGGTAAGGTGGGAACTAAAGGGTATACCATTGAGGGTTAGGTGGGAAAAAATAGTAGGAACTGGGGCCCCCATCCAGCTCAAAGTTTTTTTTGTTTGTTTGTTTGTTTGTTTGAGACGGAGTCTCACTCTGTTGCCTAGGCTGGAGAGTGCAGTGGCGCAACCTCGGCTCACTGCAAGCTCCGCCTTCCGGGTTCACGCCATTCTCCTGCCTCAGCCTCCCAAGTAGCTGGGACTACAGGCACCCGCCACCATGCCCGGCTAATTTTTTGTATTTTTAGTAGAGACGGGGTTTCACCGTGTTAGCCAGGATGGTCTCGATCTCCTGATCTCGTGATCCACCCGCCTCAGCCTCCCAAAGTGCTGGGATTACAGGCGTGAGCCACCGCACCCGGCCCAGCTCAAAGTTTTAAGCTTGGCAAAGGAAAGGTAAGGACTGCATCTCTAGAGATTTGTTCCTAAACCACTGGCTGAGTTACCCTATGGAAAAAGATATTTCTACCAAAACTTTGTTTTAAATAACATAGTCAAATATTCTGTTTAGGCCGGGCACAGTGGCTCATGCCTCTAATCCCAACACTCTGGGAGGCTGAGATGGGCAGATCGCTTGAGCCCAGGAGTTCGCGACCTGCTTGTGCAACATGGCGAAACCCCATCTCTACAGAAAAATACAAAAATTAGCAGGGCGTGGTGGCATGCACCTGTAGTCCCAGTTACTCAGGAGGCTGAGGTGGGAGGCTCGCTTGAGACTGGGAGGTCGAGGCTGCAGTGATCCAAGATCACATCACACCACTGCACTCCAGCCTGGGCAACAGAGTGAGATCCTGTCCCAGAAACAAAACAAAAACAACAACAAAAACAAACATTCTGGTTAAATCTAAACAATCAAAAGAAACTCTATGTATCTCAATGATAATTTAACTGGAGGAAACAAATGCCAAGGCTGTTGGAGCCTTACTAGTTGGAGCCTCTACTGTTTTCTCATTCTTTTTTTTTTTTTTTGAGACGGAGTCTCGCTCTGTCACCAGGCTAGAGTGCAGTGGCATGATTTTGGCTCGCCACAACCTCCACCTCCCAGGTTCAAGTGATTCTTCTGCCTCAGCCTCCCGAGTAGCTGGGACTACAGGTGCGCCACCATGCCTGGCTAATTTTTGTATTTTTAGTAGAGACGGGGTTTCACCATGTTGGCCAGGATGGTCTTGATCTCCTGACCTGGTGATCTGCCTGCCTGGGCCTCCCAAAGTGCTGGGATTACAGGGGTGAGCCACCACGCCTGGCCTTTTTCATTCTTTATAGATTTAAGGATTCACGTCTGTGAGTTGTAATGTCATAACCTGTAGGAGAGTTAAGTCTAAGTTCCTAACCACAGAATGAACTAGCTGATGAACTTTCCAGGGCCTGCCTGCATAACAAGAAATGGCTATTTCAGGCAGAGCTGGTAACAGGGAAAGCAAGTTGCCTAGTATCATTTATTTCTGATAGTAAATGTGTATGTAAAAAAAAGATTGTGTATGTAAAAAAAATGTGTATGTAAAAAAAAAGATTGTATTGTAAGTAGATCAATTTTGTGGGAGAAATGCAATAAGGTACCAATACCATTATTCGATACAGAATGAGTACAGTAAGTCCTCCTGAATTCAAAGTTAGCTGGACTTCATTGTTGAATTAAGGACAAAGGGTACTTAAAGTATGCCCTGTGCCAAAATGGCCTTGGGATTTTTTTTTCCTTACTGATTTGTACAAGCAACCCCTTCCCCCACCCCCCCCCCAAAAAAATGCCAAAAAATACACTGACTAAATTGCGGTGGATTCAGAGTTAATAATTATATAGTAACTGCATTCTGAAGGTTAAAATTCAAAACAGAAATCTCACTATAGATATCTAGTACTCCCAGACAGAAAGAGACAGGGGTATAAGGTGGGGGATGGAAGTGTATAGAGAGCGTCAGGAGTGAGGGTATGTGGGGGCTGGTTAGGAAGAGGGCCACTGCTCATTACAAAAACTTTCCCTTCTCTGCAGGAATTGTAACCGTGTCACAGCTGTTGGTCAGTGATAGCATTCATCCAAATGGAACAAAGTACAAAAGACACCTGTCCTCAAAATTAAGTATTAGAAGTGCCAGAGATATAAGAAAGCAGCCTGTGGTTTGCAAACTGCAATTAGGATATAACATTAACAATCCCTTTCCACATCTTCACAACACCTCCCAGGCTCCATGACCTGGTAGGAACCTCCACTTTCCATCAACCCCCTTGCTGAAAAAGTGGATCTAATTCCTATCTTTGACCAGCCCATCTCCAAAGGCTCTGACATTCCTAAACCAACCCTCTACCGATGTTATTTATTGGTTATTGGGGACAGCCTTTTCGAGATACTTACAGAAACAGACATGTGCAAAGGAAAAGTAAATTCTATATGTACTATATTCTATATTTTGTTGTCAACACCTATACTTAACTTTACCAGTCCTGAGGGCTATAACTTTTCTAGTAAACAAAGAAAATATATTTCTTCTGCCAGTTTATGATTTCCACTGGAAAAACAACCCCAACAAAGGCTAAAACAGAAGGGTCCCAACCCTCGAAAAGGGAATACACTGGGCTAGAAAATGAGCTCCATTCCTTTCACATGGTATTTCTAGTATACACAAACATATCCTGAGGAAAAATTAGACACTTCAATGCATAAATAAATCGTGATATACAGATAACAGAATGTTACTTGGTCATAAACATGAATGAAGTACTAGTACATGCTACGATGTGGATGGGCCTTATAAACATTACGCTAAGTGAAAGAAGCCAGGCATAAAGGCCATATATTGTAGGATCCCATTTATATAAAATATCCAGAATAGATAAATTCATAGAGACTGAAAGCAGACTGCTGGTTGCCAGGGGCTGGGGGAAGAGGGAGACAGAGAGTAACTGCTTAGTAGGGACGAGGTTTTCTATTGGGGTGATGAAAATGTTTTGGAACTAGATAGAGGTGGTAGTTGCACAACATCGTAAGTGTACTAAATGCCGCTGAATTGTTCACTTTAAAATGGTTTTCGTCATGTGAATTTCAACTTATTTTTAAATCAGTATTTTAAAATAGAGGATAATGGGCAAAACAAGATGTATTTGTGAAAAGGAAGCCCTAAAACTCCTAGGGAAAAGATAAGTATTTTTGCTGGTACTCAGTTTCTGCTCTTGTTCACAACACAAGTTCAAGCACTAAGTTGTATAGACTTTGCCATTACGCTATGTGTCTATGTGTGTATGCCTTTCTGAAAAAACGGGGAAAAGAACAGAAAGTGAAGAAAAAAGAATAATAAAGCTTTGCCAAATGCAAGGAAGGAGGGGTGACTGCCCCCACTGCACCCCACCCAACTTGGCACCAGGAGTAACGCTCCCATTAGGGTTTCGAAATGCCAGCTGGAGCTGGAATCAGCACAAGCAAGCTTCTCTGCCTGGATAAAGAGCAAGCCACCCAGCAAGAAAAGCTAGGGTGCTCCATTTGCTGCCCATATTGGCATCAGAACCACCCTCTGGTCAAAAGCCCTGAGCTGGCTCAGATCAGCATCCGTGACTTGCTCTCCCAGGCCAGCCAGCCTAACAGCAAGAGCTTGTTACAGCTCAAGTGTGCTCCTCCTCCTGAGGGGTTCCACTCTGTTTCATCCCACCTGCCTTCTGAGAGTCCTGCCTCCAATCAAGGGCGCCATGGCTTACAGATTTAAAAATGGGGCCAAGTCTCTCCCAGGAACATAGTAATTTTTTTTAAAACGCACTAAGATGCCCTCGGAACTTTCCCCAGTCCATCCTGAAAGAAATATCCTCTCAGGATCCCTTCCCTCACAGGCCAACTCAATAGCCTGTGTACCCCTACACACACAGACATACATACTGCATTGCTGCCTGAGACACCTGCTCCACAGAGGGACACGAATAAGGCCCACATCCCCAGCTTGGCACCGCTATCCAGCCACAGTCACCCCAGCCCACCTAACCAACCTGCCGTCTCAAACGCCCCTCACTCGCTTGGCATCATGCCTCTGCCACCTCCTTGACACCAAAACTGTCACAGGTGTCCCTCAGCTAAACACCGACGCCCCTTTAGATCCTGTCCACGCCAGACGCCCCTTTAGGGACCCCTCAACTCTTGGCAACAAAACTCCTTCAGACCCCTCCAGCCAGGCCTCGACGACCCCCAGGACCCAGCATGGCCCAGACGCCCCCGCCCCCTTACCTGCGGGGGTTCAGCCCTGGCTGACAGGGGGCTGGGCAGCGCCTGGAGGAGCAGGAGCGCCATGCCACCCAGGAGCCTTCTCCTCTCCATCCCCCTCCTGCTCCTGCTCCTCCGCCACGGCGCCGCCACCACCTCCCTCCTCCTCCTCCCTCTCCTCCTCTACCCTCTTCTTCCTTCTTCCCTTCTTTTCCTGTTTGACTCTCCCCTCCCGCTTCCGGCCCTGCTCCACCCCGCCCCGCGCAAAACACCCTCCCAGACACGCGAGAGACTCTCCAGTTCCAGCGCCTCATTGGCCTTTGCCCTTTGTCCATTGATCAATGTAGCTGTCAATCAAATATAAGTCCCGCCTTCTCTTGAAGACGAAACGATCCAGCCAATAAAAAGTAGGAGGAAGCCGGGCCATCTTGAATGCTGCGAAGAAGTGTAAAATGCGTCCCAACCCGCAGAGAGTGGCGGAAGCAGCTTCATAAGGGGGCGGGGCCACCCAGGTGGATGGAAAAGTCTATTGCTAGTGTAGCCATCTTGAGTGTGGCGGAAGTACTAGTTTTCCAGTTTTCCACAGCAAAAACAGAAAAGAGGTATAGTGTTTCTCAAGGATGTTGGGAAATAAATTATTCCTGAAAGGTAACCAGGCGCTCCTGAAGAGGAAAACAATTGCAATGTAGAAATCTTTTAATGTCTTTTGTCTTGAAGCACAGCACTATTACCAGGATGCCTCTCTTGGTCTCAACTGCACAACTAGCCGCTGAGGTCCGTTTGAATTCCCTGGAAGATAGTACCTTTATCTGAGGCACAGTGCTTCGTCACCCCAAGTTCGACGGACAAAATTCTGGTTCTACTTCACAAATTGCTCTGAAATCCATCATCCATTGCTTCAATCCATGTTCTTCTAGCTAAATACAAATGGCTTCCCTGCTGCCCTGCAAGTTGCCAATTCTTCCTCTCAAATTTCCGCCACACACTACAACCGTATCACATTAAACCAAATATTATTATATCATGGCCTCTTCTTTTAAATACTTCATCTACCTACAGAACAGAGTCCAAACTTCCCAACACGGTCCTCTCTGTGACTTCGTCCCTGTCTACTTCTCTTTATCTCACCTCTCACCACATTTTCCCACACATTCCACTCACACTGACCACTGAAGAGATGCCCAGTAACTTCATTTACATATTACAGATACAGTTCCCTGCTTACAAACTCCTAGCCCCCACTCCTTGCTGCTGCTTCTGGATTCTCGTAACACATCTGCCTGCCTAGTTTGCAGCTTTTTGTACAGCATACCAGGTCTTTTTTCTTCTTCTTTTAAAGCCTATAATATCCTTTACAAGGCTCAACCAGAGCTTGGTCAATGTTGGTAAAATAGCCAGGTGTGGTGGCTCATGCTTATAATCCTAGCCCTTTGGGAGGCTGAGGCAGGTAGATCCCTCGAGCTCAGGAGTTTCAAACCAGCCTGGGCAACATGGCCAGACCCCGTCTCTACAAAAATAAAAAAAACTAAATTAGCCGAATTAGCCAAGCATGGTGGTGCACACTTGTAGTCCCAGCTACTTGGGGGGCTGAGGTGGGACAATCACCAGAGCTAGGGAGATTGAGGCTTCAGTGAGCCTTGATTGTGCCACTGTACTCCAGCCTGGGCAACAGAGTGAGACCCTGTCTCAAAAAAAAAAAAAAAAAAGGCCAGGTGCGGTGGCTCCTGCCTGTAATCCCAGCACTTTGGGAGGCCGAGGTGGGCGGATCACAAGGTCAGGAGTTCGAGCCTGGCCAACACTGTGAAACCCCATCTCTATTAAAAATACAAAAAATTAACCAGGCGTGGTGGTGCATGCCTGTAGTCCCAGCTACTCAGGAGGCTGAAGCAGAAGAATCGCTTGAACCCGGGAGGCAGAGGTTGCAGTGAGCCGAGATTGTGCCACTGCACTCCAGCCTGGGTGACAGACTGAGACTCTGTCTCAAAAAAAAAAGAAAAAAAAAAGTTGGTAAAATAAATGGACAAAGGAAGACCCATGGCAAATAACACAGTTGACTATAGCAATCAATTTCCTCTCAAAAACCTGTCAGTGTTTTACAGCCTGGCCCAGTCTAGCCCACATCTGAGCCCAGAGGGAGTTGTTCTTGGCTTAAGTGTTGGAAAAATGGGAAACAGGTGAGTTAAGTCAGTTTTCCCTCAGCTTAAGAAAGTCCATAGTTCTGCCTCTATCTTGATCCTGCTTTTCCAAGTACTATAAAAAGTGACACGTATTTTTGCCAATCTCTCGTTTCTTAGAAATTTATCCATTCCACAAGTCGAGCTCCTTAGAGGAGAAGTAAAAATTGAGTACTAGGCAAGGACCAAATTATTTTCATGGCACAAGTTCTCTAAATCCTGGCCTCAAAAAGTTGTAAATCTTCCACATAAAGGCTAGGTTTCATCATCACTAAGAAACCCCAGGTGGGATGTAGTGGCTCACGCCTGTAATCCCAACACTTTGGGAGGCCAAGGCATGAGGATTGCTTGAGGTCAGGGGTTCAAGACCAATCTGGGAAACATAGTGAGGCCCTCTGTCTACAAAAAATTTAAAAATTAGCTGGGCATGGTGGCATGTACCTGTAGTCAGGAAACCTTTAGGATTCTGGTTCTAGCCAGGATTGAGGAAAAGACCTTGGATCAAAAGGAAGCTTCTATATCTCTTCTTCTTCGCTTCCTCCTCCTCTCCCAAGCAATGGAATCTTTTACCCATGCTATTCTAGCCAAACTCAGGAAAAAGAAGCTACTCGGGAGGCTAAGGCAGGAGGATCACTTGAGTCCAGGAGGCTGAGGCAGCAGTGAGTCATGATCATACCATTGCACTCCAGCCTGGGCAAGAAAGTGATACCCTCTTTCTCTCAATAAATAAGAAACCCCAATTCAGTTTGGCAAACAGGGGATTTTGCCCCAACTTCCCGTTCTCCTTTTACCTGAAAACTCAAGCTGAGCTATTGGATAGGACAGTCTGGATTAGCACTTCCCACACCAAAGCCTTTTAGTAACCTTAACTGCCTCTCATTCAACATCCCACAGCAGCCAACTCAAAGAAGAGATGTTACAAAATGAGACTGAGATGCAGTTTGAGTGACCACTTTTTAGAATGTCCCTGAACATTATAGCCACTACATACCTTCCAGACATTTCCAAAAGAGCAATTGTCTATAAGAGAACAGGAAATCCAAGGGGCTTGAGGAGCTGAGAAGGAAGGGGAAACGTTGTAGGTTCTGAAAGAACATCAGTCAGGAGTTGTTTCCAAGCTCTACTGGCCCTGGTAATGTTTCTCTTTTCCTATTTGCTTTTGGAAATAAAGCCAGGTCTCCTGTCCTAATGAAGCTAGCTCAAAGACAGACTTTTCTGTTCAGACACCAGCTAAAATCAAATTGCATATGCTACAACATGGATGAACCCTGAAAACGTTATCCTAAGGAAAGAAACCAGACACAGAGGGCCACATACTGCATTCCTCCACTTATATGAAATGTTCAGAATACGCAAATCTCTAAAGACAGGAAGTGAATTGTGAGGCGCTAGCATGTAGGGAGAATGTGGAGTGACTGCTAATGGGTATGGGGTTTCTTTTGGGGCTAAGAAAAATGTTCTGAGACCAGATGCAGTGGCTCATGCGTGTAATTCCAACACTTTGGAAGGCTGAGGGGGGAGGATCGCTTGAGGCCATGAGTTCGAGACCAGCCTGGGGCAACATAGTGAGACCTCATCAAAAAAATCAAATTAGCCTGTAGTCCCAGCTACCCCAGAGGCTGAGGCAGGAGGATTACTTGAGCTCAGGAGGTTGAGGCTGCAATGAGCAGTGACCGCACTTCTGCACTCCAACCCGGGTAACAGAGTGAGATCCTGTCTCAACATAATTCTGGAATTAGATAGTGGTGATGCTTGTACAACTTTGTGACTACATTAAAAACCACTGAATTGTATACTTTAAAAGGACTAAGTTTATGGTATGTGAGTTATATTTTAACTTTTTTAAATGGGGAGAAAAATCAAGTTGCAGTCAATTCCTTGGCCTCGGGGAGGAGGCCCTTTCCCCTTAGAGCAGTGCTCCTCCACATGTGGTGCCGAGACCAACAGAATCAGCATCACCGGGCGATGACTAGAAATGCGCGTTCTCAGGCTCCAGCCCAGAGTGACAGAATCTGGCAATGGATCCTGCAATCTGTGCTTTAACAAGCCTGCCAGCTGATTCTGATACGTGTTTTCTTTTTTTTTTTTTTGAGACGGAGTCTCACTCTGTCGCCCAGGTTGGAGTGCAGTGGCGCAATCTCGGCTCACCGCAACCTCTACCACCCAGGTTCAAGTGATTCTCCAGTCTCAGCCCCCTGAGTAGCTGGGATTACAGGTGTGCGCCACCACGCCCAGCACATTTTTTGTATTTTTAGTAGAGATCGGGTTTCACCATGTTGATCAGGCCAGTCTCGAACTCCTGACCTCAGATGATCCACCTGCCTCGGCCTCCCAAAGTATGGGGATTACAGGCATGAGCCACTGCGCCCGGTTGATGCATGTGCTTAAGAACCACTGTTCCAGGGCAGGGGAAACTTTTTGTGTCAAGGATCAGACAGTAAATATTTTAGGCTTTGTATGCCATGTAGGTAGGGTCTCTGTCATTCCTGTTGTTCCCTTTTACAACTCTTTAAAAATGTAAAAACATTTTTAGCTTCCAGTTGCACAAAAACAGGTGGCAGGTGGATTTGGCCCCTTGAGCCATAGCTTGCCAACTCTTGCTCTAGGGCAACACAGCTCCCATTCTGGGAGATCTCTGGAGCTTCCTGTGGAGACAGGTGGATTTCCCCTTTAATGAGGGAAATAAACAACAGCCTCCAGGAATCAGACAAGTTCCCCTTATGTAGTAGTTGTGATACCCTCTGACATGCCAAGGCCAAAGTAAGGCCAGATCCTGCTTTCCATTCAGGCTTCATTAACTTAGTTTACAGTTTGTGTGTATGTGTGTGCCTGTGTGCTCTTTCAACAAATTTATTCAATTCACAGTGATATCTGTTGGACAGAGTCAGCAATCCTACCAGACAAAACTCATACACACGTTGATTCCAGATGAGAAACAACAGTCCCCCAAGGAGCCTGAGAAATCACCTAGGGCAGCCAAGCTGGGGAAGGGAAGTGGCTGTGCTTTGCTGTGTGTCCTTTAAGGCTCTTTGGTCCTGGTTGGTTTCCTCTTAGAAGGTTCCAAATAAAACTTCCCTTTCCTATTCAGTACACACCAGTCTTTCTTTGGTGTTTAACCTAATGGGCTGAGGAAGGGAGGCAGCCAGGAAATTATACCCATTAAAGTGTGTGGTTAATGCCTACATATATCATTTTTACTCACAGTTAGTGGACTTTTAAAACAGAGATACGTGGCAGTGGGGAAAGAGAACTTCCCTTATTACAGAGAAGATTCCAAGAATAGATTCAGACATGATTTGAAGAACCATGTAACTCTGCTGCCTTGCACGATCCCCTTTTTAGCACTAAGAACTCCTAAGTGTCTGATAATTTCAAGGTTAGCAGCACTCCCAAAGAAGCTGTCCGGGCTGGGTGCGGTGGCTCATGCCTGTAATCCCAGCACTTTTGGAGGCTGAGGCAGGCGGATCACCTGAGGTCAGGAGTTCGAGACCAGTCTGGCCAGCATGGTGAAACCCCGTCTCTACTAAAATACAAAAATTAGCCGGGCGTGGTGGCAGGTGCCCTGTAATCTCAGCTACTTGAGAGGCTGAGGCAGGAGAATCGCTTGAATCCAGGAGGCAGAGGGTGCAGTGAACCGAGATCGTGCCACTGCATTCCAGCCTGGGCGACAGAGCAAGACTCCATCTTGGAAAAAAAAAGAAGCTGCCTGACCAGGGGGCAACGAGGAGGAGGATGTGGAAGGGTGGAGATAAGCCCCAAGGGGACAGAGTCCTTTCCCCCTTCTTTTTCCTGAGTTCGGCTAGAATTACATGGGTAAAAGATTCCATTGATCAGGAGAGGAGGAGGAAGCAAAGAAGAAAGAGGTATAGATGCTTCCTTTTGATCCAAGGTCTTTTCCTCAATCCTGGCTGGAACCAGAATCCTAAAGGTTTCCTAACTTTTCCAAATGATTTGCTTGGTGTCTCCTCCCTGAGAGGGCCTCAGCTTCTGGTCTCTAGGGGACAGGGGTTGAGGAAGCAGCTAGAAGACATTGGCCTTTGCTACCCTTTTTCACTTTTTTCCCCTGAGGTCCAATCAACCAGTACCAGGGTGTAAGTATGAGGCATTCATTGTCCACCCCCCCCAACTCTACCCTGGCCTTTAGGCCTTGTTGGCAAAGAGGAAGGAGGACACAAGTGTGCACGTAGCTAAGGAGGAGCTGGTGAATATGGGAATAGACTGGTCCTTGCTGAAGTGGGGCATTTAGAGGCCCTTATTGAAGTAGACATAAGGCTCAAGTTCTCCATACTTGGCCTTGATGGTGTCTTGGAGCTCCGGTTCCAGATAGGAAACTGGCAATTCACTGAAAAGAGAGGAGAAGGGGATTATGAGCATGCCACCGGGAACAAGCAGTAAGTTACCCTCAGATGAATATCACCTCCAAGAAGCCCTCCTGATTTTTCCATCTAGGATTATTATTGGCCTCTATATACCACAATGTTGCTTTACCATTACTCAGGCCTGACTTCATTCTCCTTGGGCTATGGTTCTTCGTTTCAACTTCCATCTTCTCCACAAGATTACAAACACAGTGCTTGGGACACAAGAGATGTCTAGCAGATGACCATGGAACTAGTATTGAACTAGAGTACTGAGGAAGGGGGAGACTGGAATCGTCTGGGTATATATTCAAGCTATGCTTATCTCCTGGGGTCAGTCACCCTCCGCCCCCTAGTCTGATGTATCCCTTCCCCTTTCCATCATCCCTTCTCCCTGCTTCCTCCTTCTTGGATACACAAAGGAAATAGAGGGGTTTCGGTTGTCAGCCCTCTGCCTATTTATTTATTTATTTATTTATTTATTTATTTATTTATTGAGCCGGAGTTTCGCTCTTGTTGCCCAGGCTAGAGTGCAGTGTTGCAATCTCGGCTCACCACAACCTCCACTTCCCAGGTTCAAGCAATTCTGCCTCAGCCTCCCAAGTAGCTGGGATTACAGGCATGCACCACCACACCCAGATAATTTTGTATTTTTAGTAGAGACGGGGTTTCTCCATGTTGGTCAGGCTGGTCTCGAACTCCCAAACTCAGGTGATCTGCCCACCTCGGCCTCCCAAAGTGCTGGGACTACAGGCGTGAGCCACTACGACCAGCCCCCTTATTTAATGTTAAAGACCAACGGGGAACGGTGGCTCACGCCTGTAATCCCTATACTTTGGGAGGCTGAGGCGGGCAGATCACCTGAGGTCAGGATTTCAAGACCAACTATGGCCAACATGGTGAAACCCCGTCTCTACTAAAAACACAAAACGAGGCCGGGCGCGGTGGCTCACGCCTGTAATGCCAGCACTTTGGGAGGCTGAGGCAGGTGGATCACAAGGTGAGGAGATTGAGACCATCCTGGCCAACATGGTGAAACCTCGTCTCTACTAAAAATACAAAAATTAGCTGTGCGTGGTGGCACGTGCCTATAATCCCAGCTACTCATGAGGCTGAGGCAGGAGAATCGTTCAGGGAGTCGGAGGTTGCAGTGAGCTGAGACTGCGCCACTGCACTCCAGTCTGGCGACAGAGTAAGACTCCATCTCAATACAAAATGAGCTGGGCATGGTGGCAGGCACCTGTAATCCCAGCTACTCTGGAGGCTGAGGCAGGAGAATCACTTGAACCGGGAGGCGGAGGCTGTGGTGCAGAATTCACCAGGGTTAAGAGGCCCAGCCTTTAGGCTGATGGACACTTGTCCTTGGACAGGTGCTGCCCTTCCTGCCCCTTCCCTGTCTCCTTCTGGACAGCAGGCAGATCAGGGAGCACACTGGCAGGGTGGTCAGTTAAACCAAATAAGGAGTGAACAGCAGATACCATTTCTGTGGGAAGAGCCCACACGCCACTGGCACCATGAAGATGAGGCTGCAAGAAAGGAGAAACCAAAGCATCAGGGGACATCTCTCCACAGGCCCGCCCATCCCCCATCCCCAAGGGAAGGGAGCAATGCCCAGGCACCTGGCCTGCCTTCCCAGCTGGCACCATATCCTCTCCCTCCAACCCTTCTCCTGTTCCCACAGTGCGAGGATACTCATTCTGGCAGGGGGATAAAACCAGTACCCTCCTGACCCCCATCACTCATTCCCACCCTTACTGCATTGTTCAAGCAGAGGAAGAAGACAATGAAATAAACAGGGACTGTGAGCAGTGGGCCTAAGGAGCACCGGCACTGCTGGCATCGAGGGAAAGGAGTGACGAGGAGGGAGAGGAGAAACTTGGAGGGGGAGGAGCAACATGGAGGGGGAAGAGCGACATGGAGGGGAGGAGCGGCATGGAGGGAGAGGAGGGACATGGAGGGGGAGGAGTGACATGGAGGGAGAGGAGCAACTTGGATGGGGAGGAGCGACTTGGAGCGGGAGGAGTGACTTGGAGGGAAGGAACTACTTGGAGTAGGAAGAACGACTTGGACAGGGAGGAGCAACACGGAGAGGGAGGAAGGACATGGAGGGGAGGAGCAACATGGAGAGGGAGGAAGGACATGGAGGGGAGGAGCGATGAGGAGGGAGAGGAGCAACTTGGAAGGGGAGGATTGACTTGTAGTGGGAGGAGCGACCAGGATAGGAAGGGGCACTATGGAGTGGGGGAGGGGCAATATGGAGGGGGAGGAGTGAGTCTGTGGATTTTGAGACGTGCATATAACTTCAGGAGCTTATTAAAATGCAGGTGCCAACTGAGGGGGTCTGGGGAAGGGCTTCAGAGTCTTTACGTCTAACAAGTTATCAGAGGATGCCAACAATGCTGGCACGGACCAGGGTTTGGGAGGCAAGGTCTAACAGGATGCAGGACTCTGACAGACCTGGGTTGATATCCCAGTTTTACCACTTTCTAGCTGTGCCATCTTGGACAAGTTACCTCAGAGACACAGAGGGAGGACAACCTACTTTTTAGGGCTACTGCAGCCCACTTTGCAGTGCCTACTTTGCAGGGCTACTGTGAGGATTCAGTGAGATATGTACATAAAGCACCCAGCCTATGGTAACTACTCAATTAGCAGAAGCTGGTATAGCATAATGTCAGACAGTTGATCAAATCTCAGCTCCAGCAGTTACCAGCTACATCCCCTTGGGCAGGTTTCTTACTCTAAGTCTCAGTTTCTTCATTTGTAAAAGGAGATAATAATAATATGTAGATTTCTAAGGCTGGGAGAATTAAGTGAAATTATAGATATGAAGCATTGGGTTCAGTGGGGACACAGAGAAAATATACAGTCAGTGTTAGCTGTTAGTGTTGCTGTCATTAGTCCCATGGCCCTGAAATGCATGGTGAACACTAGGACATCTCCAGTTAATGGCAGATACCTAAGAACCCTGACGTGACTGGTGGCATTTCCCTCCTGTGTGAGTCTGGGACACATGACAGTCCCAGCCAAAGCTATGTCTCCTCGTTCTTATCTCTTCTGTAAAACTGCTCCAGACAGCCGGGTGCAATGGCTCATGCCTATAATCCCAGCAATTTGGGAGGACGAGGCAGGTGGATCACTTGAGGTCAGGAGTTTGAGACCAGCCTGGCCAACATGATGAAATATAAAAATTAGCAAGGCATCATGGTGCACGCCTATAATCCCAGCTACTCAGGAGGCTGAGGCAGGAGCATTGCTTGAACCTGGGAGGTGGAGGTTGCAGCGAGCTGAGGCTGCGCCATTGCACTCCAGACTGGGCGACAGAGCGAGACTCCATCTCAAAAAAAAAAAAAGCAAAAAACAAAAAAATTGCTCCAGACTTAAGGTCAAAGGAGAGACCCTGGGATGGGAGGGCACCTCAGCACTGGACTTCCTACATGGACACATGCGTAAAGTCTAGCCAGCCTGATGCCCTCACAAAAGATGGGGTGAGAGCTTTCCAGATGGACCACAGGTATTCTGAGCTTGACCACTTTTAAAGTCAGGTAAAGGAGTACACGTTCTCCAACACGGGCTAGATAAGACGACACATCTCGAGTGCTCCAGCCACGCAAAACCCAAATCATCAAAATATGATACTTACAAGCACCCGCTCAGCATGACCTGCAATGGGGCGTGCAGGACCTTGACTTTCTGTATAAAAACAAATAAAAGACAGATCCACATGGTACTTCTATGCCTTAAGGTGAACCCCAACCCTGCTCTGCCATGGATCAGCCAGCTAGAAAAGTCCACAGGTGGCTGGGCGCAGTGGCTCATGCCTGTAATCCCAGCACTTTGGGAGACCGAGATGGGCGGATCATGAGGTCAGGAGATCAAGACCATCCTGGCTAACATAGTGAAACCCCGTCTCTACTAAAAATACAAAAAAATACAAAAAAATACAAAAAAATAGCTGGGCATGGTGGCAGGCGCCTGTAGTCCCAGCCACTTGGGAGGCTGAGGCAGGAGAATGGCACAAACCCAGGAAGCGGAGCTTGCAGTGAGCCGAGATCGCACCACTGCACTCCAGCCTGGGCGACAGAGTGAGACTCCGTCTCAAAAGAAAAAAGAAAAACCCACAGGCAAGGACCCCCTGGCCCTTAAAGAAGGCCTTGTTCTCTGCAGACCAGGTAAGGAAACTGGCCATGACATATCTAAACAGGAGGCCAGTGGAGACTGGTGTGGGCTTGAGTGAGATGACAGCATGATAGCTAAAGGGAAGGATGGGTGGGGGAGGGCAGGTCAGGCGTCCCCAGGGACAGATGTGGCTGGAGGCACTCTGGGCAGGGAAAATGCCAAGGCAAACCCTACATACCTGCATGAAGCGCAATTTCTCAAGCCTTTCCATGATGACTGGCAGCAAGACTGGAAGAGATCAGGGAGAAGCTGAGGGGAGGGCTGGGAGGCTCTCCCCAGGACTCCTTCTGAAGTCAGACCAAGAACCAAGTGATTCCCTCTCCTTCAGCAGAAGCTCCAGAAAACACTTACCATTAGGCAGAACAGAAGAGCAAGTAGGCATGGCCACCCCCAAACTCTCTCCCCAAAGTCCTGGCAGAACAGTGCTTCCCAAGCTTCTCAACCCGCACACTTGCAATATCAGGAAAACATGTGCTGCTAGGTCCAAAGCTTCCTTCTCAAAACAAAAATGTATCTGTACGTTCATACAAACAAATTTTGCAATACACCCCCTGCTGGAAGCAAACCAAAGCAGGGAATTTATTTTCTCTACCACTCTCCCTAGCACCCCACACTGTGTCTAACATTAAACACAAGGGCTTGACAAGTATTAATAAAATGAAAATAACTTGCTACCCCAAACCTTGGATGAACTGATGTTCTAGGAACTAGTGTGGTTCTTCTAGGCTTGCAGCAATCAAGCAAAGCAGTTTGAGAAGCATGGCTGTAGAGGGTGGGCCCCACCTCCCACCCAAAAGCTGAGTGTGGCTGAGACCTCCACCCTGTATCACAGGGTTCCCCAGGATGGAAGGGCTTCCCCGTCTTACTCATCCCAGGAGCTGACATGGTGATCCGAGAAATAACTACTTGGGTGATGCCTATGGCCGCAGCTCTCTGAGGGCAGAAAATAGTAAGTTGTCAGAAATGATGTATCCAGTGTACATGTGCTACACCAGGGGGCTGGGTTAGCATCATGGCCAAGTCTGAGATGGTAAAGGGGAAGGGAAGGACCCTCTCGGTGCTGAGTGACCTCACTTTATCCCCTCCCACCTAGCCAGGTTTTTATGGACCAGAAATGATGGAGAAAGGAGAGAAGGGGCCTGTTCTGAACACAGAAACATGGGGAAAATTTGATAGGGAGTGAGGATGGAGCCAGAGAAGGCTTCTCAATCCTATAATGGTGCCTACTCTGACCACTAAGAAGGGGACAGGGTATGAGAGGGAATTCCCTCCTCCCACCCCAAAGGGAGGCCTCTGCTCACCCGGGAATGACCAATCTCATTTTCATTCCTGTCCTTCACGCAGATTCCCTGGATGAGTTCCCTAAACACAGACAGGAGTTACTGGACTTGGGAAAGGGGTGATGGAAGCCTGCCAGCCACATGACATGCCAGGGGACCAAGGCCAGGCCACTTAAGCTCCAGGAAGCCACCTCCTGTAGCCTGGGCCTTTGACCTTCCTTCTGCACTCCAATAAGCAGTATCTTAGGAGTGATCTAGGGCAATGGCTGAGAGTTGTGGCCCTGGGCCCGGACTGTCTGGGCTGAGTCCTGAAACTGCAGGGGATGTGTGTGACCTTGAGCACAGTCTTTAACCCTCCCAAAGCCTCAGTTTTGCTTATCTGCAAAATGAGGCTCATCCTGGCACCCACTTTACAGGACCTGGTAAGGATTAAATGAGATAATGGCTGTGAAATGCTTGGTCCAGCACCGGACACACAGTGTGATCACTCCACAAACAGTAGCTACTCTAGCTATTCTTGCTATTCTTTTTTTATTATTATTATTTTTGAGACAATCACGCTCTGTCACCCAGGCTGGAGTGTAGTGGCATGATCTCAGCTTACTGCAACCTCCACCTCCTGGGTTCAAGCGATTCTCCTGCCTCAGCCTCCCCAAGTAGCTAGAATTATAGGCACGCGCCACCATGCCCAGCTAATTTTTGTTTTTTTGTTTGTTTTTTTTTGTGATGGAGTCTCGCTCTGTCGCCCAGGCTGAAGTGCAGTGGCACGATCTTGGCTTACTGCAAGCTCCGCCTCCCGGGTTCACACCATTCTCCTGCCTTAGCCTCCCAAGTAGCTGGGACTACAGGCACCTGCCACCATGCCTGGCTAATTTTTTGTATTTTTTAGTAGACACGGGGTTTCATCGTGTTAGCCAGGATGGTCTCGATCTCCTGACCTCATGATCCGCCCACCTCAGCCTCCCAAAGTGCTGAGATTACAGGCGTGAGCTACCGTGCCTGGCCCTAATTTTTGTATTTTTAGTGGAGATGGGGTTTTGCCACGTTGGCCAGGCTGGTCTCAAACTCCTGGCCTCAGGTGATCCTCCCGCCTCAGTGTCTCAAGGTGCTGGGATCACAGGCGTGAGCCACCGCGCCCAGCCCACCCCAGCTATTCTTCTCAGGCCAGTTCTTGACAGCACTCAACTCAAGCCCCAGTAGGTGGCAGGGACTCATTCTCCTGTTAGGAAAGGGCCAATGGATGGGGAAGGAAAGATGAACGGAGCAGCATGTGTGCACAACTATTCTGGTAGCGCTTCCTCTACAAAGGCTAGTGTGAACATTTTCCATTTGTTGGTAGTCCCAAGAAAATGTGGCTTGTAGATATTGATGATGATGACAATGGTAGAAATAACAGTGAACGCTCATGTAGTATCTGTTATGTTCCAGGTGCTATTTTGAGTGCTTTACATATATTACATCATTAAAACCTCATAACAGAGATTTCTTTAGTCAAGAAATAAGAACTGTGAGACACAATGAGTTTCTCCTTTACCTTTTCTCCTGAAAAGCTTAAAGTTGGGTGCCTGGAAAATTTCTGTCTACTCCTCTGGCTTCTTTCAAAGCTTCTGGGTTCTGTGCTATCTTTAGACACCTCAGCCTGCTACATTTCATTCTGTATGCCATCCCCAGGGCTTGGGAAGTAGGAGGAGTTCACAATTTTAACACAGGTCCAAAAGGACATGATCCAGTGTAAAACTCCACAGGTCCACCCTGTCTTTCCCATCCCACATCACCCAGGAGAGGACTCCCATGGGACTCAACACACAGCCTAACCCGAAGTCACCCACCACTCCCGGGGCCATCACCATGGGAGCTGCCAATCCCAGGGCCCTTCAGAGGCTCAGCCCAGCAGCCCTCCCCATCCCCACCGCAGTCCCCAGAAGCCACCCACTGCTTTGGTTTCTTGCCCCTTTTCTGCTAATCTTGCGGTTTGTAGGGAGAAAAAGGGGCCTTTACTCACTGCTGTCGCATCATGGGGATATTCACACAGTTAGCCGCAGCCACAGCAGCAAAGGGCACCCAGCGGCCCACCAAGGGCGGCGCTTTCTGTTGGGGGAATAGAACAGTAGGAGTTGTTCAGATGCGCTGGAAGATGGGAGGGGAGGGGGCTGAACGACTAGAATACAAAAAAGAAAACTAGGCCTTGCTACCGCCACACATCCAGACACCGTCTGGGAACCCCAAACTCCCTCAAAGGCCCAAGAAGAACCAACCTGGGGACAGCCCTGGTGTATTTCTCATCACTTGGCCAGCCGGGCTCAGGCCATTCCCAACTCACCCAGCCTGGGGAACTGTCCCTGGGGGGAAGGATGTTTTCCCTAGGACTCTGCTGCCCCCGCGTGGCCACCATGCTGCAACGGCCCCAGAGCATACCTTTGTCAACATGTTCATGCCCACAGCCGTGGCCACAGCAGTGGTTGTGGCTGTGAAGTAGGAAAGGGCCATCTGCCTGGGGGAGGAGAGAGATGCTTGGGAGTGGGGCCCCTGCCGGCTGAGGGCCAAACCACAGGCTTGAGGGAGAAAGTCGGCTGGCGAGGCTTCATGCCTGAAATCCGCACAGATCTGTCCCCAGCCCTATCTTGTGACCCTCTCCCCCTCGCTCACAGTGCCCCAGCCCCCTTGGCCTTCTTTCAGTACTGTGAACATGCCGAGTTCCTTCCTGCCTCGGAGCCTCTGCACATGGCTGCTCCCTATGCGGGGAGGTGTTCCCTGGGCTCTTGGGTCGTTCATCCCTCATCCTTCAGGACACAGTTGAAATGTCGTCTCCACAGATGGGACTGCTCTAAGTGGCCTAACTACACAGACACCGCTCTGCTGTTCTCTGCCTTGCAACCCCGGTTTTCTGGGTGGTTTTTTTTTGTTTGTTTTGAGACTGATCTCAGGCAATCTGCCTGCCTCAGCCTCCCAAAGTGCTAGGATTACAGGTGTGAACTACCGTGCCTGGCCCAACCACACGTCTTAACAATGTATCCCAGCATCTAGAACCATGCACATCCCCAGAACATAATACACACTCAAGAAGAAATATTTAAGGCCGGGCACGGTGGCTCACGCTTGTAATCCCAGCACTTTGGGAGGCCGAGGCGGGCGGATCACTAGGTCAGGAGATCGAGACCACAGTGAAACCCCGTCTCTACTAAAAATACAAAAAAATTAGCCGGGCGTGGTGGCGGGCGCCTGTAGTCCCAGCTACTCGGAGAGGCTGAGGCAGGAGAATGGCGTGAACCCGGGAGGCGGAGCTTGCAGTGAGCCGAGATCGCGCCACTGCACTCCAGCCTGGGGGACAGAGCGAGACTCCGTCTCAAAAAAAAAAAAAAAAAAAAGAAGAAATATTTAGAGAATGAATGAATAAACACATTTGGAATTGGTCTAGGAAGACGATCCACCCCTACTCAGCTTGAGAAAATATTTCCAAACCCTGGGAAAGGGTGACTTGGTCACCTGCTCAGTGCAGGCGCTACCCAGGAAGGACTGACAGCCCATAACCCTTTAGAAAAGCTGTTCGTGGGGAGACACAAGGACAACCTGGGGCTCAGGTCTCCTACCTGACTGATGTGGGGGAAGCCGCATTCCTGTTGGTGTAGTTGACTAAGGCATTGAAGGACTGGTTCACCCACTGCCAGAAGATCACCGCCGGCATCGTCCTACCAGTGAGGAAGGCCAGGAGAGGCAGAGAGAAGTCAGATGGCAGGGAGTCCTGAGGGTATGCCAGTCAAAGCACATGATCTACAGGTCCCCACACTGTTCCCATACTAGTTTTTTATTTTTTATTTTTTTGAGACGAAGTCTTGCTCTGTCACCCAGGCTGGAGTGCAGTGATACGATCTCAGCTCACTGCAACCTCCGTCTCCCAGGTTCAAGCAATTCTCCTGTCTCAGCCTCCCAAATAGCTGGGACTACAGGCACACACCACCATGCCTGGCTAATTTTTGTATTTTTAGTAGAGACGGGGTTTCACCATATTGGTCAGGCTGGTTTTGAACTCTTGACCTCAGGTAATCCGCCCGCCTTGGCTTCCCAAGGTGCTGGGATTACAGGCATGAGCCACCGCGCCCAGCTTGTTCCCATACTGTTCTATGCACCTGGCCTTTCGCGCAGGCTGGCCCCTCTGCCTCAAATATCTCCCCCTCCGCCTTCCATACATGGCCAACCCTGCCCTGTTGAGAGAGATCACTTCCTTCTTTGAATCTTCCCGACCCTTCCCCTGCCCCTCCTGAGACAGAGTAAGTCACTCCATGCTCCTGCTCCCACAACCCCATGTTCTTTCCCCAACCTACCACTTAACCAAGCTGTACTGTAACTGTTTACTTCTTGGTCTCCTCAACAAAACTGGGAGCTCCTTGATGGGGGGTTACTGAAGCCTTCGCATTCCCAACACCTGGCCCAAAGCCCAGCTCAATAGCTGAACCAATCAATGCATGGGGTGGGGGACGCAGGGGAGAAAGGAAGAGGTGGGAAGAAGAGTCGCATATCCAGCAGCTACAGAGGCAGTCTATTCTCTCCCCAACCAAGCCAAGAAAGGGACTTCCTACTGTTTTGTTTGGGTGTTACATAATTAAAATCATTGTGGAATAAGTACTTTTTAAAGAGGGAATTGGGGTAGCTTATTTGTTGAGGGTTCTACATAGGACTGCCTCAGTTAAAATCCAGGCACCCATATTTCCTGCCTGTTTAAACCTGGACAAGTTCTTCAGCTTCTCTAGAACTCTAGTTCTTCATCTATAAAATGGAAATAATAGTACCTATAGTGTAAGGTTGTTGAGAGGGTTAAATGAAGCAATATGTGCAAAGAATATAGCATAGTGCATGGTATCTGGTAAGTGACCGATCAAGAGAACTATTATTATTATCATAGTATGGCTCCCTGACCAGCAGATCCAGGCAGCTGTACCTCCCACAGCCCTGCCCCCAGGTCCCACCTGTAGAACTGGAGCATGAAGCCCGTGATGATCATGCCGCCAGGGAGCTGGAAAGACATGCGCCCGATGACGTTCATCTTCTCCCCAGTGTCGGGGTGGAAGGCCGAGTCATACAGCTTCTTGGCATACAGCAGCTGCTCCACTTGGGTGCCTGGGGGCACAACCCCCATCCTGCCAGCCAAGGACAGCAGGCAGTCACCATCCTGCCTGATCAATGTCTCCCAGTCTCCCTACTCTCGCTTCTCCCAGCCCCCAGCCCTGAGACTTCTGCCTATTCCTTCACCTTCGGTTTCCACCTCCTCCCAAGAGGACCCCATCAGTGTTACCCTACTACTTCCAGCCCCTTCCCCGACCCCTCACCTGCTCTTCTCCACCATCAACTTGGCCCAGTCCAGCTCCCGCTCAGATACAAAGACAGTGCGGGGGTCCGTGATGTTTAGGAAGTGCTTCACTCTCCCCAGGAAGGTGCGCTGGTCCCAACGGGGGGCATCGATGTTAAAGCCAGACGGGTCAGCCTCCATTTTGCTCACACATAAAACTGTGGACCTAAGGGACAGAGGAAGAAGAGGACTGTCCCCTAAATCAAAGTCCACCACAGAGGACCTGAGCATGTCCCACTGTTGCAGACTGTCTACTCTCACCAGCTACTGGGCATCGTCTGACTCGGCTTGGGAGGGCCCCAGTGAATGGTCATCAGATTGAGCAACTGGGCACCAACATGTGTTTCCTGAGGGCCTGCTGGTGGCCAGCTCTGTGCTTGACCATACAGCAGGAGGGACTGGAAAAGGGGACAGTACAGTGCCTGTGCTTGGGGAGCTCTGGGAACAAAAGCCCACCCATTAAATAGTATAATACCCCCAGGTGTTTCTGGCAGGGGAGATGGGAAAAGTAGCCATTTTGAAAAACAGCCGGCTGGGTGCAGTGGCTGACGCCTGTAATCCTAGTACTTTGGGAGGCCGAGGCAGGGGGATCACGAGGTCAGGAGTTTGAGACCAGCCTGGCCAACATGGTGAAACCCCATCTCTACTAAAAATACAAAAATGAGCCGGGCGCAGTGCCAGGCACCTGTAATCCCAGCTACTCAGGAGGCTGAGGCAGAAGAATTGCTTGAACCCAGGAGGCAGAGGTTGCAGTGAGCCGAGATCACGCCACTGCACTCCAGCCTGAGCCTGGGTGACAGAGCAAGACTCCATCTTGGGGGGAAAAACAAAACAAAACAAACAAACAAAAAAACACCCAAAGCCCTTTATACTTCTTTTTCTTTAATTTAATTTTACTTTTTTTTTGAGACAGGGTCTCATTCTGTCACCCTGGCTGGGGTGCAGTGGTGTGATCATGGTTCAGTGCAACTATTACCTCCCAGGTTCAGGGATCCTCCTGCCTCAGCCTCCTGAGTAACTGGGACTACAGGCGCACACCACCACCCTGGCTAATTTTTGTATTTTTTGTAGAGATGGCACCTCGCTATGTTGCCCAGGCTGGTTTCAAACTCCTAGGTTCAAGCAATCCTTCTGCCTCGGCCTCCTAAAGTGCTGGGATTACAGGTGTGAGCTGCCGCATCTGGCCTATTTTATTATTTAGAGACAGAGTCTCATTATTTTATCCAGGCTGGAGTGAATGGTAATTGACAGGCATGATTATAGCTCTCTGCATCCTTGAACTCCTGGGCTCAAGCAATCCTCCAACCTCAGCCTCCCAAGTAGCTGGGACTACAGGCGTGCACTATCATGCCCAGCCCTTTTATTCTTCTTAACAAGGTCTACCCTTGAGGGAAACTATTTTACCAGAGCCTAACCATCTTGGGTTATACCAGAACTTAAGTGACTTGGGGAAAGAGAACTCCTGCCTTCCTGCCTCACCTAAAGAGGACAAGGGGAGGCTGAGAAGCTCTTGTGAAGGTTCAGGGGCACAGGCTCCCCAGAAGGCTGAGACCTCATCACAGGACTGTAGATCCTCCACTCCCTCACCTCACCACTGCACCAGCAGGACTCCTGTATCATTACAAGGATTATAACAAAAAGAGTAACAAGTCTTAGGCCCTATTTAAGAAGTCTCCAGAGACCCATAGACAACAAGGGAGATAAGAACAAGGACACCGGAAGAAAATTTAGCCTTTTATACCTATAGCTACAGCAAACAGTAAACATAGCCTAGATAAACAAAACCTCACCCCTCAGTTCCTCTCACAGTGTACATCATGTCCAGCTTTCAGTGAAAAATTACAAGGCACACTAAAAAGAAAAAAAAAAAAAAGCCTAGTTTGAAGAAACAGGCCAAGCATCAGAACCAGATTTAGATATGAGATTTTAGACTTATCAGACCAGGAATTTAAAATAACTATGGTTAAAATTAATTAATTAATTAATTAATTAAAACTATGGTTAATATTCTAAGTACTCTGAATGGAAAAGTGGACAACAGACAAGAACAGACGAATAACATAAGCAGTGATGGAAACTCTTTTTTTTTTAAGATGGAGTCTTGCTCTGCCACCAAGCTGGAGTACAGTGGCGTGATCTCTGCTCACTTCAACCTCTGCCTCCCAGGTTCGAGTGGTTCTCCTGCCTCAGCCTCCCAAGTAGCTGAGACTACAGGCGTGCACCACCATGCCCAGCGAATTTTTGTATTTTTAGTAGAGACGGGGTTTCACCATGTTGGCCAGGATGGTCTTGATCTCCTGACCTCGTGATCCTCCCACCTCGGCCTCCCAAAGTGCTGAGATTACAGGCGTGAGCCACCGCATCCAGCCGGAAACTCTTAAGAAAGAATCAAAAGGAAATGTCGGAAATCAAAAATACTGTAACAAAGATGAAGAAAGTCTTGGATGGACTCATCAGTAGACTGGACATGGCCAGGGAAAGAATCAGTGAGCCTGAACAAGTGTCAGTAGAAATTGTCCAAATGTTAAGGCCCATCCATGGCAGACTGGATAAAGAAAATGTGGTGTATGTACACCATGGAATACTATGCAGCCACAAAAAAGAATGAGATCACGTCCTTTGCAGGGACATGGATGAAGATGGAGGCCATTATCCTTAGCAAACTAATGCAGGAACAGAAAACCAAATATCACATGTTCTCACTTATAAGTGGGAGCTAAATGATGAGAACACATGGACACAAAAATGGGAGCAACAGACCCCACTGGGGCTCACTTGAGGGTGAAGGGTGGGAGGAGGGAGAGGATCAGAAAAAAATAACTAATGGGTACTAAACTTAGTACCTGGGTGATGAAATAATCTGTAGAACCCCAGTGACACAAGTTTACCTATGTAACAAACCTGCACATGTGCCCCTGAATCTGAAGTTAAAACAAAAAAAAAAGAAACAAATAATATTAATGCAATTATACTAATAGAAGGGCTTGGACTCAGATCCTCCACACACAAATTTTGTCTCTCATTGAGAAACACTGAGTCCGTAGTGGCAGGGATAGTGTGGGAATGTTGGTCTTCCTAGATCACTGGAATTACTATTTGGGGATGCATACCATCTGATTCTGTTGGTCGTTACCCATTTCCACCTATCCCATATCTTACAGAAGAATCATCTCAAGTACTAACTGCTTTATATCCCTTAAAACATTTCTAGTTGGGGCTGGGCGCGGTGGCTCACGCCTCTAATCCCAGCACTTTGGGAGGCCGAGGCGGTTGGATCACCTGAGGTCGGGAGTTTGAGACCAGCCTGACCAATACAGTAAAACCCCATCTCTACTAAAAATACAAAAATTAGCCAGGCACAGTGGTAGGTGCCTGTAATCTCAGCTGCTCGGGAGGCTGAGGCAAGATAATCGCTTGAACCTGGGTAGCAGGGTTTGCAGTGAGCCGAGATCACACCACTGCACTCAAACCTGGGTGACAGAGTGAGACTCTGTCTAAAAAAAAAAAACAACTTTCTAGTCGGCCAGGCGTGGTGGCTCACATCTGTAATCTCAACACTTTGGGAGGCCAAGGCAGGTGGACCACCTGAGGTCAAAAGTTTGAGACCAGCCTGGCCAACATGGTGAAACCTCATTTTGTATTTTTTTTCTACCAAAAAATAGAAAAACTAGCCAGGTGTGGTGGTGCACACCTGCAGTCCCAGCTACTGGGGAGGCTGATGTGGGAGGAATGCTTGAGCCCAGGAGGCAGAGGTTGCAGTGAGCCAAGATCGAGCCACTGCACTCCAGCCTGGGTGACAGAGTAAGACCCTGTCTCAAAAAAAAAAAAAAAAAAAAAAAAATGGACTTTCTTGGACAAACGAAACAGGAAATTTGTCACTGGCAGACCTGACTTACGAGATGTTAAAAGAAGTTCTTCTGGTGAGGTGAGATGGTTCACACCTATAATCCCAGCACTTTGGCAGTCCAAGGCAGGAGCATCACTTGAGCCCAGGAGTTTGAGACCAGTGTGGGCAACATAGTGAGACCCTGTCTCTACAAAAATTAAAAAAGAAAAAACATAGCCAGGCGTGGTGGCATGTGCCTGTGGTCCCAGATACTTGGGAGGCTGAAGTGGGGGGACTGCTTGAGCCTGGGAGGCTAAGGCTAAGCCTGCAGTGAACTGTGATCGTGCCACTGCACTCCAGCCTGCATGACAGAGTGAGACCCTGTTTCGGAAAAAACACTAACAAACAAACAAATAAAAAACTTTATTTCTCTTATTCTGAATTATTAACAGTTAACAAACAGATACGTTTGTTTAAAATAATAGTAGCAACAATGTATTTGGTGATTACAATTTATGGATCAGAGAAATCCATGACAGCAGTAATATCAAGGGCAGGAGGGGAGAATTGGGAGGACTGCATTCTAAGGTGCTTGCACGCTCCATGCAGTGGTATAGTGTTATTTGAAAGTGGATTTGGATTAGTCATAAATGTGTATTGCAAACTCCTGGGCAACCACTCAAAAGGTTTTCTTTTTTTTTTTTTGAGACGGAGTCTCGCTCTGTCTCCCAGGCTGGAGTGCAGTGGCCCAATCTCGGCTCACTGCAAGCTCCGCCTCCCAGGTTCACGCCATTCTCCTGCCTCAGCCTCTCCGAGTAGCTGGGACTACAGGCGCCCGCCACCACGCCCAGCTAATTTTTTGTATTTTTAGTAGAGACGGGGTTTCATCGTGGTCTCGATCTCCTGACCTCGTGATCCGCCCGCCTCGGCCTCCCAAAGTACAAGCGTGAGCCACCGCGCCCGGCCTAAAAAGGTTTTCAAAAGAAGTATAATTGATATGCTAAGAGAGGAGAGAAAATGGAGTCATACAAAAAAAGCTGAGGCTTTTAAATTTTTGCCTGAAAGCTTCAGGAAGTCATTGAAAGATTTTAAGAAGAAGAGTGACAAGATCAGATATGTAGTTTACCAAGAGCAAACCGGGTAGTCATGAGAATAAACAGGATGTGGCCGGACCTCGCGGGATGCAGGGAGACCAGCTGGACAGGAACCCCAGTAATACAGGCAAGAAGACGTAGGGCTCAAATGAACCCACGTGCCCTCAGAGGAGAGACCAACGGGAATCTTTCAAAGAAGCGGAATCTTAGGATCTGCTAAGCAATAGGTATAAGAGGAACATTGTATCAGTCAAGGTTCAACCAGAGAAGCAGAATCAGTAATTACAGACAGACAGACAGACAGACAGACAGGTAGATACCAAAACATAACATGGGGCAACATGGGGTTCCTCTAACTCCTGAGCTCAAGCAATCTGCCTGCCTTGGCCTCCCAAAGTGCCAGGATTACAGGTGTGTGCCAATGCACCTGGCTATGACACACACATATACATATTTTATATATTTCTAAAATATATTTGTATACTATAATATATATTTTATAAATATGTAAATTATATATCTATATATAATGTAAATTATATATCTATATATAATTTTTTTAAATTCATAGATATAGCAACATATATTTATAATATATAAATTTATATAAAAATTTATTTATATAGACATATGAATTGTTTAAATATAACATATAAAAATATATAAACATAAATAATTCATATAGCTATACAAAATCATATATAAATATATAACTTTATATATTATAAATATATATTGATCTATCTACATAAATTTTATAATTTTTTTTTCTTTTTTTAGGCAGGGTCTCAGCTGGTTGCCCAGGGTGGAGTGGAGTGGTGCAATCATAGCTCACTGTAATCTCAAACTCCTGGGCTCAAGGAATCCTCCCATCTCATCCTCCCTAAGTGCTGGGATTACAGGCATACACAACCATTCCTGGCCTAAATATATATAATGCTGACGTAATATAATATTGATAAAATATAGAAATTGATTTATCACAAGGAATTAGCTAATTGGCTCACATAACTGTGGCTGTTGGCTAGGCAATCCTGAAGTCAGCAGGGCAGGCGGCCAGCAACAGACCATCCCAGGGGAGAGGGAGCAACGCGGGTAATGGCTCAGAGTCCAGAACCTCAGAGGGGGTTCGGGGTGTTCTAGCCCTCCCTTAAAGGGCTTCCACCTGATTAGGTCAGGCCACCCAGGATAATCTCCTTTTTGATTAACTTAAAGCCAAACAATTGAGGAATTTAATTAGGTCTGCAAAATCCCCTCACAGCAGCACCTAGATTACTGTTTGTCTGAAGAGCTGGAAGATAGTGTGTGTGTGCTCCTGGGTAGCCACTATAACTGGAATATACCAGAGAGGGAATCCCGGGAGTCTTGCTTAGCTTAGCCAAGTTGACACATGACAAATATCCAGAGTGATACCTAGGGTTTCTGACTTGGGCGATAGGTGCTAACAGAGAGAGCACAGAAAAATTGGCTTTGAGGGAGAAAATATTAATAGGAAGCTTGATTTCTGCATGTTGTTTCAAATACCATGGGATTTTTTTTTTTTTGAGACAGGGTCTTGCTCTGTTGCCCAGGCGGGAGTACAGCAGTATGATCATGGCTCACTACTCCAGCCTCCACCTCCCAGGCTCAAACGATCCTCTGACCTTAGCCTCTCAAGTACCTGGGACCACAGGCATGTGCCATCATTCCCGGCTAATTTTTGTATTTTTTGTAGAGACAGGGTCTCCCTATGTTGCCTAGGCTGGTCTCAACTCCTGAGCTCAAGGGATCTACCTGCCTCAGCCTCCCAAAGTGCTGGGATTACAGGAGTGAGCCACTACCCCCGGTCCTGCCATGGGATTTTTTTTTTTTTTTTTTTTTTGAGAGGAAGTCTTGCTCTGTCACCCAGACTGGAGTGCAGTGGTGCAATCTCGGCTCACTGCAACCTCCACCTCCTGGGTTCAAGCAATTCTCCTGCCTCAGCCTCCTGAGTAGCTGGGATTACAGGTGCGTGCCACCATACCCAGCTAATTGTATTTTTAGTAGAGACAGGGTTTCACCATGTTAGCCAGGATGGTCTCGATATCCTGACTTCGTGATCCACTACCCGCCTCGGCCTCCCCAAGTGCTGGGATTACAGGCGTGAGCCACCAAGCCCGGCCAGGATTTTCTTAAATGCGATAGGCCGCTTCCTCTCTCAGGTCCTTTCCAAACACAATACTCAAAAGCTAGTCTTTTCTCTCTTCACTAAATAGTACCTATTTGTCCTTTTGTACAAATAATTTTCAGATTTGCTTCTATAGCTTCTACTACTAGGTCATTTTGTCTTTTTCTTGGAAATAGAGACTTAACTAAGTTAAATAATTCACTTGTGAAGTGAGGTGGTATGTTCATTTTGCTCACCACTGTCACCCCAGTGCCTAGCACAATATTCAAGTATTTGCTGAATAAGAAGTTCATCAGCCTGTGGGTATTCAGGCTTGAAAGAAAACAGAGGTCAGAGCTAGACGGAAAAAACTGAGTCAGCAGCATCGAGGTGATTTACGATAAAGTTTTCCAGTGAGAACACACAGAATGGGAAGAGGAGAGAGCTGAGGACAAACTCTGAAAAATCAGGACATTTAAGAAGCCAAGGCCGGGCACGGTGGCTCACACCTGTAATCCCAACACTTTGGGAGGCCGAGGTGGGTGGATCATCTGAGGTCAGGGGTTTGAGACCAGCCTGGCCAACATGGTGAAACCCCATCTCTAATTAAAAAAAATACAAAAATTAGGCGGGCATAGTGGCAGGCACCTGTAATCCTAGCTATTCGGGAGGCTGAGGCACAAGAATCGCTTGAACCCAGGAGGCGGAGGTTGCAGTGAGCTGAGATTGTGCCACTGCACTCCAGCCTGGGCGACAGAGTGAGACTTTGTCTCAAAAAAAAAAGAAGCCGAGGCCGGGCACGGTGGCTCATGCCTGTAATCCCAGTGCTTTGGAAGGCCGAGGCGGGCAGATCACGAGGTCAGGAGTTTGAGACCATCCTGGCCAACATGGCGAAACCCTGTCTCTACTAAAAATACAAAAAATTAGCTGGGCGTGGTGGCAGGCGCCTGTAATCCCAGCTACTCGGGAGGCTGAGGCAGGAGAATCACTTGAACTTGGGAGGTGGAGGTTGCAGTGAGCCGAGATAGTGCCACTGCACTCCATCTTGGCAACATAGCAAGACCCTGTCTCAAAAAAAAAAAAAGAAGCTGAGAAAAGGAAGCCCCCAAAGATGGGAAGAACCACCAGAAAGAAGAGAGAAAGGAGGTGGAGACAGGCACAGGCCTGTAATCCCAGCACTTTGGGAGGCCAGGAGTTCAAGTTCAAGAAAGGAGGCAGAAGGGACAGCGTTGGGGAAGGAAGAGCAGTGGTCAATTTTTAGATTTTTTGTTAAGGCGGAAGAGACATCAGGAAGCTGATATGCTGAAGGTACACCATTTCCTAAGAGGAAGGACCAGGGACAAGAGGAGAGGCTCAACATGGAGTATCCACAGCGCCCTGGCCTGGCCCTGATGCTTCTCTGAAGCGGCAATCTCCAGAGAAGTCAGAAGGCAGACAGAAAGAGTCCACTGCCAAAACAGACTTCCCCTCTCCCCTGCCACCTGGCCTCCTGCAGCCTGCTTCAAAGACCAAAGGCATTTATCTCAGTCCCAACTGAAGCAAGAGTGGGAGGAGGGGAAAGAGTTCACTTTCCCAGGCTCTACATGAACCTAAAAGGAGTCAGCCTGGCTGGCTGAACACACGCTGCCTTGGCTTACAGAGCCCCAGGCTCACACACGTTGGAGACAGCCTGACTGAACAAAATGCTATGCCTCCCCCTCAGCACACACATACACACAGAGTCATACCTTCCCTGACATCTCTGTTCCCCTTAACACAACATTGCAAAGTCCTCCGCTTCTCAGAATGGAGGGACTATCATCAAGGGGTAATCTAAACATTTGCTAATTATGCAAGAGCCTTTGCCTTCTTAACTGAAGTCAGGATAGAAACTGCAGAGTACCTGTCTTAAATAAAACATAAAGCCAAAAAAAAAAAAACACTAAACGATCTGTCTGGAACATTTCCCCCAACACACCCATTGTTCCCCAGTGGGCACTGTTCCCCTACTCCTTCAGGACAAACTCAAGTCCTTCTGTGATATATACTCCTACAGCATCCTGTCCTTTGCAGCATGCTGGGCATCTGTGATTGTCACCTTCTTGTCATTGGCTGTGATTTGTGTAAAGTCTGCCTCCCCTGACAGACTGTAAGGCTCACAAGCATCGGGATCATGTCTGTGATGTTTACTGCTACACCTTTCACATGCCCTCGAAGACTATTTACTGCATTCCAACTCCTTCTTGGGTCTCTTGGCATCAAGGATGTCACCTCTTTTAAGTCAAACTTAGAACCTGCCTAGGTTACAGAATTAAGAGCACGCTTTCTTTCATGAAGTTGCAAAATTGTCTACCTTGCCTGTACTGAGTCATACTGCTCTCTAAATTTTCTTCCACAGTTACTGTCCCTCCTCCCACACAAGCCACATCTAGTCCTCCCTAAAAAGGTCATCATCATGTCCAGGGTAGCCCCACTTCTGAAGGATTATGGTCCCACTACTAGGAACAAGGTAGGAGTAAAAATCAGACCAGTGATTTAATGATATCTCCCTCCTAGGATTAGAGAATGTCACAGCTTGAGGCCGGGCGCGGTGGCTCACGCCTGTAATCCCAGCACTTTGGGAGGCTGAGGCGGGCGGATCACGAGGTCAGATCAAGATCATCCTGGCTAACCCTGTGAAACTCTGTCTCTACTAAAAATACAAAAAATTAGCCAGGCATGGTGGCATGGCACCTGTAATCCTAGCTACTCAGGAGGCTGAGGAAGGAGGATCGCTTGAATCTGGGAGGCGGAGGTTGTAGTGAGCCGAGATCACACCACTGCACTCCAGTCTGGGTGACAGAGTGAGACTCCATCTCCACAAAAAAAAAAAAAAAAAAGAGAATGTCACAGCCTGAAGACAAGTGATCTAAGATCTCAGTTTACAGAAGAGGAAACTGAAACCTAAAAAGGTGCAAATGGATTGGGCCACCACGGTGGGCATTTTTGGTATACTTGGCCCTGCACTAAGCGCTTGCAGCAGATATAAACACGAACGATCAACAGATCCAGTCCTCAAAGATTGAACAACAGCTAAGGCCTTACTTCCCCAAGGTCCTCTATCCACTATAGCCTATTTGCCAACTCCGAGGCCCGGCACGGTGGCTCACACCTGTAATCCCAACACTTTGAGAGCCCAAGGCAGGCAGATCACCTGAGGTTGAGAGTTCAAGACTAGCCTGACCAACATGGAGAAACCCCCATCTCTACTAAAAATACAAAATTAGCCAGGCGTGGTGGTGCATGCCTGTAATCCCAGCTACTTGGGAGGCTGAGGCAGGAGAATCGTTTGAACCCGGGAGGTGGAGGATGTGATGAGCCGAGATTGCACCATTGCACTCCAGCCTGGGTAATAAGAGTGAAACTACATCTCAAAAAAAAAAAAAAAAAAAAAGAAAGAGAGGGAAACAAAGGGAAAAAAATAAATAGACTACTACCACCTCTGACGTAATGCTCATCCTTCCCAGAGAGAGCAGATTTTCTCTGGCAAATGGTATCAGAGATCAGAAAACAAGCTTCCAAATTCCTTCTGAGGTATCCTCTTACAAGCAGAAGTGCACAAGATTACTGTCTGTAACCCCAGGTAGGGAGAAAAACGAAACATCATTGCTGGTACTCACATCAGCGGAAGATCAAGGTAGCCAAAGACCCCAGAAGGTCAGACACAAAGACCACTGAGACAGGCAAGGATTAGGGTCAAGGCTGCCTAGAGCAAGCTGGAAAATGAGGGCAATAATTACAGGAGCAGGCCCAGGTGTAGGCTTATGGATACTCGTCTGACTCCAAGGCAAGTGGGCTGTTAGACACCAGACAACTTAGAAAGAGCAACCTCCCTTGCCTTTTTCACAAAAGGGCCAACAGTCTAGAGATGAGTAGATTATAGGGGTTTGTGCTCCTATATCACCTCCATTCATCACCTCCTTAGTCAAGGCTCTGAACTGCTTTTCTCTCCAAGGATCTGAAGCAGGTATGCAAGCAGCAGATGTTGGTTTTTGTTTTCATTTTTTTTTTGAGGCAAGGTCTTGCTCTTTCACCCAGGCTGGAGTACAGTGGTGTGATAATAGCTCCTGGGCTCAAGCAATCCTCCAGCCTCAACCTCCCGAGTAGCTAGGACTACAAGTGCACCACGGAACCTGGCTAATCAAAAAAAATTTTTTTTGTAGAGGCAGGGTCCTACTGTGTTGCCCAGGCTGGTCTCCAACTCCTGGGCTCAAGCCATCCTCCCCTTCAGCCTCTCAAAGTGCTGGGATTATAGGCATGAGCCACTGTGTCTGGCCGCAATTACCAATTTCTAGGGGTTGTGAAAATGAAATTTGGTATGAAATGTATTTCATTAGGAAGGATGTAATTTCCATACGGGCTGATTTTGTCCACTGCTGTGTCTCCAGCGTCTAGAACAGGACCTAGCACGTTTGTGCAAACTCTTCTTATAGTCCTCTGCATTGGGAAAGGGCTGGGAGGTAGCACTTCCCAACCCACCCCAGTGTCCCACTTGCTCTTCCTTGGCTAAAAATGCAGGTTCATTTTTGCCTCCTCCAGGACTACAGATGGTACGCGGTCCTGTCCAAAACAGCTTAGCAAAACCGGCCAGAAGCTGGGCACAGTGGCTCACCACTTTGGGACACCTGTAGTCCCAGCACTTTGGGAGGCCTAGGCGGGCGGATCGCTTGACCCCAGGAGTTCGAGCCCAGCCTGGGCAACATGGCGAAACCGTCTCTACAAAAACAAAATACAAAAAATTATCCAGGCCTGGTGGCGCCCGCCTGCAATCCCAGCTACTCGACAATCTGAGGCGGGAGAATCGCTTAAGCCCGCGAGGCGAAGGCTGCAGTGAGCCGAGATCGCGCCACCGCACTCCGGCCCGGACGACAGAGCGACACCCTGTGTCAAAACAAAAACCGGGCCGATCCCCAAAACGCCTTTCACCTGTGCTTTCAGCTCACGTCAGGGCTCAGGGCCAGCCCCCAGGCTGCTTCTTGCCCTCCGACAGACGGCCTCCCCCCATCGGTACTCCCCCATCCCGGACAGCTCGTAACGCCCCAGCCGCTCGGCCTGGCACTCCTGGGCAATGGGGGTCAGAGCAGAGGGGCCCATCTGCAGCCCCAGGGCGCTCCTCGCGCCACGTGGCTTCTGCAGGTGGAAGTCCAGCCCGCGCTGCAGCCCCACCTGGGCAGTCAGGACAGCAATCTCAGCACCCTCCCGAGATGTGGGGATTGGAGGTAGACAGGGCGAGCGCCATTGTCCCAAGGCCCCTTACCTGGTCCCGGGACAAATGCCACCAGTTACAGCCCGCCTTGAAAACCGGGCCGGGTGAGAGGAGGGACTGGGCGGGGGAACCGCCCCCACGTCCGCCCCACGCCCCTCCTTTTCGACCAATCCCAAGCCGGGAGGCTCCCGCCAGACACGTGGGCAGGCTTTCTCCACGCCCTGGTCCAGGCTAGCCGGCGGCGGCCTCTGCAGCTCCCGTAGCCCGCTTGCGCACTCTGGGGAAAGCGGAGCTGCACCCCGCCCAGTACTGCTGCTCTGCTCCTCCGCTGTGCGTGCGAGGGACGTCGGGGGCGGCGCCGCAGCAGTTGCCCCTGGTAACGGGGAAGGCAGGAGGAGGAGGAGGAGAAGGAGGAGGAGGAGAAGGAGGAGGAGGAGGAGGGACTCGGCGGGAGGATGGTGAGTGTGGGGGCCTGGGCCCCCTTGGAGCCGGCAGGTTATTCCTCTCCCGTCCCCAGGCCCAGGGCGGAGCACTGCGCTTAAAGCCAAGGAGGGAATGGGACGTCGCTCAGCCTGCTATCTGGGTTCTGGACTGATTTCGGGGGTCGGCAGGGAGCCCCGAGTGTGGGCCCTGGAGGGAGGCCTGGGCCTGGAGAGGAAGGCGGGGCTTGCAGCGGGTCCGAGGCTTGGGGAAGGGGCTGGCAGAGTGCGCGGCTGGCCGGGTGCGGAGCCCGGGCTCCATCATTACTCTGGGGACAGGGGTGAGGGCGGATCCCAGGAACTGCGGAGAGCAGCTTTCGCTAGCAGGCTTAGACTTCCCGGGCAATCGGTCTCGCGGCGCTGCAGTAAAGTGGGGTTCGTCTGGAGCCCGGCCAGAAGTGGAGAGAAGGCCGGCCCCACTGGCTCTGAGGTCGCCCTGGCGGTAGCAGGGGAGATGGTAGCCTAGCTCTCCTCCTTCTCGCGCTGTGCGGGCCCCTGGGGGGTAGGGGAGTAAGTCCCACGCCACAAAGGGGTGCCGCTTGGAAGGGATGCCTGGTGGATTTTACGCCGTCTTGGTGTCTGCGTGGCGGGTGCGCTTCCTCAGTCCCGAATTATTTAGTTATTTGCTGAGAGTTTTGCAGGATCTGATTGTTGGTGATGACCGATTTTTCATTCAATACTTAATCCATGTTGATGGAGGCATATTAGCTGCTCGGTCTCTAGAATTTCCTTCGAAACCTTTTTCAATCTCCTCTTGCATGTGACCATACCAGGACCAAAAGATCTTAATGCTAGCTTTGAGGTCTCCAAACTGAAAAGAACGAGAAGTTAAAAATGGAGATCGAACTTCAATCTGGGGCAAGCCTTTTCTCTGTCAGCCCTAATTAAAGCTTTCCCAAATTCTAAATTATGGTTGTGACAGATCTGACCGTTGACACTCTGTTTCTTGTTAATGTCTGTACAGTTAGTTGGTGGGAGTTAAAATGGAATTGAGTAATTTTAGAGCTATCAAAGAAAAATTGATTTTGAACCACTTAAAGCAGGTTAGTTGGCTGCAAAGAGCCTGTCATCAAACTTATAGTCACTGCTCCACCTCTCTTCGTAGTTCCTTTCTTGACTTTTAGAAATGTTGAGCCATTTCTGTTCATTTAAGAAGTTAAAAAAAAAAAAAAAGTTAGGTGCCCAGGAAGAAAAAAAAATAGATGTATGTTTGGTCAGATTATCCAGTGAGTAGATTTAGAAAGGAAAAAAAAACTCAATTGATTTTACATTGTCAGATTGTTAAAGAAGTAGGGTTATTTGATCTGAAGTTGCCAATCACATTTCACACTTGCTACACTTGCAGTTTTTTTTTTAACCGCAGGCTAAACAGATTTTTACAACTGTTTCTTTTTCTTAATCATTTATACGTGAGCTGTCCGTTTAAAGTTTTTCTCAACAAATGAGTACAAACATAAATATTTACCCAGAAAATAGCTAGAATTGGAATAAAAAGGGCATGCCGAACCAACAGAGATAGAGATTTGTCATTATAGATGAGAAGTGCATGAGAGTTGGCTAACTTTTCCCAGTTTATCAATTAAGTGTACTGTGTAATTCCATGATTGTTTAATTTATAATTACAGGCCACAGTAAATTAACCACTGCCCATGTTTCCAGGTGCAAATTGGCACTGTATACAACAAATTGACAGTGTATATACAACACTGTTGTATACAACTGTTGTGTTCAATGATGAAAACAGATTTTGTTTTTCTTTTTTCCTTTTTCCTAAGATGAACAATAAGAAATTAGGACAAATTATTCCGGTTTCTTTATCTGGTTTCCCAAAAACACTTTTTTTCTATCTCCAAAAGCGTGAGCTGTTCTTAAAACTTGAAGTGAAACACTGAATTTAGTCAGTGGTGTGACTTAAGTGTATCCCATCTGGCATCCCATGAGCCCCATGGTTAACTGTACAACTGAAGTGTGAACCCCAAGTTTTTTTTGGTTTTTGTTTTAAACTTCAGCTGTGACAAATACATATTTTTTTTCAAATTTGGGTAACTGTGGCAAAAACCCAAATATGGGTTTCTCTGAACATTTAGAGTCAGCTATTTTACCCTTGCTTTACAGTGCCAGGTTCTTGATGAATTACTAAAATACTAAAATGACAGTAATTTTAGCACATAACTAACCACTTATATTTAACATATGACTCCTTCATTCAGTAATTATTTATGGAGAACTTTCTACATATATGGAGCTCGTGGTCGTCCTCAAGCATGTTCAACATTTGAAGATTGTTCCCAACAGTTATTTATGTTTTCTGGTTAGAAAATGGCCCATGAAAAATTATTTTAAAAAAATAAAACACAGGGGTAGTCTTTTCAGTGGCTGCTATGTGTCATGCTTTACATACATGACCTCATTTCATCCTCATAGCATCATCTCTTGAGATATAAGTATTGTTCCTGTTTTCTTCTTTTTTCTTTCTTTTTTTTTTTTTTTTTTTTTGAGACGGAGTCTTCCTCTGTCACCCAGACTGGAGTACAGTGGTGCCATCTCGGTTCACTGCAAGCTCCGCCTCCCGGGTTCACGCCATTCTCCTGCCTTAGCCTCCGCAGCAGTTGGGACTACGGGCGCCCGCCACCACGCACGGCTAATTTTTTGTGTGTGTGTTTTTAGTAGAGACGGGGTGTCACCATATTAGCCAGGATGGTCTCTATCTCCTGACCTCGTGATCCGCCCGCCTCGGCTTCCCAAAGTGCTGGGATTACAGGCGTGAGCCACCGCGCCTGGCCTGTTCCTATTTTCTAGCTGAAACTGTGTGCAGTGTTATATATATACACATATATATATATATAAACACACACATACATATATACACACATATATATATATATATATATACACAGAAGCTGAATACAAGTCTGTGAAATTCTAAAGCCCATAACATTCATTTCATTAGGACTCTGGTGAAGTGGGAACCCACTCTTCCTGAGGAGATGCCCAGACTTTGTTCCTTAGGAAACATTGTTTGTATTTATTTAGGAGAGGGTGATGAGAAAGAAGACACAGTTTGGATGAAGTTCTCAATTTTGAGCTTTAAGCTGATAGGAGTTCAGCTGAAAGACGTAAAAACAAATGGAAGTCAGTTATATTTAAGCTAGTTATGGGGACTGTATGTACTTGACGGTTGGCTTCGTAATTTCAGAATTTAGATTTTAGCTGATCCTCACAACCACATATATTTTCCATATACCAATGCATTCCTTCCCCCTCCACCACTCTGGTTTCTTTGAATGACCTAGTTTGTATTGTTTTAGGTCAGGGCACCATGCCTCTGCCAATAGTTTAAGCTGATTTCGAGGCAGATAAAACGTCTGTAGTCCATAGCACATCTATTCATGATTTGACTGTAGAAAAGTTTGTTTAAATGTTTTGTGGTTGAGTCAGACCACTTCTGCCCACCAGGGTGTAGATAACTTGTATACACACATGCTGGTAACACACAATATACTTTTAACTGAAGTTCATGTTTCTTAAATTGTTTCATTTGATGTCACAGGAATATAAATCCTACATAGAGATCATGCCTGTTCTGCTCACTGTTGTACTTGGGGCACGTTAAGGATGTTTAATGATAATTGCGTGAATGGATATTTTGGCCAAAAAATGCACTTTAAAAATTAATGTCATTGTATTTATACTGCAAAACTCAGCCCTATAATAAATTTAACTTCTAATCACTGTCTCTCTTCATTTGACAGTTAAAATAAAATATGGGCCTATATGTATAGATGCACAGAATAGACTTATTCTGGTCTCTTTCATCCAGCCTCTTAAATCAGCTTACTTTGTACCTTTCAGGCAGAACCCTGATCTCTATAAATATCCTCTTCCCTATTTAGCAAACCCTGATAATCCTGTGATCCCATCCTCAGTATTTGGATTAATATGATGCTGTATTATATTTGCACTTGTCTTCCCTAGACCATGCTTGAAATGCCATTTATCATTTTGCTGGAAGAAAACATTAGCTGAACTTTCCATTTCTCTGTAATTTCACTTAAAGGTGAAAGTATCTGAAGTTATTATTTCCTAATAAGGAAAATTACTTATTAGAAATGTAGAAGTACTGTATTCTACACCATTAGGTTAATAAAGTTTATGTATAGTTAGAATTTTTTTTTTTTTTTTTTGAGACAGTCTAGCTCTGTGTGTACCCAGGCTGGAGTACACTGGCGTGATCTTGGCTCACTGCAACCTCCACCTCGCAGGTTCAAGCGATTCTCCTGCCTCAGCCTCCCAAGTAGCTGGGAATATAGGTGCCCGCCACCATGCGTGGCCAATTTTTTGTATTTTTAGTAGAGGCGGGGTTTCACCTTGTTGGCCAGGTTGGTCTCAAAATCCTGGCCTCAAATGATCCGCCAGCCTCAGCCTCCCAAAGTGCTGGGATTACAGGCGTGAGCCACTGCGCCCAGCCTTATAGTTAGAACGATTTCTTTTTCTTTCTTATCTGTGATTTGCTCCTCTCCCTTTAAGGTGAATAAACATTATGTTTGTCTCTCTTTTTTTTTTTTTTTTGAGACAGGGTCTTGCTCTGTCACCTAGCCCATAATGCAGTGGCCTGACCATAGTTCACTGCAGCCTCAAACTCTTGGGCTCAAGCGGTCCTTCTATCTCAGTCTCCTGAGTAGCCGGAACCACAGGGGCACACCACCACACCTGGATAATTTTTTTTTTTGGTAGGGATATGTGTCTCGTGTTTGTTGCATAGGCTGATCTTGAATTCCTGGCCTCGAGCTATCCTCCTGCCTCGGCCTCCCAAAGCACTGGTATTACAGGTGTGAACCACTGTGCCTGGCCTTGTTTTTCTCTTAATTCTTTAATTTCAAATGTAATGAGTGTGTAGCAAGTCTCTGCCTGAAAAAAAACAGTTCGAGACCAGACTGGGCAACATGGCAAAACCCCATCTCTACAAAAAATACAAAACTTAGCAGGGCGTGGTGGTGTGAGCCGGTAGCCCCAGCTACTGGAGAGGCTGAGGTGGGAGGATCGCTTGAGCCCAGGAAGTCGAAGCTGCAGTTAGCCGTGTTCACGCCACTACGTTCCAGCCTAGGCCACAGAGGAGGACCCTGTTCCCCCAAAAAAAAGAAAAAGGAAAAAAAAAGTCTGGTCTTTTAAAAAGCCAGACTTTTGTTTGTTTCCAATCTATTCAATCTCTGTCCCCCAAATCTTTTGGCATAGAATTTGTCTAGCTTAGACTAAACCTTCCATTTTACTGCTGGAAAAAATTGAGGCATAAAAAGGTTAATGTGGTCCTTAGCAAGTCAGTACAAATACAGTACTACAAGTGGTAAACAAAGAGTCTCTGAGGCAGAAAGGAATTCTTAATAATTATGCATATTTGCATATGATTGTCCAAAGATGCAGTTGTTGAGAATTATTTCTCAGAAGTATCCTTTGATCTTAGTGAACAAACTGGTTTGAATTATTGCCTGGTACAGTGTGAATAACAAATACAACCATTTCACATAATTCTAAGACTCAGTTTGAAGGAATTTCTTCTTGGGCTGGGAGATTAAATTATATGCCCTTTAAACTCTGGGATTCTTTGACTCTTGTTCTAGCCATGTGTCGTTAGGACAAGATCATCAGCTATAGCACAGAACAAATAACTTTCCTATAAAGATGTTCTTATGTTCTTAACTAAAAATCAACATGGTTTATTTCTTTTTTCTTTGTTTTCTTTTTCTTTTTTTTTTCTTTTTGAAACAGAGTCTCACTCTGTCACCCAGGCTGGAGTGCAGTGGCACAAATACAGCTCACTGCAATCTCAACCTCCCAGGCTCTAGCAATTCTCTCACCTCAACTTCCTGAGTAGCTGGGACCACAGGCCTGCGCCACCATGCCTGGCTTATTTGTTTTTTATTTTTTGTAGGGACAGGGTCTCACTATGTTGCCAGGGCTGGTCTTGAACTCCTGGGCTCAAGCAGCCCTCCTGCGTTGGCCTCCCAAAGTGCTGGGATTATAGGAGTGAGCCACCATGCCCAGCAACATGCTTTATATTTCTATCCATAAAAAATAATAAATAATGGCCAGGAGAGGTGGCTCATGGCCTGTAATCCCAGCACTTTAGGAGGCCAAGGTGGGTGGATCGCTGGAGGCCAGGAGTTCGAGACCAGCCTGGCTAACATGGCGAAACCCCATCTCTACTAAAAATATAAAAATTAGCCAGGCATGGTGGCACATGCCTGTAATACCAGCTACTCTAGAGGCTGAGGCACAAGAATTGCTTGAATCCGGGAGACAGAGGTTGCAGTTGAGCCGAGATCACACCACTGCACTCCATCCTGGGTGACAGAGGGAAATATTAGATTAACAGTAAAAAATTCCTTGGTTAATTTTGGTGGTGTTTTTTGTTTGTTTGTTTGTTTGCTTCATGGATGCCTTTTATGATTTTTTAACTTCTCTGTTGTACCAAATTTTTCATCTAAAAAACACAGATTATCTATACCATGCACCTATCCTGTAGGGTCTTGTGAAAGATGATAGTAGAACATTTTGAATGAAGAAGTCTTGAAGATGTGTTGAAATAGATAAAATCTTTTTTTTTGAGACAGAGTCTTGCTCTGTCACCCAGGCTGGAGTGCAGTGTGCAATCTCGGCTCACTGCAGCCTCCGCCTCCCAGGTTCAAGCGATTCTCCTGCCTCAGCATTTCGAGTAGCTGGAACTACAAAGCGCCTGCCACCACGCCCGGCTAATTTTTTATATTTTTTGTAGAGACAGGGTTTCACCGTGTTAGCCAGGATGGTCTTGATCTCCTGACCTCGTGATCCGCCCACCTCGGCCTCCCAAAGTGCTGGGATTACAGACGTGAGCCACTGTGCCCGGCGATAAAATCTTTTTTAAAAATTTTTTCCTTTTAATTTTTGTGGGTCCATGGTGTTACATATTTATAGGGTACATGAGATGTTTTGATACAGGCATGCAATGTGAAATGATGAAATAGATAAAATCGTTAACAGGAAGCCCAACTATAATTTTATATAGCCTTTTTATATATTTTTGTATAACACCTTAAAATCGTGTGTTAACTTGGGTGTGTCATTCTATTTAATTTCACAAGTGTTATCTAGTGTCTGTTTGATAAGTGCGAGCCATTATGGGACAAGTATAGCCCTTACCACGAGAAACTTTAGTAAAGGAGAAAAATATAAACATCAGTTACCTAGTTTGATATGATGAATGTTCTGCTCTAAGTGTATATAAAGGGCTTTAGGAACACAGATGGGGTAGAGTTCACACTCCCAGGAGATTTGGGGTGACTGCTAAGCTAGATTGATAGGAGGTGCAGAAATAAGCCCTGCTACTTACTAAGTTGCTGAATTTACTATAGCACTTCTACCGAAACTTGGAAAGAGGAAGCAAATGGAATAAGTGGCATTAGAATGAAAAATAATAACATAAGCTCTCCATAACCAAGAACTTTTTTCAAGGATAAGTTATTCTGATATCCAGTAATATCAAAGTCAGTGCCCCCAGAGTAATCTGTCTCCTCTGTGGTTGTTCAAGGGTTTGCTCTCAATTTTGCGCAAGTTGAAAAGTGCACCAGACCAGGAGGTGAGGATACTTCTCCTGGGCTTGGATAATGCTGGCAAGACCACTATTCTGAAGCAGCTTGCATCTGAAGACATCAGCCACATCACACCTACACAGGTGAGCACTGCCTTGGCTCCAGATGCCGTATGACACAGGAAGACAACAATAGCAATGTGAAAGACAAAATGGGGAATACAGTTTTGTCCACTTCCAAGTTTTGTCTCTGAGAAAAGTCTATACAATCTAAAGATAACCAGATTTCAAAAATATGTAAGAGATTCCATCCTCATGAGGTATTTAGAGTAGTCAGATTCATAGAGACAGAATGCAGAATGGTGGTTACTGGAGCTGGGGAGGGGGAATGAGGAGTTAGTGTTTAACGGGTACAGTGAGTCAGTTTTGCAAGATGAAAAGAGTTCTGTGGATAACAGCCCACAGTGTGAATGTATTTAATGCCATGGAACTGTACACTTTAAAATGGCTAAAATGGTACGTTTTATGTTATAATGTTAAAATGTGTACGCAGACACACTTCACAGTGCCCACTTCATCAGGCCACCCCACTGCAGCATCTGCACCCCGCTGGGCTTCAGCCTCCACACAACACCTTTCAGCACATGCACCCTTCTTCCGTGTGTGCCCCTCCTTCCCCACCCACACATGTCCTCAGCAGCTGCATATTGTACATGTTATGTTACAATTTAAAATATATGTATACATACATACACGTGTGTGTATGTATATAGACAAATCCAGCAGATCTGAGTACCTATATTCTTTTTATTTTTATTTTATTTCTTTAAATTATTTATTTTTTGAGACACAGTTTTGCTGTGTCGCACAGGCTGGAGTGTGGTAGTGCAATCTTGGCTCAACTGCAACCTCCGCCTCCCAGGTTCAAGCGACTCTTGGACCTCAGCCTCCCTAGTAGCTGGGACTACAGGCACACACCACCATGCCCCGCTAATTTTTGTATTTTTTTGTAAAGCTGGGGTTTTGCCATGTTGGCCAGGCTGGTCTCAAACTCCTGACCTCAATGATCCACCCACCTCAGCCTCCCAAAGTGCTGGGATTACAGGTGTGAGCCACCGCACCCAGCCTATTCTTTTTTAAAAAATAGCTTTATCTTTTCTGATTATGAAAGTAGTGCATGTAGAAAACACAGAGAAAGTATAAAGGAGAAAACTCTGAGAAAAACCATGGTTAATATTTTACCGTGTACTTTTCAGACTTAATAAATACAAATATGTATCAATTTTTAAAATAAAAGAACAATTACCTGCCTTTTTTTTTTTTTTTGGAGACAGAGTCTCGTTCTGTTTCCCAGGCTGGAGTGCAGTGGTGCAATCTCAGCTCACTGCAACCTCTGCCTCCTGGGTTCAAGCGATTCTCCTGCCTCAGCCTCCCAAGTAGCTGGGACTACAGGTGCACGCCACCACACCTGGCTAATTTGTTGTATTTTAGTAGAGACAGGGTTTCACCATCGTTGCCCAGGCTGGTCTCGAACTCCTGAGCTCAGGCAATCTGCCTGCCTCGGCCTCCCAAAGTGGTAGGATTACAGGCGTGAACTACCTTGCCCGGCCAATTGCCTGCCTTTTTAAATCCAGTCTCATCAACCTTCCTCTTTCCTGAAGAGGGCAAGCAAGCAAAGCATAAAGGATGAGGGAATGATATGCTCACAGCGTGGAGGTTTAAAGACGAGTCCTGGGCCGGGCACAGTGGCTCACGCCCATAATCCCAGCACTTTGGGAGGCCGAGGTGGGCAGATCACAAGATCAGGAGATCGAGACCATCCTGGCTAACACGGTGAAACCCCATCTCTACTAAAAAGTACAAAAAATTAGCTGGGCATGGCGGCGGGCTCCTGTAGTCCCAGCTATTCTGGAGGCTGAGACAGGAGAATGGCGTGAACCCAGGAGGTGGAGCTTGCAGTGAGCCGAGATCATGCCACTGCACTCCAGCCTGGGCGACAGAGCGAGACTCTGTCTCAAAAAAAAAAAAAAAAGACAACTCCTGGGCACCATGGCTCACGCCTGTAATCCCAGCACTTTGGGAGGCCGAGGTGGGCAGATTATGAGGTCAGGACATGGAGACCATCCTGGCCAACATGGTGAAATCTTGTCTCTACTAAAAATACAAAAATTAGCTGGGTGTGGTGGCGTGCACCTGTTATCTCAGCTACTCAGGAGACTGAAGCAGGAGAATGGCTTGAACTCGGGAGGTGGAGATTACAGTGAGTCGAGATTGTGCCATTGCACTCCAGCCTGGTGACAGAGTGAGACTCCGTCTCAAAAAAAAAAAAAAAAAAAAAAGACAAGTCCTGATTGGAAAAACTGTAGTGGGCTTCTTAGAACTCATTCCCTGTAGGAAATCCTAAGAATGCCTGACCTTTGGTTAAGCCAACAGGGAGAGCTTGTTGGTCTTAGTCACTTTAAAGTGTTTGAGCATTAAAGGTTAGAGGTTTTAGCAAAACCAGAGTTATCTTCCATCACTGTACTGTGATAAGACCCTGGTGTCAGGTTTGAATGGCTGTGCTGGTGTGCATGCATACTTCACGGCCCGTGAGTCTTACTGATTCACAACTCTTTATGGAAAAGTCATTTCAACTGCTACCAAATGAACAATTTTACAGCTTCTGAACAAATTTAATGTATAGCCCAAGCAAATTACAGTAGTCTAGCCTAGAAGGGCTGAAAACACATATTAGTGTGTCAAGATTTCTGCCAGAAAAAGAAGCACTAGTTTTTGTGTGCATGCGCTTGTGGGTTTTTTTTGCTTTTGTTTTTGTTTTTTTAGTATTAGCAATAAACTGTATCTCTCAAGAACACTAACGTGAAGACTTCCACACTGCAAACACAGAAATAAACTCAAAGTTAGGAACCCAAAGTTCTCATTCTAACCTTCAGGCTTTGTTTGATGTGTTATAGGTGACTCTGATATTATATTGTGTCAAGGTTTCATATTCTTTAAAAACAAACTTTTATTTTTTTTTGTTTTATATTAGAAAAGGTAATAAATGCTCATTGTAGTAAATTTAGGAAGTATAAATAAATAAAATTGAGAAACTAGAAGTCACCTATAATGCCCAGTCAGACATACCACTGTTCACATTTTGGAATGTATCAAGTTTTTTTCTATGCATATATATAATGGGTATATTTAAAATAAAAAATAAAAATGGCTCATAGGGGATATACTAGCTTATATCATCTATATCTAGATATAGATTTTTTTTAGAGATGGGGTTTCACTCTGTCGGCCAGGCTGGAGTACAGTGGCACCATCCATAGCTCACTGCAGCCTCAAATTCCTGGGTTCAAGCAATCTTCCCACCTCAGGCTTCTGAGTAGTTAGGACTGCAGGCATGTGCCACCATACCCAGCTAATTTTTTTTTTTTTTTGGTAGAGATGGGGTCTCACTACATTGCCCAGGCTGGCCTTGAACTCCTGGGCTCAAGCAGTCCTCCTGCCTCAGCCTCCCAAAATTGGGATTATGGGTGTAAGCCACGGAACCTGTCTCTTCTTGTTCACTTAATAATAGATCATGAACATCTTTCTATGTTGTTATATATGTAAATACTTATGTAATATACATCTCTAAATGTTTTTGCCCATTCATCATTATTATTTCCTCAGAATAAACTCCTAGATTTGTTGGGTCTCATGACTTATAGATGTTTAAGCCCATTGATACATATGGTCAAATTCCAAGATTTACTGTTAGTTGTATTCCAAGATTTACTATTATTTATTTTCTGCTTTATTCCAGAAAGGATTCAGTATTACTGAGTTTGACATTTAATATCATTGTTGAGTGTGGAATTTTTAAATACACTAAAGTAGTTTTGCCAGTGAGTCACAATGAAACTTTTTTCAATAAGCTTAAGCCATTTCCGTTTAGAATTCTTGAACTTCTAATGTATTCAGTCATTGGCGTGTTAGAGAAGTGAGAGTCAGCAGCATCCCCAGTTATCCTCCAGAGACTGTGTATCCTCAGTGGAAATTGGGTGGCAATGTTCCTGTCCTATTGCACTGTGCCTTCTCCTTCTGTGCCAGGCAGCAGTGTTGACAGGCTACCACGTGAAACAAATGTTTGTGGAGGCATCTCCAAACCTATCTAACTCCAGTTATTCTGGATGAAATGTCTCTCCTGTGGTAGCAAGCTGTTGATTGTGTTTTTCAAATCCTGATTTCCTTAAGTAATTTTTGCAAGAAGACTTAAAAAAAAAAATCTTGTTCATGAAATACATTCTCTGGGAACCCCAAAGGGCTTGTTAATTTGTTTCTTTCCACACTGACCCCCAGCTGGCAATTCTGCCTGTCCCTGATTTGCTCACCTTCCTCAAAGTTTCACCTCAAGTAACTGTCTTAAAAATGAAGACTTCCAGCTGGGCGCGGTGGCTTACGCCTGTAATCCCAGCACTTTGGGAGGCTGAGGTGGGCGGATCACCTGAGGTCGGGAGTTCAAGACCAGCCTGACCAACAAGGAGAAACCCCATCTCTACTAAAAGTACAAAATTAGCCAGGCATGGTGGTGCATGCCTGTAATACCAGCTACTCGGGAGGCTGAGGCAGGATAATTGCTTGGAGGCGGAGGTTGCAGTGAGCCCAGATCGCACCATTGCACTCCAGCCTGGGCAACAAGAGCACAACTCTACAAAAAAAAAAAACAAAACTTCCGGCTGGGTGCAGTGGTGCATGCCTGTAATCCCAGTGCTTTGGAAGGCTAAGGTGGGCAGATCACGAGGTCAGGAGTTTGAGACCAGCCTGACCAATATGATGAAACCCTGTCTCTACTAAAAATACAAAAAATTAGCCGGGTGTGGTGGCAGGTGCCTGTAATTCCAGCTACTTGGGAGGCTGAGGCAGGAGAATCACTTGAACTTGGGAGGCGGAGGTTGCAGTGAGCCAAGACCACGCCACCATACTCCAGTCTGGGCAACAGAGCGAGACTCTGTCTCAAAAAAAAAAAAAAAAAAAAAATGAAGACTTCAAGTTCATCATAGTTCTCTATGAAAGCACTTTTTTTGTTTGTTTTTTTTTTTGTTTTTTTGTTTTTGTTTGAGACGGAGTCTTGCTCTGTCGCCCCGGCCAGAGTGCAGTGGCATGATCTCAGCTCACTGCAACCTCTGCCTCCGGGGTTCAAGTGATTCTCCTGCCTCAGCCTCCTGAGTAGCTGGGACTCCAGGCATGCGCCAACACGCCTGGCTAATTTTTGTATTTTTAGTAGAGACAGTGATTCACCATACTGACCAGGCTGGTCTCGAACTCCTGACCTCCTGATCCATCCACCCCAGCCTCCCAGAGTGCTGGGATTACAGGTGTGAGCCACCGCACCCAGCCTGAAAGCACAATTTTAAGTGACCACTTGTTTGTTTCCATCAGTGTCTGCAACTGAGGGCTCCATCTCCCTACTGGGCTGATATATTCAAGTTACAAACCCAGCCTCCCCCATAGCATCCTCAGTTCTGCTCTTTTTCCTGATTAATCCCTGTAGGAAATTTATTTTGAGCTGCTCTTGAAGAATCTAATCCTCTAGATTTGTAGCTTTTGCCTCTTTAAATTTAGCTTGTGTTCTTTTCTGTTGAGTCTTCAGATTCAGCTTTTTTTTTGTTAGTTACATGAAATGTCCTGTTAAATTTTACCATACTGAAGATTCATGGGCATGTGATGTGTGTTGGTTAGTTAGAGCTATTCTCATTTGGAGTTATCCTCAGTAATTAGATATGTATGGATGTTCATTGTAGAAAAACATTGTGTTAGCCTGATATTATTAACACTGACTCCACAACCTGGATGAAACAAGCGTGTATAAATATGTTTCTTTATTCTGTGTCACAATAAACCATTTTCAGCATTACCAGTATCACATATGGCAGAGTACTTTAGAATTAATAAAAAACGTAGCTATTAAATGTAACTTTGTCAGAATTATGATCCCAAAGTTTAATAAAACTTGATTTTTTTTGTCCCTGTTTCAGGGTTTCAACATCAAAAGTTTACAGTCACAAGGTTTTAAACTGAATGTATGGGACATTGGTGGACAGAGGAAAATCAGACCATACTGGAGGAATTATTTTGAAAATACCGATATTCTTGTAAGTACTCCTTCTGATGCACTAATTCATAGTATTTTCTGCCATGTGTTAGAAACATGGACACTGTAACATTCTTGTCAGTAATTCCACCACTATAACATTAATCACTGTGAATTTAGCAGGGATAGCAGAAGGCTACAGATTATAAAGGAAAAACATCTTTGTATAACTTGTATAAGATGTTTTGCTGTCGCTCAGTAACAATGTTGTACCCACACCCATCTTGGCAAAATAAAGTGTTTATTAATTGCCATAGTGATTTGAATAGCAGAAGGGAAGTCAGAAGATCATGCCACTGACTGTCACCCCTAGGAAAACAATGAATCAAGTGTATTGCAAAGACAGCAACCAAAATAGTGAAAGTACTGGAAACCATGATGTATAAGGAGTGGTTGAAAGACCTGAGAATGTTCTTCCTGGAAAAGAGAACACTGGGAACTGTCTAGGCTGCTTCAAGAATTATCTTAAGTCAGAGGGAATGAATAGTTCTAGAGGGCTGAGCCAAGAACAAGATGGGGAATATTAGGTGGTAGAATGTAATTCAGAATAAGGAAGAAGTTTCCTGTAATTACAATCGTCCATAAGCAGGAGAAGCTGCCTCATGCATTGGGAATACCCTGACTCAGGGAGCATTCATTCAGGTGGAGGCCGAGATTTTAGCTCCCAGCTCGCTGTCACTTCCTTTAGGACCACCACTGTTTCAGAATTCTTGGAGATTTCACTGTCCACATACATGATTTCCACAAAACCCCAGCCTTTCAGTTCCTTCACCTGCCCTCCTCCAATGGTCTTGTCATCTACCTCAGCCACATACTTGCATAATCATACCCTAAAACTAGGGGGGCTCATGAACTTATATGGGAGAAAAATTGCATGTCACTTTTACTACTAACCTCTAACCAAAAATTTGCATTTACATCAATTATGATGAAAGGCAATAAACTGCAATAATAGCAGCCATATCTATGTCTTTATTGCTAATAGAAATCATCTAGACCAGGTGTGGTGGCTCATGCCTTTAATCCCAGTAGTTTGGGGCAGCTGAGGTGGGAGGATCGCTTGAGCCCAGGAGGCGGAGGTTGCAGTGAGCCCAGATTGAGATGGGCCACCACACTCCAGCCTGGAAGACAGAGTGATGCTCTGTCTCAAGAAAAGAAAGAAAAAAAGAAATCATCTTGCATCTCAGACAGCTTCACCTTCTGCTGTTTCCTAAGTGTCTCTCTCTTCTGGATCATTCCATCAACGTAAACATGTCCTGTAGCTTCTCTTGCTTAATGAAGAAAAAATAAGCCCCAGAAAACTCCTCCTGACCATACATCCCCCTCCAATATTGTCCCATTCCAATCAGGCCTGGTGCGATGGCTTATGCCTGTAATCCCAGCACTTTGGGAGGCCGAGGCGGGTGGATCACTTAAGGTCAGGAGTTCGAGACCAGCCTGACCAACATGGAGAAACCCCGTCTCTACTAAAAATACAAAATTAGCTGGGCGTGGCGGCACATGCCTGTAAGCTACTCAGGAGGGTAAGGCAGGAGAATCGCTTGAACCCAGGAGGTAGAGGTTGCGGTGAGCCAAGATCATGGCATTGCATTCCAGCCAGGGCAACAAGAGTCTCAAAACAAAAAACAAGTCTCAAAAACAACAACAAAAAAATATTTTAAATCAACAAGGAAACACTTAGAACTAATAAGTGATTATACCAAGGCTGCAGGATATAAGGTTAATATGTACAAGTCAGTTGCTTTCCTTTATATCAGCAGTGAACAATTGAAATTTGAAATTAATAGCAAAATACCATTTAGCACCCCCAAAATGAAATACTTAGGCATAAATCTAACAAAATACATTCAGGACCTACTTGAGGAAACCTGCAAAACTAATAAAGGAGATCTAGGTAAATAAAGAGACAGTCCATGCTCATGGATAGGAAAACTCAGTATTATTAAGATGTCAGTTATACCCAACTTGATTTACAGATTTAATAGAATCCCAACCAAAATCACAGCAAGTTACTTTGGGGATGCTGACAAACTGATTCTAATGTTTATATGGAAAAGCAAAAGATTAAGATGGCTAACATAGTACTGAAAAGGAACAAGTTAGAGGACTGACACTACCTGACTTCAAGATTCACTGTAAAGCAAGTAAACAAGACAGCGTAGGCCGGGCGCAGTGGCTCATGCCCGCACTCCCAACACTTTGGGAGGCTGAGGCAGGCGGATCACTCCTGAGGGCAGGAGTTCAAGAGCAGCCTGGCCAATGGGGTGAAACCCCATCTATATTAAAAATACAAAAATTAGCCAGGTGTGGTGGCAGGCACCTGTAATCCCAGCTGCTCGGGAGGCTAAGACAGGAGAATCGCTTGAACCCAGGAGGCGGAAGTTGCAGTGAGCCGAGATTGCACCATTGCACTCCAGCCTGGGTAACAAGTGTGAAACTCCGTCTCAAAAAAAAAAAAAAAAGACAGCATGCATCAGAGAAAGAGTAGACAAATTAGTCAACAGAACAGAATAGAGAGCCCAAAAATAGGCTTACATGAATATGGCCCACTCTCTCTGACAAAAGAACATGACAGTTCAAGGGAAGAAGTGGTGCTAGAATAATGGGACATCGACATGCAAAAAAAAAAGAATCTAGACCCATCCTTACCCCTTAACTTAAAATGTTAAAATAGATTTTTTTTCCTTCTACCTAGAGCCCTTGACAAAATGGATCTTAAACCTAAATGTAAAACCCAAACATTATAAAACTCCTAGAAGATAACATAAGAGAACATCTAGGTGACCTTGAGTTTGGTGATGAGGTTTTAGATACACAAAAAGCATAATCCATGAAAGAAATAAATTGGACTTAAATGAATTTAAAACTTCTGGAAGCAGCCGGGCGCGGTGGCTCACGCCTGTAATCCCAGCACTTTGGGAGGCCGAGGCGGGAGGATCACGAGGTCAGGAGATCGAGACCATCCTGGCTAACACGGTGAAACCCCATCTCTACAAAAATACAAAAAAAATTAGCCGGGCACAGTGGCGGGTGCTTGTAGTCCCAGCTACTCAGGAGGCTGAGGCAGGAGAATAACGTGAACGTGGGAGGCGGAGCTTGCAGTGAGCCAAGATCACTCCACTGCACTCCAGCCTGGGCGACAGAGCGAGGCTCCATCTCAAATAAAATAAATAAAAATAAAAATAAAACTTCTGGAAGCTGGGTGTGGTGGCTTATGTCTGTAATCTCAGCCCTTTGGGAGGCCGAGGTGGGAGGATGCTTTGAGTCCAAAAGTTCAAGACCAGCCTGTACAATATACTGTGACCCTGTCTCTACAAAAAATAAAAAAAAATTAGCCAGTCATGGTGATGTGGACCTGTAGTCCCAGCTACTCGGGAGACTGAGGTGGAAGGATCACTTGAGCCCAGGAGGTTGAGTCTGCAGTGAGCCGTGATCACTACTGCACTCCAGTCTGGGTGATAGAGTGAGACTCTATCTCAAAAAAATAAATAAAATAAAACTTCTGTTCTGCAAAAGAGACTGCTAAGAGAATAAAAAGACAAACCACAGACTGGGAGAAAATATTTGCAAAACACATTTATGTTAAAGTAGTTATATCTAAAATATACAAATAACTCAAAACTCCAGAATAAGCAAACAACGTGGTTTGACAAATGGGCAAAAGATCTGAACAGACACCTCATCAAAGAAGGCAGATAAGCATATAAAAAATGTTCAGTATTATATGTCATTATGGATTTACAAATTAAAACAGCAATAATATGATACTACATATTAATACCTACTAGACTGGCTAAAATTAAAAAAAAAAACACAATACCAAATGCTGATATGGATGTACAGCAACGAGACTCCTCTTCATTGCTGGTGGAAATATAAAATGGTACACCCACTTTGGAAGACAGTTGGTAGTTTCTTACAAAGCTAAACAATCTTAGCATACAGTCCATCAGTACTCCAAGATACATACCCAGTTAGTTGGAAATTGATACTCCACACAAAATTCTGCATAGGAATGTTTATGGCATCTTTATTCCTAATTGCCAAAACCTGGACGCATCCAAGATGTCCTTCAATAGGTTAATAGATAAACTGTGGTACACCCGTATAGTAGAATATTGTTCAATGATAAAAATACACGAGCTATCAAGTCATGAAAAGACATAGAGGGGCCAGGCGCGGTGGCTTATGCCTGTAATCCCAGCAGTTTGGGAGGCCAAGGCAGGCAGATCACGAGGTCAGGAGATCGAGACCATCCTGGCTAACACGGTGAAACCCTGTCTCTACTAAAAAATACAAAAAATTAGCTGGGCGTGGCAGCGGGCACCTGTAGTCCCAGCTGCTAGGGAGGCTGAGGCAGGAGAATGGCATGAACCCAGGAGGTGGAGCTTGCAGTGAGCCAAGATCGCACCACTGCACTCCAGCCTGGGCGACAGAGCGAGACTCTGTCTCAAAAAAAAAGAAAAAAAAGAAAAAAGACACGGAGGGCTCACACCCGTAATCCCAGCACTTTGGGAGGCTGAGATGAGTGGATCACCTGAGGTCAGGAGTTCAAGGCCAGCCTGGCCAGCATGGCGAAACTCCATCTCTGCTAAAAATATAAAAATTAGCCAGGTGTGGTGGCACGTGCCTGTAATCCCAGCTGCTCGAGAAGCTGAGGCAGGAGTATCGCTTGAACCCAGGAGGCAGAGGTTGCAGTGAGCCGAGATCACACCACTGAACTCCAGCCTGGGCGACAGAGCAAGACTCTGTCTCAAAAAAAAAAAAGTGTATACATGTTTCAAAAGCTGTAGACTCCTTTTTCCTCTTTCAATCATGAGTTAGGAAAAAGCAGGTGGCTGAGAGAAATTACATTCCTATCTGTTCATCTGCTGGATTAAGGTATCTTGAAAGAAATACCCAAGGAAGAGAAGTATATAGGACATTAATGATTGTAAGTCTCCATAAGGAGGTCTCAGAAACTTTCTGGTCTCCAGGTAAGGGTAATTTTAAATCACAAGCTCTAATAGCTTGAGGGCAGACTGCAAGTTGGTTGTAATATAATGTAACCCTGGATTCCACATTCGCATGATCTGAGAGTACCCAAGAATTAACGTACAATCCAGCAAAAATCGGTTCACAGCAACCCTAGAGAAGCTTCCTCCAGCTACATCCTTGTACTAGGCACTAGTACAAGATAATATTTTGGATTGAGAGTCAACCTTTCATTATTTTCCAGTGCTATTTGAGATTAAACAAGTTTGGGGGAGCAGCTGAGTCCCTGGGGTTATATTCTAAGGCCTTGTGACTCACAGCCCTGTCTGCCGGTTTTGTAGCAGCTTAGAGTGGCAGTGGTGGATGGGTTATATTTGTCTGTGTTTAATAGTCTTCCATTGTTGGTTGAAAAAGACTTATTATGCTAGACTCCACACTGCCTAGAAGAGCAGGCTTGAGGCTTGACACAAGAGTTGCCTGGTTCATTCTTTCCCATTATTTCTAGAGTACCGTAATCAAATCTTGCTTTAGAGCAGGTCGACAAATTGATCCAGGCTGCCTCCAGTTTTTGTACAGCCTTCAAGCTAGGAGTGGTTTTTACATTTCCAAGTGGTTGGGGAGAAAAACGCCAAAAGAATAATGTTTCACAACATGTGAAAATTATATGAAATTCACATTTCAGTGTCCATGAAGTTACTTGGAACATAGCCACATACATTTGTTTACAGATTTTCTGTAGTTGCCTTCTCACAATAACAGGAGCATTCAAGAGTTGTGAAAGAGATTGTATGGGCCACAGAGGCTAAAATATTGACTGCTGACCTCTTACAGAAAAAGTTTGCCTACCCTTGCTTTGGAGTATTAAATTAAATGGTTCTCTAAACTGTGTCTGGTGGTGCACGCCTGTAATCCCAACTACTCAGGAGGCTGAGGTGGGAGGATCCCTTGAGCCCAGGAGTTTGAGACCAGCCTGGGTAACATAGCAAGACCCCATCTCAAAAAAAAAAAAAAGAGGTTTGAGAGACTAAGGGTAACTCCTAGAAGTACCAGAGTTATTCTTAGGTAAGATGACATTGAGAACATCTGACATCAGCTTTATTAATTTGAGGGTAGTGACTAAGAAATAAAACTTGAAGTGTGATGGAAGGGAGGGGATAGGGTATCTTCCATTTCTCTTTAGGCCCATTTCTCTTTAGGCCCAGAAATAATAACAGCCTTTTGATAGATAAAAATGAATGTCTTTTCAAGATATATTCAAGTTACTACTAATCATTTACTGTATTATTATTAATATCAGCTTTGTGTTTAAACTTAACATAATTTAAACAAAGTAGGCCAGCTACAGTGGCTCACGCCTGTAATCCCAGCACTTTAGGAGGCTGAGGCAGGTGGATCACTTGAGGTCAGGAGTTCGAGACCAGCCTGGCCAGCATGGTGAAATGCCATCTCTACTAAAAATACAAAAATTAGCCGGGCGTGGTGGCAGGCACCTGCAATCCCAGCTGCTCAGGAGGCTAAGGCAGAAGAATCGCTTGAACCCGGGAGGCGGAGGTTGCAGTAAGCCGGGATTGCGCCACTGCACTCCAGCGTGGGTGACAGAGCAAGACTCCATCTCAAAAAACAATAAAATAAATAATAAAGAAAATAAATAAACAAAGTAACTTTGTAATCATTTCCATATCTAAAGTATAGGACATCAAGATCTCAAACACCCTAAAACAAGATAACCATCTCTTGTATCATTTCCAAATCTCTCACACTTACGTATCTATACTACTGAAGCTAGAGGAAGCACATGTAATTGAAAACCACAAATTATCCAGACACCTGGTCAGTTCAAGCCTTCTATCATAGACTTTCACTCAAGCTATCAAAAAAAAGGCCACACTGGTTAGCATCACACCTTCTTGTTGCTGTCCACATCTGGTGGAGAAATGTTATACTTAGGAGCAATGAAACGGACAAAAGGTGGCAGCCGGAGCCGGGAGGAGCAGAAGCAAGAGAAGGAACAAAGCCCTCCGTCCACACGCTGGGCGAGCCCTCTGGTGATCTGGAGTTGGCTGAACTTCCATGAAGACAAATCTTTTTCTCTAGGTCTTCCTCCCATAACCAAATAAGCATTTCAAAATAATTGCCAAAAAAAGATGTGAATTGGCTTTGCCTAAAGCATCATGCCGTGGATTATATAACCTTACTTTCGAGTAGCTTTCATGACTTATTTGTGAAGGTCTATACTGTTTAAAGATGAGTCAGGAGCATAATAAATGTTTAACTTTCCCTGATACTTTCTGGCAAAAGACCAGAAAATTTTTAAATTGACTATTAATTTGTTTGGAGCTTTTAAAATCTTTTTTTTTGGCCAGGCACGGTGGCTCACGCCTGTAATCCCAGCACTTTGGGAGGCTGAGATGGGCAGATCGCCTGAGGTGAGGAGTTTGAGACCAGCCTGACCAACATGGAGAAACCCCGTCTCTACTAAAAATACAAAATTAGCTGGGTATGGTAGTGCATGCCTGTAACCCCAGCAACTCCAGAGGCTGAGGCAAGAGAATCGCTTGAACTCGGGAGGCAGAGGTTGCAGTGAGCCGAGATCATGCCATTGCACTCCATCCTGGGCAACAAGAGCGAAACTCCGTCTCAAAAAAAAAAATGCCTTTTTAAATTTTTTACATGACTGAGTTAACCAATAGCTATGCTATTTTTTAAAAAAATAAAGGTAATCCTGGCCGGGCGCGGTGGCTCATGCTTGTAATCCCAGCACTTTGGGAGGCCGAGGCGGGCGGATCACGAGGTCAGGAGATCGAGACCACGGTGGATCACGAGGTCAGGAGATCGAGACCACGGTGAAACCTCGTCTCTAGGCCGGGCGCGGTGGCTCACGCTTGTAATCCCAGCACTTTGGGAGGCCGAGGTGGGCGGATCACGAGGTCAGGAGATCGAGACCACGGTGAAACCCCGTCTCTACTAAAAATACAAAAAATTAGCCGGGCATGGTGGCGGGCGCCTGTAGTCCCAGCTACTTGGAGAGGCTGAGGCAGGAGAATGGCGTGAACCCGCGAGGCGGAGCTTGCAGTGAGCCGAGATCGCGCCACTGCACTCCAGCCTGGGTGACAGAGCGAGACTCCGTCTCAAAAAAAAAAAAAAAAAAAAAAAAAAAAAACCCCTCTACTAAAAATACAAAAAAACATTCGCCGGGCGTGGTGGCGGGCGCCTGTAGTCCCAGCTACTCGGAGAGGCTGAGGCAGGAGAATGGCGTGAAGCCAGGAGGCAGAGCTTGCAGTGAGCCGAGATCGCGCCACTGCACTCCAGCCTGGGCGACAGAGCAAGACTCCGTCTCAAAAAGTAAATAAATAAAAAAAAATAAAGGTAATCCTTATCTTTAGCTATTGTCCAGAAGGAAACAGACATTGCATGGAGACATTGGGAGGAGCTGGGGAGGGGACAATCAGGATGAGAGTATACTGCTGCAGGGCCGGAAGCCATAGCTCAAGGTTGTAATCCCAGCACTTCGGGAGGCGGAGGTGGGCAGACCACTTGAGGTTAGGAGTTCACAACCAGCCTGGCCAACATGGTGAAACCCCGTCTCTACTAAAAATACAAAAATTAGCCAGGTGTGATAGCATGGACCTGTAGTCCCAGCTACTCAGGAGGCTGAGCAGGAGAATTGCTTGAACCCAGGAGGTGGAGGTTGCAGTGAGCGGAGATCGCCCCATTGTACTCCAGCTTGGATGACAGAGCAAGACTCTTTCTCAAAAAATAAAAATAAAAAAACAGCCAGGCGCGGTGGCTCACGCCTATAATCCCAGCACTTTGGGAGGCTGAGGCGGGTGGATCACGAGGTCAGGAGATGGAGACCATCCTGGCTAATACGGTGAAACACCGTCTCTACTAAAAATACAAAAAATTAGCTGGGCGTGGTGGCGGGCGCCTGTAGTCCCAGCTACTTGGAAGGCTGAGGGAGGAGAATGGCATGAACCCGGGAGGCGGAGCTTACAGTGAGCCGAGATCGCACCACTGTACTCCAGCCTGGGCGACAGAGCGAGACTCCCTCTCAAAAAAAAAAAGAAAAAAGAGTATACCACTGCAGAAAAACACATTTGTGGGATCACCAGAGATTTATTTGTGCCTATGACTTTTTGATTTGGCTCTTTTCTTAATAAATGGGACGCTTTCTTTATAGATTGATTCCTAGAATAATTGTGTAGTAATTTTCAAATTTTGTAAAAGTTACTTGAGAAAATGCCAAATTATAGGAAAAATTGGCGTATAATTTAGGAAAATCCTCCTTTCTAATCTTGTAATGGAAATGCTTGCAGTGAAATTTCATGTCAAAGCAATAAATAGCAAATAAGTATGAGTACAAATTAAACCTTTCTTCTCATTGACCTTCAGCCTCTGGATTCTCTGGTATTTGACGGGTCATCTTTCTTGTCTACTCTTAAAATGATCTTTCCCTTTCTCACCATCCTCTCCCAACTGTCTGTTTCTTCATATCAAACTTCTGGGTTTTTTTTTTTTTTTTTTAAGAGATGGGGTTTCACCCTGGGAGGCGGAGGTTGTGGTGAGCCGAGATCGCGCCATTGGACTCCAGCCTGGGCAACAAGAGCGAAACGCCACCTCAAAAAAAAAAAAAAGAGAGAGAGAGATGGGGTTTCACTTTGTGGCCCGGGGGAGTGCAATGGCACAGTCATAGCTCACTCTCTCAGTCTCCTGGGCTTATGGGATCCTCCTGCCTCTGTGGCCCGGGGGAGTGCAATGGCACAATCATAGCTCACTCTCTCAGTCTCCTGGGCTTATGGGATCCTCCTGCCTCAGCCTCCTGAGTAACAGGGACTACAAGGCACATGCTACTTTCACCTTGCTAATTTTGTTTGTTTGTTTTCAGAGATGGGGTCTCACTATGTTGCCCAGGCTGGTCTCAAACTCCTGGGCTCAAGCGATCTTTCTGCCTTGGCCTCCCAAGTGTTGGGATTATAGGCGTGAGCCACTGCACCCACTATCTTTAACCATATTATCAGCCTTGTCTCAGCCTCTTCCTACCCTCACCTTTATTCACAGCCTTTGCCCCCAGCACACCTTTCTCCTGCTTTGTCATTCTTTTCTTGCCAGATGACCTGCACATAGCCACCAAGACACTCTGAGCTCCAGACACTACTAGCAATGACCTGATCTTTCTTTCCTCCCTCACATAAATATATGTTTTTTGTTTTTTGTTTTTAATTTGAGACAGAGTCTCGCTGTGTCACCCAGGCTGGAGTGCAGTGGTGCGATCTTGGCTCACTGCAACCTCTGCCTTCCGGGTTCAAGCGATTCTCCTGCCTCAGCCTCCTCAGTACCACACATGCCGGCTAATTTTTTGTGTTTTTAGTAGAGATGGATTTTCACCGTGTTAGCCAGTATGGTCTCGATCTCCTGACCTTCTGATTCACCCACCTCAGCCTCCCAAAGTGCTGGGATTACAGGTGTGAGCCACTGCGCCTGGCCTATATATGTATTTTTTGAGATGGAGTCTCACTCTGTCGCCCAGGCTGGAGTGCAATGCCGTGATCTCGGCTCACATGATCCACCCGCCTCAGCCTCCCAAAGTGCTGGGATTACAGGCATGAGCCACCGTGCCTGGTCCTTCCTCACATCTTCTTGGACTATTGCTTGAGTGAAGATCATTCTAGCCTACTGTAGACTATAAAATAATTTGAATGAGGTCTTTTATATTGAGATTCACTCTCCCATTGCATTTCTTCTTTCTTCATCTGTGTTTATACTCTTCCTGCTACTTCTAGAAGGTGAGCCTCACTGGTAGAAAACTAAGCGAGCACCATATTCTGCAGAGTGACTTATCAGACACATAGAATGCTGGGTATCTGTGGTGTGCAGAGCTCATTAGTGCATGTATTGACATTGAATCAGAGTATAATAATAATAATGAGCAATAATTAAAATGCCACACAAAAATATTGAAACCAAACATATTCATCCTCTCTCCTCCTATGATTCTTCAAGTAGAAACATATTCTTTTTTTTTTTTTTTTTTTTTTTGAGACAGAGTTTCACTCTTGTTGCCCAGGCTGGAGTTCAATGGCTCAATCTCAGCTCACCGCAACCTCCGCCTCCCAGGTTCAAACAATTCTCCTGCCTCAGCCTCCCGAGTAGCTGGGATTACAGGCACACGCCACCACTCCTGGCTAATTTTGTATTTTTAGTAGAGACGGGATTTCTCCATGTTGGTCAGGCTGGTCTCGAACTCCTGACCTCAGGTGATCCGCCCTCCTCGGCCTCCCAAAGTGCAGGGATTACAGGCGTGAGCCACTGCGCCCGACCGAAACATAGAGTATTCTTGAGGGAAAGGGCTGAACTTGGTTTCTGGTATAATATTTAGCATTTGTGACTCTAAATAGCATTAAGCGGAGGAATTTTAATTGGTCTTTTTTTTTCTGAAGAGATTTTCAGTGTAGCACAGAATTTGACTTTGAGTACAAAAATGCTTGTAACTTACATAATTTAAGGTATGTAATGGTGAGAACTGAAGATTATGTGTTGTTTTTAGTTGGATATGCTATTTTAAAAGAGAATGTTTCCATTGTACCATTAGGCTGATAGCAATTTTAAATTCTTTAAAGAAAGTTTGAAAGATTGCAAATTTTTAGATTAGCATGTGAGAAAACATTAATACATCATTTAATGAAAAAAAGCTACAAAATTATATCTGTTTCTTTTTTAGTTTTCACCTAAAGGAGGATTAAAAGGGAGCTTTCCATAGGAAATTAAAGTAGTTAATGTGTTTGGGTGGTATAACTATAGGTGATCTTTCTTTCCTTTTTTGTGTGTGTGTGTGTGTGTTACCTTATTTCCCTTATTGCTGTAGGATGTTATTAATGCAATAACTAAAATTCAGGGATGGGGAGAAATCTTGGGATTTGTAGTTTATGATAAATCTCAAGACTTTTCTTGCTTCTGGCAAAGACTCTGCCCTTACTATTTCCAGTATTTGATCTTGACCCAGCTGTGTCTCCTTTGTCATCAGCCTCTGAAGTCAGCATATAGTTAATGCTGCAAATGGTACTTTGAGATTTGAGGAATATAGGATTGTAAATGCCTCAAAGCACCATCCCTTCCATTCTGACAATCTGGGAAGCAGTATGGCAGACAGGTTAAGAGCAGCTATGGACTTATGTGCTTGAGTTTGAATCCCAATTTTCCCAAGTACCAGATGTAATTTGGGCAAATTACTTGACTTTGTGTTTATGTTTATTTATGAATAAAATGGGAAAATAGGCCAGGCGCGGTGGCTCATGCCTGTAATCCCAGCACTTTGGGAGGCCAAGGCAGGCGGATCACAAGGTCAGGAGATCAAGACCATCCTGGCTAACACGGTGAAAGCCCGACTCTACTAAAAATACAAAAAATTAGCCGGGTATGGTGGTGGGCGCCTGTAGTCCCAGCTACTCGGGAGGCTGAGGTAGGAGAATTGCTTGAACCCGGGAGGTGGAGCTTGCAGTGAGCCGAGATCGTGCCACTGCACTCCAGCCTGGGCGACAGAGCAAGACTCCGTCTCAAAAAAAAAAAAAAAAAAGGCCAGGCGCGGTGGCTCACACCTGTAATCCCAGCACTTTGGGAGGCCGAGGCGGGTGGATCACAAGGTCAGGAGATAGAGACCATTCTAGCTAACACAGTGAAACCCCATCTCTATTAAAAATACAAAAAAATTAGCTGGGCATGGTGGCGTGCACCTGTAGTCCCAGATGCTGGGGAGGCTGAGGCAGGAGAATGGCGTGAACCCAGAGCCGAGATCACGCCACTGCACTCCAGCCTGGGTGACAGAGCAGAGCAAGACTCCATCTCAAAAAAAGGAAAATAGTGAAATCTATATAGTAGAGTTGTAATGAGGGTTAATAGAGTAGACCTACTAATGTTTAGTGACAACATCAAGTGCCCATTAAATGTAGCTATTTTATCCCACTTGGTTTTCCTAAATCCTAGACTTTGGAGCGTTGCTGAAGGTATTTTCTGGACATCCCCACTTAATTAATTTGTGTATTTGTTTGTTTGGCCTTCATAAATGAGATGAGACTCACCAGTCAATTTCTGTATGTTGTGCTAATTGGAATATGCTGATTGGGGATCACCTGCTCCTTTTGCAGAAATTGCCCTGTCTTTTCCATCTCTGCTCACTGAAATAACCTTCTTCTTTTCCTTTATAGATATATGTAATTGACAGTGCAGACAGAAAAAGATTTGAAGAGACGGGTCAGGTAAATAATTCTTTTGTTTTATATCAAAGGTCTAATATATATATATATATATATATATTTATTTTTTTTTTTTTTTTTTTTTTGAGACGGAGTTTTTGCTCTTGTTGCCTAGGCTGGAGTGCAATGGCATGATCTCGGCTCACCCCAACCTCCGCCTCCCAGGTTCAAGCGATTCTCCTGCTTCAGCCTCCCGAGTAGCTGGGATTAGCATGCACCACCACGCCTGGCTAATTTTGTATTTTTAGTAGAGACAGGGTTTCACCATGTTGGTCAGGCTGGTCTCGAACTCCCGACCTCAGGTGATCTTCCCGCCTCGGCCTCACAAGGTGCTGGGATTACAGGCGTGAGCCACCACGCCCAGCCTAGTATGTTTTTTAAATACTAATTCTTCTGTTGAGATAGTTCCCAAATAACTGGGTATTCATTAATCAACCTTGTAAATGTGTGAGAGTGAGGGAGGTTTTTGTTTTGTTTTGTTTGTTAACCTTTACAGTTCAAACAAGACAGTTATTCTAGCAAGCAGGCAAAAATACCAGTTGTCTGAAATTAGTTGAGAGTTCTTTAAACAGTTTTTTTTTTCCCCTCCAAGACAGAGTTTCACTCTTGTTACCCAGGCTGGAGTGCAATGGCACAATTTCAGCTCACTGCAACTTCAACCTCCCAGGTTCAAGTGATTCTCCTGCCTCAGCCTCCCAAGTAACTGGGATTACAGGCGTGTGCCACCACGCCCAGCTAATTTTTTTGTATTTGTAGTAGAGACAGGGTTTCGCCATGTTGACCAGGCTGGTCTTGAACTCTTGACCTCAGATGATCCTCCCACCTCAGCCTCCCAAAGTGCTGGGATTACAGGCATGAGCCTCCATGCCCAGCCTAAACAGTTTTTTAATTAAAGCTTTTTAGCTTTAATCAAATTGAATATATGAGATACAGACAAGTGGAACTTAGCACCATGCCCAAAGGCTTTTCAGGTTTTTTCCCAGGCCATGTGAAAATGAACCCAGAGGAACAAGTCACTTCTCATTTTTATTTACATTTTTCAATACCTAGTTAACTGATTCAGTGGTAACTTTGACAAATTTGAAAGGACAGGAAGAAATGCACAAGCCAAGGGCCGGGGGTGGTGGCTCACGCCTGTAATCCCAGCCCTTTGGGAGGCTGAGGCAGGCGGATCACCTGAGGTCAGGAGATCAAGACCATCCTGGATAACACGGTGAAACCCCGTCTCTACTAAAAATACAAAAAATTAGCCGGGTGTGGTGGCACGTACCTGTAGTCCCAGCTACTGTGGAGGCTGAGGCAGGAGAATCACTTGAACCCAGGAGGCAGAGGTTGCAGTGAGCCGAGATTGTGCCACTGCACTCCAGCCTGAGTGACAGAGTGAGACTCCATCTCCAAAAAAAAAAAAGAGTTTTTTAAAAAGTTATCATTGCGGAGTCCTTGGCTTGTGTCCTAAATGACCACAGGTGGCCTTCCAAAGGTAGCAGTTCTCATGTTTATGTCCCCTTTTTTTGAAATTGAGTTGAGAACTCTCCAGACTTCTGGAAACAACTCACCACCCTTCCATACCCTGATGATTTCTGGATTATCACTCACCTGAAATGAGCCTGGAGGTGGAGGGGGTCCTATGTAGTCATCTGCCTCTTGATCCATACAGTTCTCTTTGAAAGCCCACGTGTTTTAAGTAGCTAAAATGTGGATTTAATGAGGAAAAGGTGGTGCCTATCATTTAAGTACATATATACCCTTTCCTATAGTTTTTGTAAACAAAATCACATATAGTTTAGACCCCAACCTATAACCTAAATATCAGGGACCTTGCCAGATGGACCAATAAAGTTATTTTAGGATGTAGGTTTGATGAAATGTGAAACATGTGCATGCATGTTTTAGAGATATTGATGAAACAGAATTATCTCTAAAGTAATTGTCATTTTCAGTTTAAATTTCATACACACACACACACACACACACACACACACACATGCATTGAAAGTTATTTGCAGGTAATAACCTTGGGTCAGTTTTGAATCTCAAACCACTTCTTGTCTTCTCCCTTGAATGATGTTTCTCAAAAGTGTTCTATGGGCCAGGTGTGATGGCTCATCGCTATAATTCTCGCGCTTTGTTAGGCTGAGACAGGAGGATCCCTTGAGCCCAGGAGTTGAAGACCAGCGTGGGCAATATATCAAAACCCTGTCTCTACAAAAATTTTTTTTTTTTCCAGACAGAGTCTTGCTCTGTCACCCTGGCTGGAGTGCAGTGGCATGATCTTAGCTCACTGCAACCTTTGCCTCCTGGGTTCAAGCAATTCTCCTGTCTCAGCCTCCCAAGTAGTTGGGACTACAGGTGCCCACCACCATGCACGGCTAATTTTTGTATTTTTAATAGAGACAGGGTTTCACCATATTGGTCAGACTGGTCTCGAACTCCGCCCACCTTCGGCCTCCCAAAATGCTGGGATTACATGGGTGAGCCACCGCACCTGGCCAAAAAAAATTTTTTTTTAATTAGCTGGGCATGGTGGCGATCACCTGAGGTCCCAGCCAGCTGATCAGGAGGCTAAGTTAAGCATCACTTGAGCCCAGGAGGTTGAGCCTGCAGTAAGCTGTGATCGCACCACTACACTCCAGCCTGGGTGACAGAGTGAGATATTGTCTCAAAAAAAAAAAAAGTGATCTGTGAATCATCTGTAGCAGAATCACTTCAGGAGTTTGCTAAAAATGTAGATTCCTATGCCGGGCACGGTGGCTTACGCCTGTAATCCCAGCACTTTGGGAGGCCGAGGCGGGTGAATCACAAGGTCAGGAGTTCAAGACTAGCCTGACCAAGATGGTGAAACCCCGTCTCTACTAGAAATACAAAAAAAATTAGCCAGGCGTGGTGGTGGGCACCTAGTAATACCAGCCACTTGGGAGGCTGAGGCAGAGAATTGCTTGAACCCAGGAGGCAGAGGTTGCAGTGAGTTGAGATCGCGCCACTGCACTCCAGCCTGGGTGACAGAGCGAGACTCGTCTCAAAAAAAAAAAAAAAAAATGTAGATTCCTAAGCCCTAGCTCAGACTTTCCAAAGTCAGCATCTCTGGGTTGGGCCCAGAAATCTGCCAGGGGAATCTTATACAGGTTCAAGTTTGATAATCAGACTGGGCACGGCGGCTCACACTGTAATCCCAGCACTTTGGGAGGCCAAGGCGGGCAGATCATTTGAGGCCAGGAGTTCAAGACCAGCCTGACCAACATGGTGAAACCCCATCTCTACTAAAAATACAGAAATTAGCTGGGCATGGTAGTGTGCACCTGCAATCCCAGCTACTCAGGAGGCTGAGGCATGAGAATTTTTTGAACCTGGGAGGTGGAAGGTTGCAGTGAGCCGGGATTGCACCACTGCACTCCAGCCTGGGCGACAGAGCAAGACCCCGTCTCAAAAAAAAAAAAAAAGAAAGAAAAAAAAAGTTTGAGAATCACTACTCTTGAAAGTTGCTAGTTGATCAGCTTAACTGTTGTTTTTTCTGATTAGAACCGCATGGTTGTCTGGGCACGGTAGCTCACGCCTGTAATCCCAGCACTTTGGGAGGCCGAGGCGGGTGGATCACCTGAGGTGTGCAGTTCTAGACTAGCCTGCCCAACATGGCAAAACCCTGTCTCTACTAAAAATAAGAAAATTAGCTGGGTGTGGTGGTGCATGCCTGTAGTCCCAGCTACTCAGGAGGCTGAGGCAGGAGAATCACTTGAACCTGAGAGGCGAAGGTTGCAGTGAGCCGAGATCATGCCATTGCACTCCAGTGTGGGTGACAGAGTAAGCCTCTGTCTCAAAAAAAAAAAGTGTATGGTTAAATATCATAGATTTATAGATTTTAACCTTCCCTCCCTCTCCTTTCTCAAAATCCAGGAACTAGCGGAATTACTGGAGGAAGAAAAACTAAGTTGTGTGCCAGTGCTCATCTTTGCTAATAAGCAGGATTTGCTCACAGCAGCCCCTGCCTCTGAAATTGCAGAAGGACTGAACCTGCATACCATCCGCGACCGAGTCTGGCAGATCCAGTCTTGCTCAGCTCTCACAGGAGAGGGCGTTCAGGTGAGATTACAGGAAGGCTTGACTACCTGGCAACATGACAGCTAACCGAGGTGGTCTGTCTCATTGGTTGGGCCGATCTTGATGGGCAGATGAGCCATTCCAAGATATGAAGGGCATGGAGGAATTTGGTTCTTTTCTGCTTAGCAACCAATCAGATATCATGAGGTGCTCCAAGAGTGCCCCAGGTAAGCCACCCCACATGTGCAGCAAGCTTCCCCGTTGGGAGGGATGTGAGAACAGAAGACTGAGGATTGTCTCTAACTCTAGGATTCTTTGATGATTGATTGGATTGGGGTTTTGTGTTGTGTCTAATATTACGGATGCTAAAATGCCTGTACTTCCAAGGTGATAGCCACCAATAACCCTACATGTACTAGTCATCCTAGAAGTGTTTTTGTTTCTTCTGTTGGTTATCTCCCCTGCCCCTAGGGTTGGTGTCTGTTTCCTGCTACTTCAGGTTGGTTTCCCACTGGGAGGCTTCTGCTGACAGAAAGCCCCATGCTTTGTACTGAGGAACTGTGTACCGGAAAAGCAGGCTCCCCCTAATTTTTTTTTTTTTTTTTTTTGAGACGGAGTTTCATTCTCATTGCCCAGGCTGGAGTGCAGTGGCACAATCTCGGCTCACTGCAACCTCCGCCTTCCAGGTTCAAGTGATTCTCCTGCCTCAGCCTTGCAAGCAGCTGGGATTACAGGCATGCACCACCACACCCAGCTAATTTTTTGTATTTTTAGTAGAAACGGGATTTCGCCATGTTGGCTGGTCTTGAACTCCTGACCCCAAGTGATCTGCCTGCCTTAGCCTCCCAAAGTGCTGGGATTACAGGCATGAGCCACCCTGCCCGGCCCTGGCTGATTTTTAAAACATCAAGGCCAGGTGCAGTGGCTCACGCCTGTAATCCCAGCACTTTGGGAGGCCGAGGCGGGTGGATCACCTGAGGTCAGGGGTTTGAAACCAGCCTGGCCAACATGGCGAAACCCCGTCTCTACTAAAAATGCAAAAAAAATCAGCCGGGCATGGTGGTGCACACCTGTAATCCCAGCTACTTGAGAGGCTGAGGCAGTAGAATCGCTTGAACCTGGGAGGCAGAGGTTGCAGTGAGCCGAGATCGCACCAGTGCACTCCAGCCTGGGCGACAGAGCGAGACTGTCTCTCAAAATAAATAAATAAATAAAAATAAACAAACAATCAAAATTTGTCTAACATATTTTACTCCAATTGCACATAGGATGGCAGTCATAAGGCCTAAGGTTATTTTGATGAAGATGAGACCCAAGAAAAGATAGTAATTTTCTTGTGTTTCTGAAAACCACTTCAGCATGAGCCTGTCTAAAAGGTTTAGATCACAAATTTAGAAAGCTGAGAGCAGCCGGGCGCAGTGGCTCACACCTGTAATCCCAGCACTTTGGGAGGCCGAGGCAGGCAGATCACGAGGTCAGGAGATCGAGACCATCCTGGCTAACACAATGAAGCCCCGTCACTACTAAAAATACAAAAAAATTAGCCGGGTGTGGTGGCGGGCACCTGTAGTCCCAGCTACTCAGGAGGCTGAGGCAGGAGAATGGCCTGAACCCAGGAGGCGGAGCTTGCAGTGAGCCGAGATTGTGCCACTGCACTCCAGCCTGGGCGACAGAGCGAGACTCCGTCTCAAAAAAAAAAAAAAAAGAAAAGAAAAAAAGAAAGCTGAGAGCATCTTGAGGTTGGGGGCTATTACGAAGGTGGGGCTGAAGAAAAGCAATACAGTTTGTGTGCATACTCATAAGAAAGTGCGAGTACAGCTCTGGAATCTTTCTTTTGCTTGACCAGAGTGTTGAAGAAAAAGCAAAGCGAGAATTAACGGTAAGGCTCTTGTATCTTCCGCCAGCCTTAGGGGTGTGAAAAAGGAGGACTAATCTAGCATCAGTATTTAGAGCTGTGGCATTTAAAGTCAAGGACACTGCTTCAGAGAAGCCTGGAGGTAGAGAGGGAGCTCCTGTCATTTTCTTCCCAACCCCAGCCCTCCCCCAACTCCCATCAGGTGGAGATTAAAGGATATCGCTCCGTGTTCCTGGCTGTGTAACCACCGTAGACACTCAGTGCCCTTCACGGGATCTTTAGGCCACAGAAGAGGCAGCAAGCTACTAGGCAGCTAGAGGGTAGGGCTGGGGACAGGCAGGGGAGTGCTGCAAAATAAACCAGTTTGAGTGAGTAAAGTGAGATTATTATATATGATTTGATTTTGATAAGAAAGTTCTTCCCAGATTGGGGCCTTCAGCAACCAAGTCCACAGGAAATGATATCAAGAGAGATCCAACAAAAAACTATGAGCAAAAAATAAAAAAAGATTTTTGTATGGAGGAGAAATAGTTTGAAGGTCACTTAATTAGTTTAGTAGATAGTACCACGGTGTATAGAATTGGGTAGTTAAGACTGGGATTTCAAGGTTAATGAGATTAGATTATGGTTAATAGAATGATATAAATTTAGAGAATTTAACCATTATTTGAAATGGGTTATTTAATAAAAATGTTAATTAAGAAGGGAATCTGCTGTCTATTGTCCTTTCGTGGTAACCTTTGGGGACTAGAGAAAAGTTGTGGAGTTTTGCTGTGGAAACGCTTTTCACTGTGAGCCACTGGTTGACCGTGTACCTCCCTAAGGTGGTGCCTCTGACCCAAGCTCTTGTCCACACACCAGCTTCCTGGTTTTTGCCTTAAAAAGAGTCACTTAAGTGGAATTCCTTTCCAGCATTGCTTAGTTGAAGTACAGGCCTTTAGTAATTTTTATTTATTAGGGCTAAAAATATTCTAAAACTGAAAGACTTTCCTAGAAAAATATCAATAAGATCTAATGGTTTGAGATTCACTTTCAAACATGAAAACTGTGCAATAATTACTGAAATGCCCTAAATTCCTATTTTTTTCCTCCCTACCCCACCCCACCTCCCCAAAAGCTGGCCCAAATGATTAGGCTCTAAATAGGCAAGTCAGGTGACATCTGATTCTAACAACTCTGAAAGAAAATGTACAAAGGTTTAAAAATAAAAAAAGGACCTGGAATTTCTGTTGCAGTTTCAAGTGTTTAAAGACAGACACATACATCATGTGTGTTTAATCAAAACATATTTAAGAGACCTGTCTTGTACTGCTAAACAATAGGTAGCCTCACGGGGGCAAGTTAAGGAAACAGCCACGGAGCTGCTAGATGGCGAGCCACGCCCCTCTGTGGATGAAGTAGGGCAGGTACATCACTTCTCATTAGTGGAGTATCTTAAACACATGATTTGAGACTATGGCAGTTAGTGATTCCTGGGATGGATTTCAGGGTCCCGTTCCACCTGGTGTCCTGAAGGCAGCACATGTGAAGCCGTTACAAGGGTGGGAAATACCACGTGTTGTTCACCAGCCCCTGCTTCAGGTGTGGAAACTGACTTTTGAGAGAGGATGGAACAGGGGTTTCTTTTCCTCATTAGTGCTGACTGGGAAGCCAGCCCATCATATAATTAAAGCAGGTTTTCGTAGGAAACCATCAGGAGCAGAGAGTAAGTAAAGGGCACAAGAAGCGGAAGGAGATCATCAATCTCAGAAACTCTGTCCTGCCAAGAGGCCCACTGTCCAGGGGAGTGATGAGGAGCGACCCAGTTACGTCAAGTGGGTGAAAGCTGAAAGAGGAGAAACTGAAAAATGTCTGGGAGGGAGAACCGAAACCTTCCTCAGCCAGACTCCATTATCAACAAGGAGGAAGTGTCACTCTGCGCCCTCGAGGTCAGGCCCAGGTTGCCAGGGCCCCTCCTAGGATGAAACATTCTGCACTGGGACTCTCAGTCTTTTTTTACCCCCCTTGGGTGTCTAGAAAATAGTGAACAAAGGATCTGGCTTACAGCCAGAGAAAGGTATCGAAAAATCCATCCCTCCTCCACCCACAGACCTGAATTTGAACCCCAAACCACAGCTCTTCCTGCTGTTATAGTTCCAGGCATTTGAAGACATTTTCTCTCTAAAATACTGTGAGTGTGCATGTGTGTGTGGTATGTGTAATTAAAATGATACTGGCTTTGAATTTCCTCTCAAAGCAGAGATCCAAAGTTTTTTTTTTTTTTTTTTTTTTTTTTTTTTTTTTTTTTTTTTTTTTTTTTTTTTTTTTTTTTTTTGAGGCAGAGTCTCGCTGTCGCCCAGGCTGGAGTGCAGTGGCGCAATCTCGGCTCACTGCAGGCTCCGCCCCCCGGGGTTCACGCCATTCTCCTGCCTCAGCCTCCCGAGTAGCTGGGACTACAGGCGCCCGCCATCTCGCCCGGCTAATTTTTTGTATTTTTAGTAGAGACAGGGTTTCACTGTGTTAGCCAGGATGGTCTCGATCTCCTGACCTCGTGATCCGCCCGCCTCGGCCTCCCAAAGTGCTGGGATTACAGGCGTGAGCCACCGCGCCCGGCCAGATCCGAAGTTTTAACCTGACCTCTAGCCATGGTCACCAGAGACTTGCCTCCTCCCATAACCTTGAGCCAGCAGATCGTGCCCTGGGTGTTGCTCTCCAGGCCACCCCCTCATGCTCACCTTTTCTTGTGATGTCTGCCCCACGTTCCTCTCCTCCTCATGGAGACAGGAGCCATGAGCAGGTCACACAGGCATTCAGCTGCCTTGTGTCCACAAAAGGAGCCATGAGCAGTCCGAGCGCCGAGCTGTGATCCGTGCCTGAGTCAGCCTCCGGAGGAACACTAAATGCTCAGTCGCCCATTTCTTGGTTTTGCTTCTTTTTCCTTGATTTGGGGGACTTCTCCCTAATATGCCACAGAATTTTAATTTTTTTTTTTTTTGAGATGGAGTTTCGCTCTTCTTGCCCAGGCTGGAATGCGATGGCATAACCTCGGCTCACTGCAACCTCCACCTCCTGGGTTCAAACGATTCTCCTGCCTCAGCCTCCTGAGTAGCTGGGATTACAGATGCCCGCCACCACGCCTGGCTAATTTTTTGTATTTTTTTTAGTAGCAACGGGGTTTCACCATGTTGGCCAGGCTGGACTCGAACTCCTGACCTCAGGTGATCCACCTGCCTCGGCCTCCCAAAGTGCTGGGATTACAGGTGTGAGCCACCACGCCTGGCCCGATATTTTGAAAAACGAAATTTACCACTTCTTTCTAGGCCTGGCATCAGTTGTTGACTCCAGGTGTATATGGAACTGGTTATCTGTGAGTCAGACCTCAGGTTTATTTTTAAATTTTCAAACTTTTCTGGAGACTAAGAAAGCAGTCTCAGGACATGCGATTTCGCTGCCTCTCTGGTGCAATGCCCTTTGTCACCAGAAAAAACTACTAATAGCGAGCCATATTTGATGTAAGCAGCATCCAACTGCTCCTTGACCCTGGGGGCCTGATGGCACAATGGGGTAGGCTGCATTGCTCAGCAAGGGTCCGAGCACCTCATCATCTTAAAGCAATTACTGCTGTGACCACATAACCAGCATGGCTCTAAAAACCAGGCCCATACAGCCATGGCTGCCACCGCTTCCTTCCAACTACCGAGCAGTGATGGATGCAATGTACAGAGATCAAATGTAAGAGAGCAGCGTAGTCGGAGACCACTCTTCCCTTGGAAAGAAGCAGTGCACCTTAACTTCTGGGATGCAGAGATCTGGGAGGAGTGAGTTTCCCCTGTATGCTTAGGGGCGGCCTGTTGTTTCTCCCAGTGGTTATAGGGGAGAATAATATTGTGCCATCGGGAACTTTATTTCCTCTCTAGGAGGCCAAACAAAGCTCAGTATTTAAAATTCCATGTCTCTCTTTAGTCTCTGTTATTGAATTGAAGCTAATCAATTCAAATGCAGTTTCAGCAAGATTGGTCAGGGGAGGGTCCAGGGAAGGAAGGAAGGGAGGACTATTTATACCGTAAGATCGTCATCCCCATAAGGAAGATCAAATGTACAGAAAATTGGTCAAACCAGTTTTTAACAATAAAGGTTCGGCCAGGCGTGGTGGCTCATGCCTGTAATCCCAGCACTTTGGGAGACCGAGGTGGGTGGATCACAAGATCAGGAGATCGAGACCATCCTGGCTAACATGGTGAAACCCTGTCTCTACTAAAAATACAAAAATATTAGTCGGGCGTGGTGGTGGGCGCCTGTAGTCCCAGCTACTCGGGAGGCTGAGGCAGGAGAATGGCATGAACCTGGGAGGCAGAGCTTGCAGTGAGTCGAGATCATGCCACTGCACTCCAGCCTGGGCGACAGAGCAAGACTCCGTCTCAAAAAAAAAAAAAAAAAAAAAAGCCTTCCTTGCCAGATGAAAGCAAGAGTGGTGTGGAACATTTATTTAAACATAAGAAGCAGAAGGTTCCTTCTCTTGCAAGTATGTTGTCTCTAAATGTAGCATTTCCACTGGAGGTGGTGGTCTGGGTGGATGGTTAATATGTGAGGATTGTGCAGCCAAGTAGATAGCCAGGCCTTTGCATATACAGATACCCACAGCCCAGGAATCTTGAGAACTGAATGGCCCGTAACAACCTCTGGCACTATCAGAGCTGCAGGGAGGCTTGGCTGGGGCTACTCCAGTCTCAGGCCCCTGTTTTCAGCGGAAGTCACAAGGAGGATGAAACTAGAATTCCTCCCTTTCCCGTCTTCAGGGTGCTTCCCAGCTCCTCTCTAAGCTTGGGGCAGAACCCTTCACCCGGCAGGTACCCACATCCATGGAGAACTGGTAAGCAGCTCTGGAGCACCACGCTGGGCACCACAGCTTGCCGTTGCTCTGCTCTGTCCTGTGCCTTCATCTCCTCAGCTGTGATAGAGAAGTAACACTAGCACCTACTTTGCAGGCTTCTACAAGGATTGACTTAAAAGATGTGAATTACGTGGGCTGTGGACTAGACATCATGTTAGGTTCTGGGAATATAATCTCCAGCAAGTCTGATGGGAGCCTCCCCTAGGGGAGCTTGAGCACCACCATTGCCTTTCCTTTCCAGGAGGCAGCTTGACAAAGCTTGCCCCGATGTGATTGACAAAGCTTGCCCCAGCTAGATCCATGGCCACGTGATTGAGGAGGTACCACTGTTGGCCAATGCCTCCTCTTCCCTCCCCTCCCACCTCCAGCCCAGTTCTCTTCTGCCTAGCACAAGAAAGATGCCACTCCCCAAGCCCTAGCCGCTTCAGATTAGAGGGGCCTCCCGGGCCCAGGGCAGCCACAGGGCTCGGTCCCCTGTTTACGCTCCCTGTGCTTCCCACACTCAGGGTTGCAGCGGCAGCTGCAGGGGCCCAGGCCGGGGGTCAGCTGGCAGGGACTGGCCTCTGCGTGCCCCCTGTTGGCAGGACAGTGGCTGGAAGGGCTTCACCACTGCTGGCCCTCACAGGCACCTGGAGACACCAGACACTGTCCCTCAGCAGGGCTCTGCCGTTTGAACCCTCCTTTGCCTCCATAACAGAGACCCGGCATAAAACCACCCGGCACCCTCCACCTTCTGCTTTGGGCTCCTGCAGCTGAGTAAATATTTTTCCTATCTCTTTGCCTGCATTCATGTTCCGTTATATGCAATAATCTCTCCTTAATCAGCCATAAAGCAAGGAAAAGGCAAAGCGCTGTTCACATAGTGTGGGCACACTGTCCTTGATTTCTCTGAGAAGATGGTTTGATTGCGAGCCTCCGTAGAGGAGAGAGTGTTGAGGTGCCCACCTTTGAGTGTTTGTGCGAGCCCCTGAAGGTGGAAAGTGCTGTGTAAGTGCTGAGCTATTCAGCTTCCCAGGCGAGAGAAGATGCTTATCTTATTCATCCCTCTTTTATTTGTAAAATCTTTTTTGTCTCTTGGCAGGTGATCTTTTTCTTTTCCTGGAAACCAATTAGCTACTAAAATTAAACATGCTTCTCTGTAAATTAATCCTTTTCATAAAATGGTCTTAAAATTGGCCTTAGCTTCTCAGAGTAAGTAGCTGACCCCATTGTAATTAGAGATGCATTTGGAGTCCCCATTTCTCCCACCTCGGCATTCCTCTGCCCTTCCCCCTGCCGCTGCCAGGTGCTGTCCACCTTCAGGCTTTCGGCGCCACCAGCCTCATCTTGGCAAAGGTCAGATGTCGGCTCTGGGACAGCCGTCAGATTATCTGGTTCTGCTGCCCAAGTGCACTGACAGCAACTGGCAGAGTTGTAATCACTGTAAATTCAGGTGACGGTCAGATGAGCCAGGAGAGAGGATGCCTGCTGGTTGTTTTTTTGCAGTGATGTATTGTTTATGGGATTAATGTTCCAAATGGCCAAGGATGTCAGCTGATATTTATTACTGTAAGCTGTCTCAGCTGCTCAGGTTCAGCAGCTAGATCCATGGCCACAGGAAATGTGGGACTCGGTGGCGTGTCCAGTATGGCTGATGTGTGCAGATGTAGCTGGGACCTCTGTGAGCCTCTGTTACAGATGCAAGGGGAAGGACTCCTGGCAGCAGCTGCCTTGAATTTTGTTCAGGGCTTCTGAGGGAACTCCACACACTCTTGAAGGTTGGGGAGACTCTAGCGAAGGGGAGAGTGTCCAGGTCTGGCTCCAAAGGGGGTTGGGAAGGAGTTCATCTCTGACAGGCCTGGCATCCATAGGAATTGTGCTGCCTGCCAGGTAGCTGTAGGCATTGTGTGGTTTTTACCTTGGTCCCTCTTCCGCCTTCTAAGAGAGGGCGCTTTCAAGGTCATTGTGCCTTTAAGGGAGCCTTCTCCCCAGTCCCTCTGGATGCTGGTGCTTAAAGCTATAAGAAGTGGGCCAGACCCTTTTAAACCTATCTGGAGTGCCGCAGGAAGAGAAGTAAATGCACATCGCCCTGGTGTGTGCCTCGCAACACTCACTGCAGTAGGTTTGTTTTTCCAAAAAGAAATTTAATTTAACCCAAGTGTACACTGTCACACTGTAAACACATGGGGCACCAAAAGGGTGGCTTATTGAATTTAATGCCCTGGCAAAGGTCAGCTTTTAGAAAAAGCCAAAAATGGCTGGAATCTTTCCTGATAGCTCTTCAGTCAGGCTTTGGATGCAGGCAGATGTGTTTATTTTTTCAGAGGGAGTTCCTGAGGACCCATCTCAAGTTCAGGCGCTGGGCGTCCCCCTCCCATTGCCCTCTTGTGCTCTCAGAGACCTCCCTCCTCCTCCTCCTGGGAGGTCACTGTCCCTGGTCACCCAGGTGGGCCCCTGAGCCAAGCAAACTCCCTAAAGCTGGCGGTCTGGGAGGGAGGGCCTGGGACCCCCACCGCCCGCCCCTCCAGGTTGGAGTGTGTGGTGCTTTTCTTATAACTAACACTGCCTTTCTCTGCCCATTTCCCTCAAAGGATGGCATGGACTGGGTCTGCAAAAATGTCAATGCAAAGAAGAAATAAAACCTAGACGAATGGAGATGCAGGAGCTGCGGGAGCCGAATTCGGTCCTGAAAAACACTAATTTGCTGCTTTCTGACCAAATGTTTTTCCATCTGTGTACAGCTCCAGCTGTTTGAAGAGAGGGAACAACACAGTTTAGAAAGAATCCCATTCCAGCAGTAGATTTAACTGATCTCTGAGGTTCAGTATCATTTTTCAAATAAAGGAATTATATTATTTCCTCTGCATAATTGAAATAGTATTAAATGTCTCAAAGCACATGATTAGAAAATGAGATCTTTGAAATGAGCAAGAGATTGCATTGCAGTTTAGACAATTCCAGTGGGCTTTTTTTTCCTCTCAAAAAAAAAAAAAAGAAAAAGAGGAAGAAGCAGCTTTGCTGAGTTCATTTATTTACTGACCCGTCCCTTGCATTCCCTCCATGGTTTTGAAACCACAGACAGTGTTTGCTGGTGCTGTCAGTGATTTTTACCGTCACCAGCCCAGCCAGGCTTCAGTCTGTCCAGCAGGAAGCTGCTAGTTGGGGGTGGGGGGGAGAAAAGGTAGACAATTAAACCATCTCATCGTCTTGCAGGTTGGAGACTACGTATGTAATCCTCACTCTTTGGGCAGAAAAAAAAAACAAAAAAAAACTCTTTCTTGCAGACAAGTCACTACAGAAACATACCCCATCCCACCCACCCCTGCCCCCGCCCCAGCCAGCCACACAGAGAAGCAAATTCTTATGACTTTTGACTGTAATGACATCTGGAATGTAAGGAGAGGTGGGAGGTTTAATTCCAGAAAAATTACAAGGTCCTTAAAAAGCTCTCACATCGAGGGCTCAGGCTAGCGTAAACAGGCTTTCTCCAGCTCAGTGGAGCAGTGAGCAGCCAATTCTGAGATTAGCTGGCTTCTCCACGGCCATCCTATAGACAGGATTTCTAAAGCTCAAAGAATTCTGTGTCTAAACGATCACAATAGGCCGCTGCTATCAGATTTTAGAAATAAATGCAGCTTTACCATGAACCTGCTCCACTGAGAAAAGCCAGGCAGATCGATTTTTAGAGAGATCAATTTTTACAGTGCTGGCAACTTGGTGGTGTGGGATGCTCCTGGGTGGAGAGGGTTTGCTGCTGGGGAGGACATGGGTGTGTGTGTGACTGCAGGGGTCGTGTCCAGGGAAGCCAGAGTCACGCCAGCTGCTGGGCTCCTCTGCCTCTCTGCAGCAGAATGTCTGTCCTCTGTTGATTGATTGGAGAGGAATAGCAGAACATTTCTCCTGCCCCTCGTTGCAAAACAAGCTTGTTTCCCTGAGCCTCAGAAATCCTCAGCTTCAAACATGGGGAAACAGGCCAGAGCATTGCCCGGCTCCTGAATTAAACTCTGTTCTGGTGCCTGAGCTCAGGGGTTTTCAGAGAATGAATAAGAGACTGTCCAGTGACTGGTGGGTCCCTGGGGGCCAGCTGCCTTCTCATCCTGGGAGGTGGCCCTTCCCAAGCCCATCAGGGAGTGTGAGCAGACTGAAGGGACCACTGCAGCCCCTGGCCCTCAGTACCCAGCTTTTTCTGGCTAAGAGTATGCAGCAGAGACTGAGGCATATCCAGCTTCAAAAGCAGTCTGGCATGAAAGTCATTAACAAAGCCAGCCATGAAAAGGTGCCCCGGAGTTGATGTGGACAGACCTGTAAGGACTTGCAAAACAAAAGAAAGTGAGGGTTTTTTTAAACCGCAGAGCTAGCTGCTCTCTGCAGCCTCCTCCACTGGCTTCTCTGGCTCACCCAAGCTCCTCTCTTACAGAGGCAACACAGAATTATAAGGAATCAGAAATCCCCCTTCTACCAGGCTGCAAATGTGGCTCTAGCACTTGAAAATTGTTTTTTCTTCCGAAGAGTTCATCAGGGACAAGTTATCTGAGGGGCAAAATGCCTGCTTGGAGGTCTGCAATTTTGGAACACTGCAGTATGGAACTTTGACTCTGGCAGTGGAGGGTCTGTAAAATATTTTTGTTCTTTTAGCACCAACTTAGGGGACTGTTTTAAAGAGCTCTCCCAAGGCCTCTGCTAGCAGGCAGAAGCCACTCCTCTGATAACGGCCTCTGTAAAATGTTCTGATTTGCTCCTCAGCTGCAGAGACACAGAGACACTGCAGATGTCACACGCTTTCATCTTCCCTTTGAGCCCTTTTGAACCCTCCTGGGGCTCTGGGGTAGATGAGAGAAGCCTGAAAAAGGCAGAGTTTGAAAGCTCCCATTTAAAAACAAAATACTTTTTAAAGCCCTCTTGCCTCTTCCCTGCCCACTCCTGCCCCCTGACCGGAAGATAGAATTTGAAGCTGGAACGGGAAGACCCCTTTTCTCCTCCTCCCGTCCCCAGTGAGTCTTAGCGAGACTTTTGCCCTGCGCACAATTGCATCTGAATGTGCGGGGGAGAGGGCTGGGGGCCGGAGGGCAGACGAGGCCTGGGGGGGTGCTCTTGATATGTGCTCAAGCCAGTTGTGGGAAAAACTCGAGTCCTCCCCTCCTCCCGATCTACCCTGTGTGGCTGCTTTTGGCTGGATTCCCTGCACCCAATGCAACACACCCTTTCCCCTTCACTCTCCCTTGGTTACTATGGAAACAAGGGTGTCATTGATGTGGGCTGAGCTAGGGAACATGTCGGTGCACAGCTGAAAGTCAGCGATTATGCCGGCGGTTAGAAATGTGCCAGGGTTAAAGAAGTCCGCAGCTCCCACGGCTGCTGGGAGGACATGGTCCTGCCCCCTTCCTTCCTCTCTCCCTCCATCTCCACTTCTCTCTCCCTCCATCTCCACTTCTCTCTCCTGGCTTTTGACAAATTTCTTTATTCCCCTCTGGACTAAAGTAGTGGCTATTTTTGTGCCACTCTGCGCCCCACCCTCACTGTTGGCCGCTCCTTATCCGGCCTGGCCTGGAGGGTGACACCATGTCACCCTCACCAGGACTCGTCTCTCCATTCCCGTCAGAGTTTGCTTTGATTTCCCTTTCCTTTCCTTCTCGGCGACCAGTTCTTACTTCCTTTTATTTTTAGCTCTGCACTCCATGTGGTTTCAGGGTTCAGTCTGATCCATCAAAAGGTTCTTTTTTTATAATCCCTTTTGAAAATGATAATCAAAGGAAGAGACGTGGTGTTTGGTCATGTGGAAAACTCAATGTATAATTTAGACGTCTGTCAAAAATCCGACAAATAAAATTTAGCTGGAATGAAGACAGCCTGGAATGTGTTGTGTTCTTTGCCGAAGCTCAGAGAGGGCCTGAAATGTGTTTGTCCTTTCAGGGGTTAGCTTTCTTCAAGAGGTTTTTTCCAGAAGGATATATATAAAAAATAGGATACCAACAATAGAAATAATAGCCCTTCATTAAGCCCCTCCTACGTGCCGGGCACTTTAGATACATCATGGTGAGCATTAGTCCCCCTTTGCAGCGGAGGAAATTGAGACATTTGCCCCAGTTAAGGAATTTGCCTGAAATCACAGAGCCTTTAAGTGCAGATGGGGCCTGGAGCCTGGGTCTGAATGCTGAGCAAGCTGCCGCCTCTGGAAAACAAAAACAGTCAATGGCAGGGCCGGATCACACCTGGAATCCCAGCACTTTCAGAGGCCAAGGCAGGTAGATCTCCTGAAGTCAGGAGTTCAAGACCAGCCTGACCAACATGGTGAAACCCCATCTCTACTAAAAATACAAAATTAGCTGAGCGTAGTGGCACATGCCTGTAATCCCAGCTGCTTGGGAGGCTGAGGCAGGAGAATTGCTCGAACCCAGGAGTCGGAGGTTGCAGTGAGCTGAGATCACGCCATTGCACTCCAGCCTGGGCAACAAGAGCAAAACTCCTTCGCAAAAAAAAAAAAAAAATCTGTCAATGGCTCATCTCCCAGCAGCCTCAGCCCCCAGCCTCTGAGTGCTCCTTCTGCCCAGCCTCCCCGCCTCAGCCTCTGACGAGCACTGCTCCCCTGGGTTCCCTGCCCCAGGTGTTGGGTGTCCTCTGCTCACACAGCACAAACATAGACTGGGTTTCATCCTTGGCCAGGTCCAGCCCGACAGACAGGAAAAAGGGAGAAGAAATAATTAGCAAAGTTAGGGCTGCAGGGAGACTTGCAGTTACATAGTACCTAATACTGGATCTTCCATTTACAGAGGGTTCCGAGAGGGAACAGACCTGCCCAGTGTTACATGGAAGGTGCAGAGTTGGCAGCTGTCCCGGGCTCTGCCTTCTGGAGCAGAAGAGTTCGTTGTCCCTTCAGCAGGCTAGAGACACAGCAGCACAGCTGGTCCCAAAGGGCCTCACCATTTGTGCGTGTGTGTGCGTTTTGTGTTTCTGAGACAGGATTTCGCTCTGTCACTCAGACTGGAGTGCAGTGGCACAGTCACAACTCACTGCAGCCTCAACCTCCTGGGCTCAAGCCATCCTCCCAACTCAGCCTCCCAAGTAGCTGGGACTAGAGGCATGTACCACCATGTCTGGCTAATTTTTTTTTTTTTTTTTTTTTTTTTGAGACAGAGTCTCACTCTGTCGCCCAGGCTGGAGTGCAGTGGCGCGATCTCGGCTCACTGCAAGCTCCGCCTCCCAGGTTCATGCCATTCTCCCGCCTCAGCCTCCCTAGTAGCTGGGACTACAGGCACCTGCCACCACACCGGCTAACTTTTGGAGTTTTTTTGTATTTTTAGTAGAGACAGGGTTTCACAGTGTTAGCCAGGATGGTCTCGATCTCCTGACCTCGTGATCTGCCTGCCTCGGCCTCCCAAAGTGCTGGGATTACAGGCGTGGGCCACTGTGCCCGGCCTTTAAAGAGCAAGCTGTGGGCAGAACTAGCTAGTAGCTGGAAGCAGGAGAAAGAAGAATTAGGGTTGCTAGATACATTACAGAACATTCCGTTAAACTTGAATTTCAGATAAACAATGAATAGTTTTTAATTCAAGTATATCCCATGCAATATTTGGGACATCAGTATAACACTCAAAAAATGCATTGGTTTTTTTTTTGTTTTTTTTTCTTTTTTTGAGACAGAGTCTCCCTGTCGCCCAGGCTGGAGTGCAGTGGCGCGATCTCAGCTCACTGCAGGCTCCGCCCCCCGGGGTTCACGCCATTCTCCTGCCTCAGCCTCCCGAGTAGCTGGGACTACAGGCGCCTGCCATCTCGCCCGGCTAATTTTTTGTATTTTTAGTAGAGACGGGGTTTCACTGTGTTAGCCAGGATGGTCTCGATCTCCTGACCTCGTGATCCGCCCGCCTTGGCCTCCCAAAGTGCTGGGATTACAGGCGTGAGCCACCACGCCCGGCCGAAAAATGCATTGTTTACCTTAAATTCAAATTTAACTGGACATCCTAGCTTTTTGGCTTTGTTTTGATAAATCTGGCAAAACCCTTCCCAGCACTCCCTGCCCAAAAAAGGGACAGCGCAGTACAATTAAAAAGTGTGGCTGGGCGCGGTGTCTTATGCCCGTAATCCCAGCATTTTGATGTTGACTAGGCCAGCATAGGGAGATTTAAAAGAGATCTCATGTAAACAAAGTGCCTAGATCTAGGACAATACCTAGCACATAGAAGGAACATTCCACGCCTCAGTTTCTTTTTCTTTTCTTTTTTTTTTTTGGAGACGGAGTTTCGCTCTTCTGCCCAGACTAGAATTCAGTGGCACGATCTCAGCTCACTGCAACCTCCACCTCCCGGGTTCAAGCGATTCTCCTGCCTCAGCCTCCCGAATAGCTGGGATTACAGGCATGTGCCACCATCCCCAGCTAATTTTTGTATTTTTAGTAGAGATGGGGTTTCACCATGTTGACTAGGCTGGTCTTGAACTCCTGACCTCAGGTGATCCACATGCCTTGGCCTCCCAAAGTGCTGGGATTACAGGCGTGAGCCACCGTGCCTGGCCCTCAGTTTCTTATCTTCAAATTTAGGCAATAATCATGTTGTGCAGTTGTCAAGAGGATGAGATGAGATGACTGTACAGTGAGTAGTAGGTGCTAAATCAATGGTAGCAAATATAACAGCTGGCAGAAGGTCTGGAGTCCAGGCCTTCCCAGGCCCCCAAGACCTCTACCTCCCACCTTCCCTCCCATGTGGCTCTGTGACTTTTAAGGCCAGCAGCTCCCTCCCTTCAGGACTCCCAGGGCCACCCCAACCACACCTCCTGCTTAGATTTGTAAGTGGGAAAGGCTCTTATCAGAGGCTCCTGATTGGCCCCAGGTGCAAACACAGTTTATCTCTCAGTCAAGCTGCATCTCAGGGCCTCTGTCCCTGTCTCCCCCTCATCCCCGTTAATTGCAATCTGTTCTGTAATTTCCTTTTCCAACACTGCAAAACACAGAGAAGCTGCAGCCACCAGGAGCAGGGGCAGGGAGGAGAGAAAGAGAGCCCTGGCTCCCTGCAGACATTCTGCTGGTCCAGCACTGGTGTGTGCGTGTCCAGAACCAACCACACACAGGCGTGGAAGTGCAGCCAACAACCAGGCCCCCACAGTGTCAGACCAGGGGAAAAGAGATAAGGAGGTAGCCACTTGCACCAGGTACTTCACCGTTATCTTATTTAATCCTCGCAAAGACACTGTTAACTGTAGGTATTGTCATTCACAGTATGGGGATGGGGCTCATAGAATTTGAATCACTTGCCCATGATTCCACAGGAAGAACTGGGCACAGTCAGGATTTGAACCCAGGCCTGTTTCACTGCTGGGTCCCAAATTTATACCACAATACCTGTTTGCTTTTGGCTCCTACTGCTCTGCTCTCAGAAAAGGAGCTAAGGAATCCTTCTGCACGAAGGAACACGGAGCGGTTTCTTCTCCAGAGCGAATAGCAGTGTCGTAGGGACAAAAAGCCTTTGCTAAAGAAATGAAATATTAATGACAGAACTGCAGAAAGCAAGCTGTGTCCAGGAGGGGGCAGGGAGAATTTGCTTGGATACCTGAAGCTGAGAGGTACAGGGTTGGGGTCAGAATCCCATTTAGCTAAGCCAACTGCTTCTCCTTTGAATCATTAGTGGGCCTCATCCTTTGATTAGCCCTACAAGATAGCTGTTTACTGTCCCTAGTTCCCAGATGACGAAACCAAGGCTCACAAAGGTTAAGTCACTTGCCCAGAGTCATACAGCTAGGAAATGGCTTGACTGTGATTCCCGCCAGCCCACTCGCTGAAAGCCCATTTTATTCCTTGATGTCACCCCAGGGAGGTAGGCGAGAGGCAGCCCTCGCTCTTTGCCACTCACCCCGTTTTCAGGATCCAGAAGACCCTGCCCTGGGGTCCCAGAGTCAGCTGCTGCTCTGGATGCCACCAGTAGAGGGGGCAGGAGGTGCCCAGCCCCACCCTTACAACCAAGGAAAGGGCCTGGGGAGGCTGTTGCAGTTGGGGCTCTGGCCTGGGATCAGCTGCCTCCACTCCCACCCAGGGCTCAGAAGCCCCTGTGCCACCCCCTGGAGGCGCAGCCTTAGGAGCCCCCCAAGACCGCTGGAGCAGGAGGAGAAAGAGCTCACCATAGGAGACACACGGGCTCCGTCCACAGGCAGGCCCTCTTGGCCACATTCCTAACACTAGAAAGGCCTGTCATCCAGGCCACCACTGACTCATTGGGAAATGATGTCCCACACCAGGGTACAAGGTGTGGCACCAGCTGCAGCCCCCTCAGCCAGTTTCCTTGGGTAGGGCACAAGCTGTACAGCTACACTTGACCCTGCCTATGACACCAGCCAGACCCCTCCCTGGGCCTGCATTTCAGCACTGTCCCCCAGCCCAGGCCCAGGCCCACCTGGAGCACCTGCTCCCGGGCTGGAGCCCAGCATTCTCCTTCCCTAGCCCTCCTTGCTGCCAGGACGTCAGAATCCTGCAGAATGATGCTGGTCCACCAACCTCAACCCCCTTGGATTCCCTCTGGAGGCACAGAGCAAGCCTGGTCTAGGGCTGTCACATAGGAATGGGGCTTCCCTCGAGCCTCCAGAGGACAGTGCCAAAGCCGTTTTCCTGCCGGAATGCTACAGATGGCTTCTGGGAAGAAGGGGATAAGAAACTTTGGTTTGTAAACAACAGCCCATCCTGGACCAAGGGATCCAATCCAGCCCAACTCTCCCCTCACTCTCCCCAGCTCCTACGGGGATGCAGCCTGGATTTCACCCTTATTCATGCCCCAGGCCCCTTTCCCACCCTGAGACCTCCAGATCTGGTATAGCAGCAGGTCGGAAGAAGAAAAAGCAGGAGGAAGGGGCATTCAGGGGCTGAGATGCTGCTCCAGGCAGTGGGGGAGGCATCTGCACAGCTGCAGGCAGCCCCTCTACCCCCAGTCTGTGAATGGGCAAATCACCCTCTCCCGCCCGCCTGCCACTGCTCCTGAAACAGTTGGTCCTAATGAACACTAAGCAAGCAGGGCAGCTGTGAGCATGATCCATATGCATGGGAGGTGTATATTTATCCTCACATCCCGCCCCACCCTGCAGCTGCTGCCATCCCCTATGCCAGGAGGGTGAGTGGGCACCAGGGCCCAGCCTGCTCCCGGGCTCCCAGGCCCCCACTTCTCCCAGCCCTCCCTCCCCAACCCACGCCCACAGCCTTCACTTGACCCATTTTGGAGGCAGAAGTTTGTATGTGTGTTTGAGAGAAAGAGAGTGCACACATCATTTCCCCGGTTGGTGCTTTTGATTTCCTCTGAAGCATCTTGATTGCGGATGTACAATGGCATCTTGCTGCCAGTGCTCCCTCAGCAGCTTCTGGCTCCACGCTGCCTCCTCCCTGGAGCCGGGATTTTCTGCTGACTCTGGGGCCCATGGTTAGCTGGCAGGGAAGGGGAAAGCTTGATCCAGGCTTCCATCCCTTAGCTGAGCAGCAGGACCTGGACACCCAGCCACCTGCCTTCCCGCTCCTTAGACTGGGTTGAGGGTGCACCCTGAACCCCACCTGTCTCTCCCTTGGCCCTCCCACTGCCTCCCGGCCTGGTCTGGACTCCCTGCCTGATCCTCCTTCGAGGGGTTAGCGCCATTATTAAAATGCAGTACCCTGCTAAGATGCCTTCAGAGGCCCTGCTGCTGTGGGTCCCTCAAGCCAAACCATTTATCCTGTTATTCAAGGCCCTGCTGATCTGATCCCAAACCTTTTTAATGGACTTATCAGCCATGGACTCCACACAGCCTTTGTGTCCAAATCTCTTCTCACTACTCCCCCAAGCATAATCCCTACAATTTCATTTTCCCACCTGTGTTCACAGCAACCTCCTCCCTGGGATGTCTGCCCCCTCTTTTGAGCTTTCCGTTCCTTTAGGGTATGCTTCAAGTCCTACCTCCCTAAGAGGACAGCCGGGTACCCTCTAACCCTCTCCCTGTGAAACCTTTCATCCAGCAAATATCTCTTTTTTTTTTTTTTTTTTTTTTTTTGAGACAGTCTCTCGCCAGGCCGGACTGCAGTGGCGCTATCTCGGCTCACTGCAAGCTCCGCCTCCCGGGTTCACGCCATTTTCCCGCCTCAGCCTCTCGAGGTAGCTGAGACTACAGGCGCCCGCCGCCGCGCCCGGCTAATTTTTTGTATTTTTAGTAGAGGCGGAGTTTCACCGTGTTAGCCAGGATGGTCTCGATCTCCTGATCTCGTGATCCACCCGCCTCGGCCTCCCAAAGTGCTGGGATTACAGGTGTGAGCCACCGCGCCAGGCCAAGCAAATATCACTTGAGCAGAAGCAAAACCCCTCCCATAGCTTGTGCCCTGCCCTGTCCCCTCACTGCCTGTCTGACCTCATCACTCACTACTCTCTCCCACCCCCAACGCTTTCCAGCTGCCCTCGCCCCCTGACTGTTTCTGAAACATTTTCTGCCTGAGGCCTTTGCATTGGTTCTCTCTGCCAGAAGCACTCATGCTCCAAGTATCCCCCAGATCTTGCCCCCCCACATTCTTGAGGTTTCTGCTCAATGCCACCTCCTCAGCCAGACTGCTCAGTCCTCCCTATAAACACTTCCACACCCCCTCCCCTCCTGGTATCCCCTGTGCCCCCACCTGCTTTGCCTTCCTGGACTGTACTTATCACCAACTCATGGTGACTTGTTTTTTTTTGTTTTTTTTTTTTTTTTTCTGAGATGGAGTTTCGTTCTTGTTGCCCAGGCTGGAGTGCAATGGCGTGATCTCAGCTCACTGCAACCTCTGCCTCCCAGGTTCAAGCAATTCTCCTGCCTCAACCTCCCAGGTAGCTGGGACTACAGGTGTCTGCCAACAGGCCCAGCTAATTTTTTTGTATTTTTATTAGATACGTGGTTTCACCATGTTAGCCAGGATGGTCTCGATCTCCTGACCTCGTGATCTGCCCGCCTCGGCCTCCCAAAGTGCTGGGATTACAGGCGTGAGCCACTGCACCCGGCCTATTTTTTTTTTTTTTTGAGACAGAGTCTCGCTCTGTCGCCCAGGCCAGAGTGCAGTGGCATGATCTCGGCTCACTGCAACCTTTGCCTCCTGAGTTCAAGTGATTTCCTGCCTCAGCCTCCCAAGTAGCTGGGACTACAGGCATGCATCACCACGCCTGGCTAATTTTTGTATTTTTAGTAGAGCCGGAGTTTTGCCATGTTAGCCAGGCTGGTCTGGAACTCCTGACCTCAGGTGATCTGCCCACCTTGGCCTCCCAAAGTGCTGGGATTACAGGTGTGAGCCACTGCACCCAGCCTCACAGTGACTTTTTTTTTTTTTTTTTTGGAGACGGAGTCTCTGTCGCCCAGGCTGGAGTGCATGGTGTGATCTCGGCTCACTGCAACCTATGCCTCCCATGTTCAAGCAATTCTCCTGCCTCAGCATCCCGAGTAGCTGGGACTACAGGCATGCTCCACCATGCCTAGCTAATTTTTTTATATTTTTAGTAGAGACGGGGTTTCACCATGTTGCCCAGGCTGGTGTCAAACTCCTGAGCTCAGGCAATCTGCCCGCCTTGGCCTCTCAAAGTGCTAGGATTACAGGCATGAGCCACCAGGCCCGGCCTCTCATGGTGACTTCTTTAGGGTTGATTGTCTAGCTCTTCCCCACAGAGGATCAGTTCCAAGACGGCAGAGTTTGTTTTGTTCGCTGCTACATCCCTGACATTGAAGCAACGCCTGGAACAATAAGGAGCTCAATAATGACTTATTGGACGAATGAATGAATGAAACAAACATACAGGCATTGTGCTAGGCTCTGAAAAAAAAATCAGAGCTGACTCACATTTACGTCCTCCAGGCACTCACAGCCTAGTTGGACATTAAGCCAGGCAGCTTGCAACTTAACCTGTGAACCACAATTAGTTAAAATCCAAAGTGAGGGAGTGAAATGCATGGGAGTATGGCTGGCCCAAAGGAACATAAACATTGTGATAGCTGTGGATGCCTGAAAGTCGCCTATGCCAGCACCAGACCTGGCGCTCACATGCATCATCTCATTACCCCTTAAGCCACTCTCTGCAGAGGGGGCGGGGGCCAGGAGGGCTGCACAGAGGTGAGACTTTGAGGCTAGAGAGTCAGTCCAGGCAGAGGGTCAGCAAGTCCAAAGCCAGTGGGGCATGGAAGCACGCAGGTTGTGGGCAGACTGACTTCCAGCATATGGTATGCTGCGTGGAGACTAGGGAGCTGCAGCGGGTGGGACTGGCATTTGGTGTGGCTGGTAAGTCCCTCTTAAGCCACAAGCTGCCCAGCTGCATCCATGTCCCCTCCCAGCTCAGTGCCCTGCAGCAGGCATGCACATGGGTAGTGTCTGATGGCAACACCCAATTCACAACCAGGCAGCCAGGACATTTATTTTTATTTATGTATTTTTTTGAGACGGAGTTTCACTCTTGTCATGCAGGCTGGAGTGCAATGATGCAATCTTGGCTCACTGCAACGCCCGCCTCCCGGGTTCAAGCAATTCTCCTGCCTCAGCCTCCTGAGTAACTGGGATTACAGACACCCACCACCACGCCCGGTTAATTTTTGTATTTTTAGTAGAGATGGGGTTTCACCGTGTTGGCCAGGCTGGTCTCGAACTCCCGACCTCAGGTGATCCACCCGCCTCAGCCTCTCAAAGTGCTGGGATCATGGGCGTGAGCCACCGCGCCCGGCCCAGGACATTCATATGTCAAATGATTCACTGCTGGTTTTTTTCCAGGTGGACCAGAAGTTCATACCACCCTTACACTCAGTTCTTGGAACACCCCTCCCCGCATTCTACTTCTGAGATGGAATTCTGTGCCATCTCTTTTTTTTGAGACTAAAGTCTCACTCTTGTTGCCCAGGCTGGAGTGCAGTGGTGAGATCTTGGCTCACTGCAACCTCCATCTCCCGGGTTCAGGCGATTCTCCTGCCTCAGCCTCCTGAGTAGCTGGGATTACAGGCGCCTGCCACCACTCCTGGCTAATTTTTGTACTTTTAGTAGAGACGGGGTTTCACCATGTTGGCCAGGCTGGTCTTGAACTCCCGACCTCAGGTGATACACCAGCCTCAGCCTCCCAAAGTGCTGGAATTACAGGCATGAGCCAGTGCACCCGGCCATTCTGTGCCATCTCTAAGCCCCCATGCTACAAGCTGCATACCAACTCACATATTGCCCCCTGCTTGCCAGTGTAAATAATAATAATAAAAAAATCTATATCACAGAGCAGATGGGTCCTCTCTCAAGAAAGAGCCAATTATTGAAGATCTAGTGCAAGGAGAAGTCATAAATATCCCAGTTTGCTACAGTTGAGAGGCATTAACCACACAACAGTGAAAGAAAACTGGTCTCTCGTGAAGGAAACATTCGAAGACCCCCCTAGTGCAGAGCTCTGGGATAAGTCCAGGCCACTGGATGACAGAGCAAGACTCTGTCTCAAAAAAAAAAAAAAAAAAAAGAGAGAGAGAATAGATATGGTAAAGACCAGAGCTCTGTCCATCAGCTTTCTATTGGTTATGTCGAAGGACTTTCACTGTGACAGTGACATCCTGAGGTTGTGGGCTGTGTAGGAATTCCAGCAGGGTTGGAACACATGCTATCCTGGAAGGGAAGACAGACTTTGGGATTCAGGTGGAAGGAGAGAGTGTTAGGAAAGAAAGACGGACGCTGAAGCTGAAGGAAGAAACTCACGTTCTTGGGGCCAGCCCCTTCCTGGTCCAGGCAGATCCCTTCTCACCATGAGCCCCTCAACCCTAGCGGCCTCTGCCCCATACTGTGAAGTATTTCCCATTCCTCCCAGCCTCCAAAGAAGATTCTGGAATCTTAGCCCTGGAACAGCCTGAACCCCAGGCCCTGCCCCAGCTCTTCTGCAGAGTATAAGACAGAGGCAATCTAGGGCCGGGCGTGGTGGCTCACGCCTGTAATCCCAGCACTTCGGGAGGCTGAGGTGGGCAGATCATGAGGTCAGGAGATCGAGACCATCCTGGCTAACACAGTGAAACCCCGTCTCTACTAAAAATACAAAAAATTTAGCCGGGCAAAATTAGCCGGGCGTGGTGGCAGGCGCCTGTAGTCCCAGCTACTGGGGAGGCTGAGGCAGGAGAATGGCGTGAACCTAGGAGGCGGAGCTTGAAGTGGGCCGAGATTGTGTTACTGCACTCCAACCTGGGCGACAAAGCAAGACTCTGTCTCCATAAAAATAAAAAAAAAATAAAAAAAATAAAAAAAAGACAAGGGCAATCTAAGAGTGCTCTCAATTTCCTTTCTTGCCTTCTTAACAAAAACAAGACTCAGAGGATTCTAGAACCAGTACCAGAATCCGGGTTCTGGAGACCACTGTTTCTAAAGCTCCTCCAAGGAAGAATTTTCCAAAAACATGCAGGGAGACTATTTTATTTTATTTTATTTTATTTATTTTGAGACAGAGTCTTGCTCTGTCACCCAGGCTGGAGTGCAGTGGCGCAATCTCGGCTCACTGCAAGCTCCACCTCCCAGGTTCAAGCAATTCTCCTGCCTCAGTCTCCCGAGTAGCTGGGATTACAGGCACCCACCACCATGCCCTGCTAATTTTTGTATTTTTATTAGAGACAGGGTTTCACCATGTTGGCCCGGCTGGTCTCGAATTCCTGACCTCAGGCAATCCACCCACCTCGGCCTCCCAAAGTGCTAGGATTACAGGCATAAGGCACCTTGCCAGGTCTTTATTTTATTTTATTTATTTTATTTTATTTACTTGAGACAGGGTCTCGCTCTGTCGCCCAGGCTCGAGTTCAGTGGTGCAATCACAGCTCACTGCAGCCTTGACCTCCCAGGCTCAAGGGATCCTCCAGCACTCAAGTGATCCTCTTGCCTCAGCCTCCTGAGTAGCTGGGACCACAGGCACATGCCAACACGTCAGGTTAAATTTTTTATTTTTTGTGGGTTTTGTTTTGTTTTTGAGACGGAGTCTTGCTCTGTGGCCCAGGCTGGAGTGCAGTGACGCGATCTCGGCTCACTGCAAGCTCTGCCTCCTGGATTCACGCCATTCTCCTGCCTCTGCCTCCCAAGTAGCTGGGACTACAAGTGCAGGCCACCACGTCCGGCTAATTATTTGTATTTTTAGTGGAGACGGGGTTTCACCGTGTTAGCTAGGATAGTCTCAATCTCCTGACTTCGTGATCCGCCCACCTCGGCCTCCCAAAGTGCTAGGATTACAGGCGTGAACCACCGTGCCTGACCTTTTTTTTTTTTTTTTTGATATGGAGTCTCGCGCTGTCACCCCAGTTGGAGTGCAATGGCGCCATCTCGGCTCACTGCAACCTCCGCCTCCCCTGTTCAAGCGATTCTTCTGCCTCAGGCTCCCCAGTAGCTGCGATTACAGGTGCCCACCACCACACCCAGATAATTTTTTTTTTTTTTTGAGATGGAGTCTTGCTCTGTCCCGAGGCTGGAGTGCAGTGGCACGATCTCAGCTCACTGCAACCTCCGCCTCCCAGGTTCAAGCGATTCCCCTGCCTCAGCCTCCCAAGTAGCTGGAATTACAGGCACGTGCCTTCATGCCCCGCTAATTTTTTGTATTTTAGTAGGGACAGGGTTTCACCATGTTGGCCAAGATGGTCTCGATCTCCCGACCTCGTGATCCGCCTGCGTCGGCCTCCCAAAGTGCTGGGATTACAGGTGTGAACCACCATGGCCGGCCCAGATTTTTTTTATTTTTAGTAGAGTTGGGCTTTCACCATGTTGGCCAGGCTGGTCTCAAACTCCTGACCTCAAGTGATCCGCCTGCCTTGGCCTCCCAAAGTGTTGGGATTACAGGCCTGAGCCACCTCGCCCAGCCTAATATTTTAATTTTTTGTAGAGACAGGATCTCCTTATACTGCCCATGCTGGTCTCATCAAGGCATCCTCCTGCCTCAGCCTCCCAAAGTGCTGGGATCACCTTAGAAGAGGGGCTGTAGTGTGGTGATGTCTGTCTGGGGATACCCAGGGATCATGACTCCAGCTCCTTCACCTCCCACACTTTTGTAGGGTCAGCCCTGCTCCCATTTCTTAGTAGGCCAGAGTGGGAGGTTGGGGAAGGACATGCCTCTGATCCTCCCTCCAGGGCCTCCTCTCCCAGAATTTACAGGCTGCAGAGGTGGGGTAGGGAATCCCCCAGGCAGCTAGATGGGTCCTGGGTCCTGAAGTTGTGAATCGAATTGGTTCTCCCCCACCCTCGGATGGGAGAAGATGAGGGTGTCTTAGCAAGGCCATGCTGACAATGACAGGCTCTGAGTGGGCAAGTGTGAGCAGGGCCTGTAAGAACCCGGAGGTGAGGTTAGAATGAGGGGTCACAGCTTGGAGAGAGGGGCCCTGGGGTGCGGACTCAGTGGGTCAGGGCATCCACCCTCGTCTCCTGCCTCCCACCCCAGGGTGCCCTTTGAAGCTGGAGGGGGCTTTGAGCTGGGGTCTCCTGGCCAGATGCGCTGGGAGAGGGGGTGGAGCCGATCATCCCCTAGGCCTCGCCCTCCCCACCCCCACCCTTCAGACTCCCTTCTTGGCCCAGAGACCGTTTCCGGCAGTTGCAGGGGGCACCCATCACCCCCCAGGCTCCCGCCTTGCAGCTGTTCCCCAGCTGCCCTGCCCCACCCCAAAGACAGCTGGGAGCGAGGCCGAGGGAGGGGGTAGGAGCGGCCCAGCTGCTCCGCTCCGGGCTGGGATGGGGTGGGCGGCAACATGAAAGAGCTGGGGCCGGCAGGCGGCAGAGGAAACCACCCCCGCCCCCTCCCTCGTAGTGGCCTCCCTGCAGGCTCAACACATCTGGGCCACAGGAGCTGTTGGCCCCGGTCTGTGGGGTAGGGAAGACGTGGTCGGATCCCCAGCCCTTCCCGGAAAGGGGAGGTGTGATGGCCTCTGGGGGAAGGCAGGAGGGGAGGGCTGGGTACTGGGGCACCTGTGGCTGCAGCCAGCCCTCCAAGGGGTCACCAGTTCAGGGCAGAGAAGGCCCCTCTGATGACTTCTGAGTAAGCCTGTTCCCTGAGGCAGCCCCAGCTCTTTCTGGGCCTCCTCTGCCCCTGACCCTTTTGGGAGCTGGATGACAGCTGCTCCTACAAAGCCAGGGACAGCTGGGTGGTTGGGGACAGCTGGGTGGGTTAGCATCTCCCTGCTTCGCTGGCTGCCTAGGGACCCCCCCCCCCAAGCCAACTCTGGGCAGCTGCTGCTTCACCTATAGATGTGTGCCTGAGCGTGTCACTGTCTGGGGTGGGCTTCAAAGCTGGGACATGGAGGGGCTCAAGCCCATCCCATTCCCACCAGAATGTCCCCTCCAGATCTCAGTGGATTGACGCACCTGGGGAAAGGGACTCTCCCCTCAGCCAAAACAAAACTAGGCCAAGTGGGAAAGAAATTGGGCAGCTTTTTGTCTTGGCTCCCAAATCTTGGCATGGGGGATGTCCCAGGGCTCCTGAGAACTGGAGAAAGGGACAGTGAGACAGAAGCAGATGTCAGTGGAGTGAAGTGACTGTCCACCGGCACCTGCCCCCAGGCATCCTGCATCCTGGGCTGGAGGGGCACTGTGCTCCAGCCATTTCCCCACTCCCTTTAGCCCCAAACAGGTGCACGGGGAGGGAAGGGGGAGGCCAGCTGTTGTCATACTGCTCCTGGCTCCCTGCCACACTGGGGAGGGGAACGATGAAGCAAGGGTCCACCACCCCACCCGAGTCATCCTCTACTCCCTCAGGGCAGGAAGGCGGAGGCAGTTAGCAAGACCAAGGCTATGGTTTGGTCTGGCCAGCCCCAAAGTCTTTATTTTTATTTTTTCTTTGAGACAGGATCTTGCTCTGTTGCCCAGGCTGGAGTGCAGTGGCAAGATCTCAGCTCACCGCAACCTCCACCTCCCAGCCTCAATCACGCAATCCTCCCACTTCAGCCTCCAGAGTAGCTAGGACCACAGGCCCGTGGCACCACGCCTGGCTAATTTTTCATTTTAGTAGAGATGGGGTTTCACCATGTGGCCCAGGCTAGTTTTGAATTCCTGGACTCAAGTGATCCATCCACCTTGGCCTTTCAAAGTGCTGGGATTACAGGCATGAGCCAACGTGCTCAGCAAGCCTTTATTTTTCTGAGGGGAGGGGTGCCTAGGGGTCAGTGAGGTTTGGACCACTGGCATGGGACTTTTCTTTTTGAGATGGAGTCTGGCTGTGTCGCCCTGGCTGGAGTGCAGTGGCACAATCTCGGCTCACTGCAACCTCTGCCTCCCAGGTTCAAGCGATTCTCCTGCCTCAGCCTCCTGAGTAACTCGGACTACAGGCGCCCGTCACCATGCCGGCTAATTTTTCTATTTTTAGTAGAGACGACATTTCACCACGTTGACCAGGCTGGTCTCGAACTCCCAACCTCAGGTGATCCGCCCACCTCAGCCTCCCAAAGTGCTGGGATTACAGGCATGAGCCACCGCGCCTGGCAGGAATGGGACTTTACAAGGCTCTCTGCCTTGTACTGGGCTTCCTGGGGTGGGTGGCATTCAGGCCCTGATTCTGCCCAAACGAGGAAAGATAGCTAGGCACCCAGCAGAGTACACAAGTGCATGGGCTACGGACTTACAGCTCCGTGCAGAGCATCAGGCAACCAGGGCCTTTTTGAGCCTTTTTGAAGGTGAGGCCCTTCTCCAAAGAAGGGCCTTGGGGTGTCCGAGCTTCCTCTCCCCGCAGTGGCCTCTGTGACCAGCAGCAGGGAGGACCCTGGCCACCCCGAAGGCAGCACTTCTCCAAACCCAGGATATGGGAGAATAGAGTTAAAAATGCAAATTCCTGGGCTCTCAGAGATTCCCAATGAGTCTAAGCTAGGCCTCAGGAATCAGCACCCTTACCTTTTTTTTTTTTTTTTTTTTTTCTTTTTTTGAGACAGGGTCTTGCTCTGTTGCTTTGTTGCACAGGCTGGAGTGCAGTGACTTGATCTAGACCTACTGCAACCTCTGCCTCCCAGGCTCAAGCAGTTCTCCCACCTCAGTCTCAGAGTAGCTAGGACCACAGGTGTGGTGTGCGCCACCACACTCAACTAATTTTTGTATTTTTTGTAGAAACAGGGTTCCGACATGTTGCTCAGGCTGGTCTCAAACCCCTGAGCTCAAGCAATTTGCCTGCCTTGGCCTCCCAAGTGTCAGGATTACAGGCGTGAGCCACAGCAAGGAATCAAGCTCCCAAGACATGCTTGAGACTTTGAGAAGCTCTGCCGAAGTGGATGAGGGCAGGATGCCTTTTTCATCTTGCCACGCCACCTCCACCCCTCCCAAGGCCAAAGCCCCAAGTCCAAAGGAAGTATGGACCTGAGTGGTCCCCTCTCCCTATGAGGGCCAAGGCCCAGCTAGATTACATTCTGTCTCTACGCCCGCAGCCCTGCACAGCACCTGGCACGTAGTGTGCACTCAAATATTTGTGGCCTGAAGGAGGTAAACTTTGCAAGACTCATAGGAAGGTGTTTCTCCTTTGTCCTCAGCTAAGAGCACATTGGCAGAACCTCAAAGAGATGCCGGGACCCAGGTGGCATGGGGTTGGGCCTGGGAGGCCCTGGGCAAATATTTGTCAAATGAACCCAAGGCCAAGAGCAGACAGAGTCAGTGCCCAACGAACTGACATTCACAGGCCTGGAACCAGCTGGACCCAGGGGAGCAAAATCAAGGCAAGGAGGGCAGGGGCCCCTCCCCACACTGACGCCTGAAGATCCCAGGCCTGGGGGGGAAAGGGGAACAGGCGAGGCAGGGAGTGGGACTGCGCCATCATGTTTATTAGAAGGTTGGATTTTGGTGTGTGCTCTAGACAGATACAGAATAAATACCTGCGCCTTGAGAACAGGAAGTCCACGATTCATACAAAGTGCTCACTACAGGAAGTTGCTGTGTCAAAATCCAGGCGAGGACCCAACTCCGGGCAGCCCCTCCTCCCTGCTGACCTCAACAAGGGCTGTGCTATTGTTTTTTATTTTATTATTTCTTTTATTTCTCTTTATTATTATTAATATTATTATTATTTGCTTTTGCTGTGGTCACTATCATTGGCAAAGTTCCTTTTCCCCTTTCCTGGACATAGGGGTCCTGTCTTTAAAAGATTCCACTCTGAGGCTGAAGGTGCCAAAAGCTGCTTGAGAAGTGGCCTTTGAACTCCGTCTGGGAAGATGGTGAGGAGAAGGAAGCAGGAGAAATCATTCTTGGTTTAAAAAAATTAAAAAAAAAAAAAAAAAAAGTCGCACAATCTAAAGGTCATTCCTTACTCGATCAGTGATCAAACTGCCCAAAAGGAAAACAAGAGGAGAAACAAGCCCGGGGCCCTGGGCGTTCCTCCCGGGTGGGGTAGGAAGAGTGGGACCCCCAAGCTTTCAGGGAAGCCGAGGTTCCTTCCAGCCACGGGGGTGTGAAGGGGAAGGAGTAGAGGAAAAAAGGAGAAAGAGAGAGAGAGCTCAGCGCCTCGACACAGACACTTTCCCATCTCCAGGGCCACCTGCGGTCCTGGCCCAGGCCAGCTCCCACTGTCACCTCTGCGTCCAGGAGATTGATAATAAAAAAAAAAAATCAAAAAGCCAAAACCAAAACAAAATCCAAAAGGAAAAGACCTGGGGCAATGGAATGAGGAAGAGGGGAGGCGAGGAAGGTAGAAGGGCAGGTCTCTGGATGCATAACTCCCGAGCCCGGGGGCCGGGGAGGAAGATTCCCCAGCGCCCCGCTGCCTGCCTGGCGTTAGCTCGTCACGTAGTGTTTGGTGGACGGCTGCCCATACACCCTGTAGAAATCCTGGTGGCCGGGCTGCTGGGAGGCGTCAAGCCAGTCTCTGACCGCCAGGCTGGGAAGGGACTGGGGAACGGAGGGTGTGGGCGGGAGCGGGTGTGAGTACTCCTGCGAGGGCACTGTCCAGGGAAAGTGGCCGGAGCGGGGGTAGGGCTGGTGGCCGCCATGGTTGGCCACGGAAGAACAGTAACAGTTGTCCACAGAACAGACGAGAATCTTGCGGCCGCCATACTGGGGGAGCATGGGCTGCTGGGCGGCGGAGCCATTGGGATACTGCGATGGGGGGAACACGGGGCTTGAGTGCACTGGTTGGGCGCCACCCGGAAGGGCCACCAAGTGCTGCGTGGAGCTGCAAGGCCCCAGGGGCTGCCCAGACTGGCCCTCACCGCTGGCTGTGCCCGCCGCCCCGTACTGGCCGCCCACAGGGCCCGACGACGTCTCTAGGAAACTGGCCTCTGGGAAGGCCGTTGAGTGCTTGCGCTTTTCCGCCCCAGAGCTGCTCACGCCACAAGGGTACAGGGGGACACTCTGCAGGAAGGGCACCGGCGTGCTGAAGGGGCCTGTGGAGAGTTGGGGCAAAAGTCGCCAAAGCTCCCACCCCAAGCAACCCGGGCCTCCTCTCCCTGGGTTTGACCTGGGGACCATTGACACCTCGAGGCCCAAGAATGTTACATCTCAGGTGATGCTTGCTCCTCTGCCATTAGGAGGTACAGAATAGTTATATTCCCACTTTAAGCTGAAGAAATGGAGGCTGGGGAGGTCATGTTGCTTACCCACTGTCCTACAGCTACAAGTGGCAAAGCCAGGATATGAGGACAGGTCTCCCAGACTGGGCCACACTGCCTCTTGGAGGGAAGGCTCTGGCGCTGAACCCCTCCCCAAAGGGCCCTGTCTCCCTTCGGCGGAACACCCCACCCTCACCTTCTAGCATTTTCCGCAGCTGCTTCTCCTTCTTGGCCACCTCGTTCAGGAAGAGCTTGGAGTTCAGGTGGCCGATCTTAGGGGGGGAAAGGCTGCTGCTCGTGCAGGTCTGGGTCCTGGGGGCAGTGGACGGGGCATCTGCTGTGAGGAGGCATCACCGGTGAGCCCGCCCTACCTCCCCGCCATGGGCCTGGCCCCCCTGCCCTCCCCAGGATGTGCCCCCCGGGAGGGCTGGGGCCGTCAGCTTACCTGTCCATCAGGATTTTCACAGACTTGGTGTTCTGTTGGGGAGAGAAAAGACTCAAGTCAGTGGAAAAGGCAGCCCAGGGAGAGTCCAGGGAGAGGGGAAGACAAAAGCTGCTCCCCCTGAACCTCCCCCCAGGCGGGGTGGATCCTCTCATTCTGGACAGAAAGTGGCAGAGGTGGGGGTGGCCATTTGTGGAAGAAGAGCTAACGTTTACTGAGCTCTTGCCACGTGACCCAGGCATTGTAAGTGGTTTCTTTGCATCCATAACTTCATCCAGATAGCTACCCGAGGAGAAGGGCTCTGCAGGCCCACACTGTTTTAGCTCAAGTCTTTGGGGCCAGATGTGTTTTGGAATTCGGAATTTTTTGGATTTTAGAAGGAGAATACAGTGCCTGTATCGTATATTACATATCATCCCCAGCAAGACACAACAATCTAATAAATCAACATTTCTGCAGCAAAATGTTTGAATTTTCATACCAAGCAAGATAAAGACCATAAATTGCCTAACATCAGTTTAGGTCAATTTTTCCTGTTAAATTAGATGCCAAAATTTGTTAGTTTTCAGAGATGTTTATAAATATGGAATTGTGGATAAAGAATAGTAGACCTGTATCATCAACACCATTTTGTAGGTGAGGGAACAAGGCCCGGGATGTACCTATGACTTGCCCAAGGTCACAGTGCTAGAAAGAGCAGGCAGGTGGATTTGAATCCATGCATGCTGGCTCCAAAGGTAAGGGCATGTGAGCTACAGGTGGGGGGAAACTGCAGATCCCAATTTGGAAATGGCCCTCTGGGTGCCACCAGCCGGGTCCTGGGCCCAGCCCACCTTCATGAAGCTGACATCCTCCGTCTTATCAAAGAGCAGCTGCAGGGAGCCCAGCAGCTTCTTGGCCTCCTGCATGCGCTCCCCGAGGTGCAGCGCCTGCGCTGCGTTCTCGCTGCAGAACTTGGCCTGGGCCTTGTCCAGGACTTCCACTGTCTGCCGCAGGTCCTCATCCAGCAGCTGGTGCAGCTTCTCGTACTGCAGCCGAACTTCCTCCTTCAGTTGGTTCACTTTCTCCTGCGAGTACAGTGGGCAGGAGTGGGCAGGTAGGTGAGCACTGGAGACCTTTGGTTTCCCCCTCTTACCCATCTCACATCCTAGAACCCTAAGTCGCCAGGCTGCCCCAGGCTCCCAGGGGCAAGGTCTGACCTGCCAGTTCCCCACTGGTAGCACAGGGCTCTGGGCCAGCATTCCCTGGCACCAGTGGGCATCCACGACAGTTCACTGAATGACTGATGGAGTGGTTCTGGCATAGAGCCACACAATCAATCCTTAGTAAGGAACTCACCCAAAGCCCTGCGCTCAAGCCACCCCACCCTGCAGCATGGCCTTGGGCTTAGCTACCTCCACCAGGCGCTTGTCTGACTCGAGTTTGTACAGCTGGTCCTCAATGTCCTGCTCTCGCTCCTCCAGCCGGTCCTGCTGCTTCATGAGCATCTTCTGCAGGGACATTTGAGTGGGGGTATCAGAGGGGCTGCGGCTCCAACCCTGACCCCATGCTTCCCTCTACACAACACATGCATCCTATGGATCCTTTGACCCGATGGCACCAAGCCCCTGCTACCCAGCCCCTCTGGCCCCCTCCAATCCCAGAAGCCTATTCCCAGCTCTCCCCAGAATAGCTTCCCATGCATATTTATTTATTATTTTTTTAGATGGAGTCTCACTCTGTTGCCCAGGCTGGAGTGCAATGGTGTGATCTTGGCTCACTGTAACCTCCGCCTCCCCCGTCCAAGCGATTCTCCTGCCTTAGCCTCCCGAGTAGCTGGGATTACAGGCGTGTGCCACAACGTCCAGCTAATTTTTTTGTAGTTTTAGTAGAGACGGGGTTTCACCATGTTGGCCAGGCTGGTCTCAAACTACTGACCTCAAATGATCTGCCCGCCTCAGCCTCCCAAAGTGCAGGGATTATGGGGTGAGCCACCATGCCCAGCCCCCATGCATATTTAAACCCTGAGCTTTCTGAGGGCAGGGCTACACCAACCTCTGTTCTAAGCACTTTTCCTGTACAGATTTATCTAATCATCCCAGTAATGTCATGAGATAAGTACTATCATTATTCTCATTTCACAGAAGAGGAAACTGAGGCCTAGAGAGGTTAAGTAATTTGTCCACAGTCATACAGCTTGTAAATAGCAGAGCTTGGGCACAAACACAGGTGATCTGGCAGCAGGGTCCATTCTTACCCAGGCTGTGCTGCCTCTCCCTGGGGAGCGTCCTCTAAGAGATGAGTACCCTAAGATGCAGGAGGTCAAATTCTCTTCCAAAGCCACATGAACCTCTGTCCCAGTCCAAAGATCTCACTTTACCCTCGCCTTACATTAGGGGGCATCAGGCCAGCCACCCCCTCCCCTTGTTCTTTTAAGACTGAGAGCGAGGACTCTGGAGTCCTGGCTAGTTCCCTCAGCCCCCTCAGTGGGACCCAGGCAGAAAGGAGATTTGGGGTCTCCTAAGACCTGAGGCCAGGCTGCTGGAAGGTGCGGGACCAAACTGCTCTTCTCAGCTCATAATCTTCTGTCCCCACAACCCCTTTCCTGCCAGTCACTCCATCTCTCCTGCCCTCCTCTCACCAGATATGCCTCTTCAGACAGGCTCTCTCCCCTGCTCAAAAACTCTCCGTGACTCCCTCCTATCAACTACTTTAGCACGGCAATGAAGGCTCTTTTACACCCTGCCTCTTCCAGCCAGCTGGGCTGGTATCCTGTCCCCAACCCTCCGCACATGGAAACTCCCTGCAGCTCTAGGTACATTGTTCTGCAGCCCACAGTGCCTCCTCCCTCCCCTGTCTATCCTTCAAGATCCAACTGAAGTCCCCACTCCTCTAGGAAACTTTCCATGACCCCTGCTCTCAGGCTGTGCAGGTCCCTCCCTGTCCTGGCTACGGGGTGGGGCTGTCCCATTCTGCCCTCCCTCTCAGGTTGTGCTGTCCAATATGGTAGCCACTAGTCATATGTGGCTATTTAAATCCAAGTTAACAAAAAATAAAAAATAAGGTCAGGTGCTGTGGCTCATGCCTGTAATCTCAGCACTTTGGGAGGCTGAGGCGGGCGGATCACCTGAGGTTGGGAGTTCGAGACCAGCCTAACATGGAGAAACCCCAACTCTACTAAAAATACAAAATTAGCTGGGCGAGGTGGTGCATGCCTGTAATCCCAGCTACTCGGGAGGCTGAGGCAGGAGAATCGCTTGAACCCGGGAGGCTAAGGCTGCAGCGAGCAAAGATCCCGCCATTGCACTCCAGCCTGGGCAACAAGAGCAAAAGTCTGTCTCAAAAAAAAAAAAAAAAAAAAAAGTTAAGTATCAGTTCCTCATGCACCAGCCTCATTTCAAGTGCCCAGTACCTATGTATCCCTAGTCTCAGATACTAAAGTTCAAAATGTTACCATCATGCAGAAGTTCTGTTAGACAGCACTATTCTGGAGTCTTCTAATTGCCTCACAAACCATGGTCTCATCTCCCTACAAGACACAGAGCCTCTTAAGAATGGGGATTTGCTGCTCTCTTTCTCCACCTCCCTTCAGAGGCAGGCCACACAAAGGCCTGGGCGGCCTGAGATGCATAACAAATTCACTCAATAAGCCCATGGGTTCCACACACAAAATAAAATTTGCAAAGCAGCTCTGTGTAACCACAGACATTCACAGTAACTGTCATGCTGCAACGAATGGTTCTCTTTCTTCCTCTGTGGGGGCCTCAGAGTAACCCTCCAGTTCAACCCCATGACTCCCATCCCAGCCACTCCCAGCTGGCCCCCCGAAGACAAGCTGCCATCACCTTCCTCACCCCGCCAGGCCATTTTACGTAGGGGCAAACCAAGGCCCACCACAGACTTCAGCCTGACCCTATTTTGTGTTGGAGGCTACTATGGAAATAACCAGAACCCTGGGAGCAGGAGGAAGTGTGGGGGTGAGGCTTTCACCTTATAAGCTAGGTGCAGGGGGCCCACACACAACTTAACCTTTCAGTGACCCAGGACAGGACCTCTAAAAGAACCAGACCTGGGAGACCTTGCCCTGCCCCTAGAAGCACCAAGAGACACAGGAATCTGCTGCCAGCCCAAGGGTCAGAGCCCGACAGCACACACAGCATAAGCGGGCAGGCACAGGGGCACCTGGCAGAAAGCTGCACACACACGTGGGAATATCTTGCCACCTGAGCCCCGAGCCCGCCTAAGGTATGCTGGCAGGCACAGCCAAAGGTGCAAACGCACTTGACCCAACCCCCTCACAGGGAAGGCTGGACCTCCTGGAGGCCCCAGACAATGGCGAGAGGCCTGGCACGATGGCGAGGTGGCCAGGACACTCTGGGAACATCAGGCCCGCTGACCTCCCCTGGAACAACTGGCCCTCAAATTCTTGCCTGCTGGCTGCCCCGTGCCCACCCTCAGGAGGACAGGGCCCCCCAGGTGCTCCTCAGAGTCCAGGCCGCTCCCTCCATCCAGTGCCCAAGACATCTGAAAAGGCCCTGCTGGCCCCACACATCTCGCAACACGGGCTTACTGCACGGCTGCTTCTCCACAACCAAACCCACCAGGAGCTGGTTCAGGGCGGACTCAGGTGAGTCCCAGGGGAGGGGTAGGAAAGAGGCAGCTCCAAGGTCCCAGCGCAGCTTCCTTGAGGACAGGAACTGAGCTGTCCACACCCACCCCGCAGGCTGGTGGGTGCCCCTTTGCCCCATCCCTTGCTGATGCCCAGGAAGTGACCCCTCAGGGCACAGCAGAGGGAGGGCCTTCCTGTCCAGTCCTGGGGGGGGGGGGGGGGGGGCTCAGCCCCTTCCCTCTTCTTCCAGGCTTTCCTCAGTCTCCCCTGGCAGCACTTCTACCCTGGGAGCTGGCAGGGTCTTCCCGAGCTTCTGTCTGTCCCAGGCACTCTGGGTGGGACACCAGCCCAGGCCACACAGTCCCTAGCAGGTGGGAGGGTTTCATTTCCCCCTCCTGCTGCTGAGGCCACTGGGCTCCTGTCTCTGCTGCAAGGGTTGGAGTGAGAGCAGGAAGGGGAAGGAGGCTGGCCAGGGGATGCCAGCCAGGGAGGAGTCCGGGGGGCCGCACTATCCTGGCCTGCTCTCCCTCAGGGCCAACTCCTGCTACAAACAGCGCCTGGGAGAACAGTGGGAGCTGCTGCCACTTCAAGCCTGGGAAACTGGAAGGAAGATGGGAAATACCCGCCTGCTGTCCCCTTCACGACCCCACCCCAGTTCACCAAATGAGCAAATCAGGTTGCCAAGACACTGGAAGATGCTGGAAGACAGAGAGCAGAGGAAGCAAGGCCCAGACCCCCCACCAGCAGCAGCCTCCTTTCCATCCCAACCCCCACCTGCCTCCCCAGGGAATGGCTAAGAGCCAAGGCCCCACTTCCCACCTGGGAAAAACCCATAGCTGAAATCCGACCGGATTTCCCAGCTCAGTTCAGAGCAAGTACTCTCTGCGCAGGCAGGTGGGCTGGAGGCACCTTACACACGCCACCGCCCCATCCCCCCACAACAGTGCGTGGCCTGGACTGCGTACACTGGAGCACACAGGAGCAGAGCAGAGCAGAGCAGAGTGGAACGTGGCCTGGGCTAGAAGTTCTGGAGGCCCCAGGCCACCAGGGAGATGGGGACTAGGTGGGGCCCAGGGAGGACCTTCACACCCCCAGCCCTGCCTGTCGGGCCTCAAGCCTTTGGTGATCTGCCCAGGGCCTGTGAGGACAAAAACATGAAGAATCAGGAGCCGCCATTCCCACCCTCCACCACCTGGGCCCCCACTCCTCACCTTTCCCGCTGCTCCCTCTGACTCCCCTCCTGGCCTGGAGCAGGGAACCCTGAGCCCCTACATTCCTGCCCCAGGAAAAGCCTCATGTCCCTCTGGAGACTGACTGGCCAGGCCAGCTGCCATTTTTGATGCCAGACTAGACTGAGCAGACGGGTGAGGCTTGGGGACTCTGGGCTGTATAAAAGTTAATAAATAATAATAATAAAACCCTCAAGTCAACCTTGAAGAGAAACAAGGTCAGGAGGAAACGGCCCCATGGACTGGGACAGAGGCAGTCCCTAGGTTTTCAGGCAAGACCAGGGCTAGCTCCAGAAGCCCCTGTGGTGGTGGGAGGGGCAGTGCAGGGAGGGGCAGTGCAGGGAGGGGCAAGAAGAGGGGGCTGGGCAGCCTCTTCCTGCTTAGGTCCCTGCCCGGCCAGCCCCAGCTCTGGCTCCAGCCCCCTTCTCAGAGCCACCCCATCCTAACCCTCCCCTACTCCTCCCCCTGGTCCCTGTCCCCATCTCTCCCTGGGTCTCTGGGCCCATAGCACCCTTCCCTTTCCTCAGAAAAGCTTCTGCCTGCCCTAAACCCCCTTTCCATGCCTCAAGCCGCTGCCTTGGGCTATCATGTGAACCGAACCCCAGGCTGGTGAAACCACAGGCTGCAGAGGGAAGGGGCTCCAGGGCAGGTGCCAGGGCAAGGAGAGAGGCAGCACCTCAGATGCAAGCCCGGCAGACCCCAGAGAGGGCTTCCCAGCTGCAGAGTGGAATTAGCTTTTGCCATGCAGAGAGCAGCGCTCTGGGGCAGCAGAACAAAGAGGCGAGAGAGAAAGCCCCCCTTTGTCTGGCTTTGAATGCCAGGCCAGCCGGGAAAGGAAGGCTTTCCCAGAGCCAGGGAGGAGGCCAGCCAGGCCAGCCTGCTCGGCCCGGGGCAGGGGCCCAGGCCTGGCTTGCTCCGCCTCACCAGACTGTGCCCAACACAACAGCGCAGGACCCTTTCGGCTCCTACCTCCAATACCCGCCACAGGCTCACCCCAAGGGGAAGCCCATCTTTCCCTCCTTTCCCAAACAACCCCACCACAGGGGGAAGTCCCAGGGCCCCTGACAAACTCACAGCCACCAAGCAAGGATCACCTGAGCGGGCACTCACACAGCAGCACAGTAGTGCTGCCAACTGTCAGGAAGGCACACTCAACTTCAACTTGCAGGCACTCAGCAGGCCCGGCAGGCAGACACGGCTGTGCAACTAGGGACTGAAGTCAGGCAGGCTGCGCCTTCTCAGAGACACCCATGTGAGATGCAAAAAAATGAGTCACATCCAAGATACACGACCCAGACGTGCTGGCTACACATGCACACACACACACACACCTGCAGACAGACACGGATGTGCGGCCACCCAGGGCTGCAGGATGCACAGTAATAATAGCGTGTGCATGACAGGTGCCTGGCCATGTCAGCAGGATCCTGGGGTGGGGGTGGGCAGCTGGGCCTCTGCCTGAGGCTCCCATTCAGGGGCAACGGAGAAAGGCCAAGCCAGGGCCTCCTTCCACAAAGACTCGGGGTGGCCAAAGAAGGGGCCACATGACCCTCACACCACAAACACACGTGCGCACACAAACACACACACCCCTGCAGGAGTATGGTCTGCTGTAGGGAGAGGGAGCAGTGAGGTCTGCACTGCTGGCGTCAGGCTGCAGCCCCAGCCTCAGCACCAGCCCCAGTAGAGCCAGCCCTCACTCTCACTGCGTACTCAGAGACAAATGGAGAGGAAACCCAGGATTCCCTCCAGGGTCTCAGGGTGACCCCTCCAGCCACCGGCAATGTGCACAGGATACCCTCACTCCAAGTAGAGGCAAACCCCACACTGGCCCAAGCAGTGGGATCTCCTCCCCCAGAGAACCTCTTCTTGACTCTGAACCTCTGAGGATGCAAGGAACAGGGTCCTAGCAACATGTCCAGCCTTGCTCTGAGACACCAGGGACAATGCAGAAACACAACTGTAACTGCACAAGACTCAAGCAGATACACCTGCATAGACACATACGCACCACATACCTGCAGGCCCCTCACATATGCAACTGGGCCTGCTCTTGGGTCTTCTTTCCATGTCATGGGGGGTCATGAGATAAGGACGCCCCCCAGCTCCCACCAGTCTCTCATTGCTTAGATGAACCCCAGAACCTGGGGGCTAGGAGGGGTCTGACCACTCAGGGCTGCCAGGCCTGAGCCCACCTGGATGTCCAAATCTTGGGCCCTTAGCTTCCCCACAGCCTTATGGGAGAGCACATTTAGGGTCTAGGCACATCCTAGACAATGGTCTCGGGACCATCCAGTGAGTATCCAGGCCTCAGGGCAATGTGGCCAACACACTGGCTTCCCAAGGGAAGATTAGGGCAACAACCTGCTTGGGTCTGATTCTGAGAGTCCCCCTTGTAGTCCCCCAGGATGGATGGAGGACCTGTTTGCCCTCCTGCGGGGTCCCTGCTCTAGGCTATGGCCCATGTGCACCTGTGGATGCTGTAAGTATATGAGGGTGAGGCCACCAGGGAGAGGTTAATCGGGGTTTCCTATTTCTAGCCAATTGACAGGCATGTCAGCAATCCCCCTGGGAGGACAGAAGAGGACGCACAAGAAGCGGAGCCTAGATTTTAAGGTAGGTGCCAGGTCTCTGTGCTTCTGTCCCTGTATCCTGGGGAATTCTGTGGCCCTCGCCCACAACACCAGCAAAGGCCCTTTAAGGCAGACTCCCTCCGGGAAGGGAAAAGGGGCCAAGGAACAGCGCTCCACCCACTCCCCGTTTGGCCTACAGAGTGCAGAGGGTTCTTCCATTTAGGTTCCTATGGCTCACCCCCTCCTCTCCCTCCTGGGAGGGCAGGCAGGGCCCCTATTCCTCCAAATTCAATAAGTCAAACTCATACTTGAGTGACACTGGGCTACTGAAGGGTTTCCAACCCCAGTGGCCGGGGGCACTAGAAAGAATCAGGGGCCTGGGGAGGGGGAACCTGGAGAAGGATGAGACTCAGGCTGCCACTGCAGGGCACAGCTGCTGAACGCACAGAATTGCACATCTGGCCCTGATGCAACCCACTACCTCTGAGCCTGCCCACACCAGGAACAAGAAAGCACGCGCACGCACACACACCCTGCAGAATTGCCGACAAAGTTCAGTGCCTGCTTCCATCCAATCCACAAGTCTGGAGATGAGGGGCCTGCTAAGGGGCACCCCAGGGAATACTCTGCATGCACATGCCACCCACCCACCCCTGCCTGCGCCCTGAACTGTAGAGACAGGAGACAAGTGCATTGGAGGGCGAAGGACACAGTCTCAAAGACATTCAAAAACACAGACACCTAAAACTATCCTCCTACACCAAGTCAGGTATAATGACGTTTTCTCCCCCACCCCAGTTAAAGACATCCCTAGAACTCAGACCAGCTACAGCAGCACTGTGGGTGCAGGCAGGCATCCGCACATCGCCCAGGTTGCTGCCCCTCCCCTGTTCCTTTCAGCCACATCTCCTTTCCCCTCCTCTCATTTTCCACTGCCAATCCCAGGACAGAACTGGACAGCCCTCCTTTCTCCTGCCTCTGCACTTTTCCCGGTCTCCTCCCCCAGCCCTTCCATCTTTATTAATAGCAGCAGCTTCCCAATACTGGGGAAAGTGTGGGCTGTGCCTGCCCTGAACGGGGGTGGAGCACACGGGGTGGGGGACACACTTCCTTTAAGAAACCAGAGGCCTATCCTGGCACACAAACCCAGGGCTCGTCCATCCGACTGGAAACTAATTATACAGCAAATCGTATTTGCTGTCCCCGCCCCAGCCTGTGGTGGCCCTCCTGCCTTTTGTTGGTTGTATGTGTATGTTTTTTAATTGCTAAACAGTGACTCATTCTGACTGGTCCCCCCACACAGGAAACAGCCCCATCTCCAATCATGCCCTGAACAGAGCTTCCTCATACCCAGCCTCCGCACTGGCCTCCACTAACCTCCAGGGATCCCCACCCAGAGATACTCCCAGTCCCACCAGAGCGCAGCCTACCCCCCAGATATCACACCCAGGCCCCAGGCCCCAGGCCCCAGACCCCAGGCCCCAAGGTGGGGCTTCAGAGAGGACTTTTCGGTGTCAGGCCAACCCCTTCCTTTTGGTATGACTCAACCCTGAAAGCCAGAGGACTGGGGAGGGACCTAGAAGGAGCCCCCTCCACTGAAGGGGACGGAAGTATTGCCTCAGTCCAGCTCCAAAACCAGGCCCAGAGGCCTGAGGGGGGAGGCGGTTTGACATTGGCCGCGGCCGCAGAGTGTATACAATGGGAGGGGACGCGGTTCCGTAATCACCCAGCCGGCAGCCCAGGGGAGCCAGCTGCCTGAAACCAGATTTCAAGGCGGCTCAACCTTAAACCCACAGGATTCTTTTTCCGTCTTCCACTTCCCCTCCCCAAATGTGGGAGGGCGGCGAGAGGGTTGGGCTAGGCGAGAGGGCCAGGATGATGAAGACACATACTTGAAGCCTTGTTCATGCGGCCCGTGCGACACACAGGCACACAGGGCAGCGATTCTCACACAGGGAGAGCCGGCTCTCGGGAGGAATCCAAATAGCGGACCCGCTGTCGGGGCCTCGCTGGCTGCCCAGGCCCTGTCCAGAGACATGGCCGAAGTTCTGCTCTCCCTCCGGAAACTCCCCCCACCCCCCCAATGTGTTTCCAATAGCGCTGAAAACATGGCTGCTTTTGTTTACTTCCTCATTGGTATGCCAGCATCATGGATCATGTCAGCCACAGCAGCGGCACCGGGACACTCATTACATAAACAGCAGCTGGAGAGGCAGGACCGGGGTCACTGCCTCGGTGACTTCCCGTAGGGCCTACAGCAACAAGACTGGGGGAGGGAGCTGCGCACCACAGAAAAGCAACACCCAGACTCTACCCCTGACGGTCCCACACCCCAATCCCATAAAGCACTCAGAAGACGGACCCTGTGCGCACAGGTGCGAGAATGTATCAAGTAGCGACCCGGGGCCCTTCTATCCAGGACCCTGTCCCCAAACTTTCAGAGAAGAGTTTGGCCAGGGGCTACTGGCCTGATGTCACAAGAGTCAGCCTGTCCGGATGGGTGGTCCCTGGGCGGGAGAGAGGAAGGGACTGTGTGTCTGTGTGTGTGCGCGCGCGCGCGTAGGGTACTTGCCCGGATTTCATTCCTTCGGATCTCCACGTCGCACACCGAGTGTCCCTGATGCGCGCCGCTGTAGTAGCAGCAGTACTGGCACACGGCCACCTGCTCGGCCTCGCAGTGGTAGAGGCGGTAGGCGTTGTGCTGCGGGCAGCTCCAGGCCCGCACGTCGTCCGCCTCCACCAGGAGGTGCCCGCGGGCGGTGGAGGGCTGCTGCAGGTGCGTCTGCACGTGGGACTGGCAGCAGGGCGCCTCGCAGCGCAGGCAGACCTTCTGCGCGGGCAGCGGGGGGCCGCGGCGGCAGAACACGCAGTGCAGCGCCGCCGGCGGCTTCTCCACGTGCAGGGCATTGAACTTCTCCACGATGTTGGTGAGCTTCAGGTTCTTCTCCAGGCCCGGCTTCTGGTTGTAGGCCTGGTTGCACTCTGGGCAGCGTACGAGGCCGCTGTCCTTGGCCCACGCCTCGCCGATGCAGCCCCGGCAGAAGTTGTGTTTGCACGGCAGCTGCACTGGCTCCACGAAAACGTGCAGGCAGATGGGGCAGATGAGCTCCTCCTCGAAGCAGTTCTTCCAGTTCTCCGCCATGGCGGCCGCGGGCAGGGGGCCGGGGCAGGCCTCCCCGACTCCCCAGCCCCGGGGGTCCGTCCGGAGACGCTGTAGGCCCACCGAGCCCCGAGCTCCGGCCCCAGCCGGCCCCGACGGTCGCTCAGTCAGCAGCGCCTTCCGCGTGCCCGCCCCCCGGAGGAGGGAGCCGCGGTCCTCACGCCGCGCGCGCAGCCGGCTGCGTCTCCTCCTCCTCCCGAGCGCCTAGCGGGAGGCGGCGGACTGCGCCAGGGCCGCGGCCGGGACTCCAGCCTTGGAGGGGAGCGCCGGGGTCCAAATTCCATATAAGAGGCCGCCTCCCCGTCGGCGCGGCTAGGGCAGTGGCGGCCCGTGGCCTGCGCTAGTCCCCGCGGCTGACATTGGGGCGCGCCCCGCGGCAGACGAAGCCTGGGAGCAGCACACTTCCTCCGGCGGCGGCGGCGGCAGCGGCGGCTCCTGCCTGGCTCGTCGGCGCCGCACCTCCCTCGCAGGGGCCAGAGCCTGGGGTCCGCGGGGCCAGGAGGCGAGGGCGGCCGCGCCGAGGGCTGCTAGATCCGGACGGGGCGGGAGGGGCGGGCCGGCGGTCCCCGGGCCACGGTGCGGGCGTCCCCCGACTGGCTGGCCGGGCGCGGGCTGCGGGGCGCGGGCGGGCCGACTCCGGGGCGTTGCGTGCGCGCAGGGGCAGTCATTCAGATGAAATTCCAGTCCCCGGCCAGAGACACCAGCCCGCCTCTGCCTTCCTCCTCCCTTCACAAATAGAAACGGAAGGGGGAGGGAGAGAAGTGGAAAAAAAGGCAACCGGCGAGGGAGGGAGGGAGAAGCCCCGGCGGCGCTCCGGCCTGACCCCCGGGCGGCTACTTCTGCGCTCCCCCGAGGCCCGGCGTCCCCGCCGCGGAGAGACCCCGCGCGCCCGTCTCCGCGCTGGGCGGGCGCCCGGGCTCTGCCGAGGAAAACAAGGATTGATCAAACTAGAAAGGAATTTTTCTCAACTGCTAATGAACAGGAGGCTCGGCTCCCGGCCCTCCCCTCCCCTGGCCCTCCCCCTTCGCCCCCCCGGCCCCCTCCCCCCCCACTTTCTTTTCTTCTCGGCCTCTGCTCGGGCCTGGAAGGCTCGGGGCTGCGGTCGGAGGCAGCCTGCGGCGGCAGGGCCAGGCCGAGCCGCCTCACTCAGCGCCCAGCCATCTTGGGCTCCGCGGCGGCGGCCGGGGTCTGGGAGCGCTCGCTGAGGGGCCCGCGGCGTCCTCTCGCTCCTGATTTTTTTTTTTTTTTTTTTTTGGTGGGATTTTTTTTTTTTCCAAGGGGAGGGCTGGCGGCCTCCAACAAATTAGGAGAGAGAGAGGGGAGAAAATGCCAAGTCCCGATTTCTCTCCACCTCTGCTCCACCCACCCCGGTCCTGTCCAAAAAATAAAAAAAGATGAGAATTGGAAGAAGTCGGCAGAAAGGCGAGCGCCCGCGGTCCCCGGCTGCTGCCCAGGCGACGCGTCCGGGGCGGGCCCGCGCCCGTTGCTCGGTCCGAGGTCCGTCTGTCTGCCCGCGGCTTCTCAAGGGAGGGGACGGCGTTTCGGGCAGGGTCTCCGCAGCGGCTGTCGCCTCACAGCTTTATCCTCAGATCAAAAACGAAAAAGGAAGAAAAAATCCCAACCCCAACACTCTCATCACAGCCACCTTCAGCCATCTTGCGCGTATTATTATTTCAGGAATAATCTGTTTAATAAAAATACCTGCATATCCAGCCCCTCCCCCACGTCGTGGGGTCCCCGCCCCCTTTTAATAATAATCTCGATAATAAAAACGATCCGCGGGCCGGGCAGTCTGCGGCGGCCCTTTCCTGCCTCGACTTGCTCGGGCCCGGCTCCCCCTCCGGGAAGGGGCGCCGCGGGGTGGGGGGTGCGTCCCCGTCACCCGCGCGGGGAGGAAAGGGCGCCCTCGCCGCCGCCGCCGCCGCCGCCGCGAGGAAGGCGGACGGCGGAGATGCCGCGGCCCGCGGGACCAGCCGGAGGGGCACTCGGGGGTCCCGGCGCCCCCGCCACGGCCCGGCCTGGGAGTCCGCAGCCGGCCGTATACAATGGGTTCGGAGCAGAGCGGGGCAGGCAGGGTGGGGAAGCGGGAGGGCCGGGGACTGCAGCGAGCCCAGCTCCCGGGCTGGGGCGGAAGGAGACGGGGGGTGGTGTCCCTACATCGAGGCCGGTCCCGCTACTCGAGAAGGGGGCGGAGAGCTGCGGCGCTGGGGGCGAGGAGAAAGCGGCAGGCGGCGCCTTTAATCAGCACCCGCCGGTTCGGCCCACCCGGCACTGGCGCAAGAAACGGGCGCGGGGGGTGGAGGAAGGGGCGGGGCGTGCTTTCCGGAAGTACTGTTGCAGGGCCCGGCGCCCGGCTCCTCCCCCTTTCCCTGTCGCGTTGGGGTTGTTCCGGGGGCTGCTCCTGCTATTGGCCCACAAGCTGAGGCTACACCTCTCTAAGGCGGGGCAGACCCGAGAGTCTCACGTGACTCTCACAAACTTCGGTATATTAAACATTGGGATGGGAGGGGATTTTCTGCGCTTGTTAAAAAAGCGATGATGCCACGGCGTAGTGGGACCACCTCTTCCTGGGCCTGAAGTGAAGACCCGTAGCTCTTTTTACCCAGAGGGAAAGGAGCGTTTGTCGCTCTGCTCAGCAGTTCGGTGGAACTGAGCAGGGAAATGCAAAAGGTTCAGTGTGGGGATATTTCCCGATGTCCTTAATACTTTTACCTTCATCCCTGGCACTTTAAACTACCTAGCAAGATAGGCATTTATTCCTCTATTAATAAGGAAACCATGGCTTAAAGAACTGCAGAAATCTGCCAAGGTCGATGGTCAGTCAATAAATCTTTAACAAAAGATTTTTCTAGGCCCTGAGAATTCCCAGAAAAATGTACAAAAAATTTAACGTAAATATACGTAGGACAATTTACGTGGTAGAGAATAACAGGCTCACACAAAGGCTTTCTGAAAAAGTGACATTTGAGCTGGGACCTGAACGCACACGAAGAGTCAGATAGGTGAAACCTGGGGGAGGAGCGATCCAGTCAGAAGAAAAAACAAATGCAAAAGCAATAGAACAGGCAGGTTCCAGGACAGAAAGAAGGCCGAGTGTCCAGAAAGAAAGGCAGGGGCCAGAACACACAGGGCCTTCCTTATATATCTATTATATAGTATATAATAGTACGCTTATTATAAGTGTGCTATATAAGTATAGTATATTATAAGGTACTATATATTATTATAAGTACACTAAGTATAGTATACTATTATATATAGTACATATTATATCTAGTATTGGATATACTGTATATGGTGATAAGTATATAGTATAAATATACTATATGTATTATATGTATTTATAGTATATATTATATATACTATAATATACCATGTTATATATACCATACCATATATTATATATACTATAATATACCATATATACTATACTATATATTATATATACTATAATATACCATATATTATATATACTATAATATACCATATATGCTATACCATATATTATATATACTATAATATACCATATATTATATATACTATAATATACCATATATTATATATACTATAATATACCATATATTATATATACTATAATTATTGTTTTTTGAGACGAATTTCACTCTTGTTGCCTGGGCTGGAGTGCAATGGCGTGATCTCGGCTCACCACGACCTCCGCCTCCAGGGTTCAAGTGATTCTCCTGCCTCAGCCTCCTGAGTAGCTGGGATTACAGGCACGTGCCACCACGCTTGGCTAATTTTGTATTTTTAGTAGAGACAAGGTTTCACTATATTGGTAAGGCGGGTCTCAAACTCCTGACCGCAGGTAATCCACCTGCCTTGGCCTCCCAAAGTGCTAGGATTACAGGCGTGAGCCTCTGTGCCAGGCTATACTATAATATTTATACTCTCTCTCTATTTTTCCCTTCTATCATCCAAAAATGTTTTAAAAATGATTCCTACGATTTGGATCTCAACAAAAGGCTGATGGTAGCACCATTTACTAAAAAGGGGAAAATTGAACAGGATTAGATTATTTGAGTAAGGGTATTTTCTTTTCTTCTCTATTTCCTCTTTTCTTTTTTTGAGACAGGGTTTCACCCTGTTGCCCTGGCTTGAGTGCAGTGGCGCAATCATGGCCCACTGCAGCCTCAACTCCCCAGGCTCAGGTGATCCTACCTCCTCAGCCTCCTGAGTAGCTAGGACTACAAGCACACAAAACAGCCCAGCTAAATTTTTGTATATTTTTTTAGAGTGAGGGTTTCACCATGTTGCCCAGACTGGTGAGTAAAGGGATTTTCTAAGTTGAGTTGGCTCATATCCCAGTGGAAATGTTGAGGATACAATTGTATATACAGGCCCAGTGGGGATGTTTGTCCTGGAGATAGGGATTTTGGAGTCATCAAAGATTATGTTCTAAATGGTAGAACTGAGACTGAAATCCAGTTCAGTATGACCCCTGGGTCCCTGATCCTCTGATGACAGAGCCTGTCTTTAGCGCTTTGTATCTCTTCACACGGGGGGTTGTATGCAGGGCAAGTGAATATGTGAATGAATGAATGAATGAACAAACAAGGAGAAAGTGGCTTCTAAGCCCTAATCCTCAATTCCATGCTGTCAGGATGGTGCAAAGAAAGAAGGTCTAGCTTGGAAGCAGTTGGAGGGCCCTTTCTGACCTCCTCACCAGTGACCTCCAGGATAAACAATCTAAACAATTCCTCGGCTGGGCGCGGTGGCTCACGCTTGTAATCCCAGCACTTTGGGAGGCCGAGGAGGGCGGATCACGAGGTCAGGAGATCGAGACCACAGTGAAACCCCGTCTCTACTAAAAATACAAAAAATTAGCCGGGCGAGGTGGCGGGCGCCTGTAGTCCCAGCTACTCGGAGAGGCTGAGGCAGGAGAATGGCGTGAACCCGGGAGGCGGAGCTTGCAGTGAGCCAAGGTTGCGCCACCGCACTCCAGCCTGGGTGACAGAACGAGACTCCGTCTCAAAAAAATAAAAAAAGAAATAAAATAAAATAAAAAATAAAAAACAATTCCTCACTTCTTGTCTTTTTTGAACAGTCCCCTTAACTTGTAAGATATCATATGCTTCTCCTTTTCTTCTTCTAATCATAGATGTCTCCAATTTCCATCTCATAAATGTTGGCAGTCTTCAGAGTTCTGCTTTCCGTCCTCTTCTCTTACCAATCTACACCCTGGGGCTATCTCATTTACTCCTGAGCTTTATTACCATCTACATGCTGATGACTCCCCAGTCAGTATCTCCAGGCTAAATCCTCACCTCCTGGTTGCAGATCTGTGCTGTCTGCACAGATGTCCCACGGGCACCTTAAATTCAATGTATTGGAAGCCAAACTCATTATCTTCACATTCCAGCCTGTTCTTCCTCCTGCATTCCCCATCTCAGTTGGTGGACCTATCAACAACTTGTTTTTTGTTGTTGTTGTTGTTGTTGTTGTTGTTATTGTTTTGAGACAGTCTTGCTCTGTCACTCAGGCTGGAGTGCTAGTGGCGCACTGCAACCTCTGCCTCCCAAGTTAAAGCGATTCTCCTGCCTCAGCCTCCCAAATATCTGGGAATACAGGTGCGCGCCACCACGCCTGGCTAGTTTTTGTATTTTTAGTAGAGACAGGGTTTTGCCCATGTTAGCCAGGCTAATCTCAAACTCCTCACCTCAGGTGATCTGCCTGCCTCGGCCTCCCAAAGTGCTGGGATTACAGATGTGAGCCACCGCGCCTGGACTTCAAAAATGTATTACCAAGCTGAGGATGAAGAAGACAACCTTGACAGCTGTCTGTCCCTTACTGCCCTCCCTGACCCCTTATCCATTCAATCAGGTATCCAGTCCTATAGATCTTTCTCTTAAATCTCTCAGATCATCCACTTGTATATCTATTGCTCATGTGACATCCTTATGTGGAGTTAGAACAAACATCTCAAACTCAGCATGTCCAAAAGGATACTAATCTCTGCTCCCTCTTAAACCTGTTCCTGCTGCCATATTCTGCTTTTTGGTGAACCAACCCTTCAGCAGATCTTTTTTTTTTTTTTTTTTGAGACAGGGCCTCTCTGTAGTGCCCAGGCTGGAGTGCAATGGTGCGATCATGGCTCACTGCAATGTCTGCCTCCTGGCCTGAAGTGATTTCCTGCCTCAGCCTCCAGAGTGGCTGGGACTACAGGTGTGTGCCACCACACCCAGCCAATTTTTGTACTTTTTGTAGAGATGGAGTCTTGCTATGTTTCCCAGGCTGGTCTTGAACTACTGAGCACAAGTGATCCACCTGCCTTGGCCTCCAAAAGCGCTGGGATTACAGGTGTGAGCCACTGTGTCCAGCCAGCAAATCTTGACTACTTCTTAACCTCTCCATTACTTCACCATAATCTCTTGCCTAGATTATTTCAGTGTATCCTAACTGGTTTCCATGTTTCTGCCCTTAACTCCTGGAGTCATTTCTCAATGTAGTAGCCAGGGTAATCTTTTTTGTGGCATGATCTTGGCTCATTGTAACCTCTGTCTCCTGGGTTCAAGCGATTCTCCTGCCTCAGCCTCCCAAGTAGCTGGGATTACAGGTGTGCACCACCACACCCAGCTGATTTTTGTATCTTTAGTAGAGACTGAGTTTTGCCATGTTGGCCAAGCTGTTTTCGAACTCCTGGCCTCAAGTGATCTGCCCACCTTGGATTCAGAGGGCTGGGATTACAGATGTGAGCCAGCACACCAGGCCCTGGCCAGTTTTTTAAAAACATAAGTCAGAATGGCTGGGCATGGTGTAATCCCAGCCTGTAATCCCAGCATTTTGGGATAATATATTATATATAATATATTATATATTTTTATATCATTATATATAATGTATTGTATATGTTTATATCATTATATATAATATATTGTATATGTTTATATCATTATATATAATATATTGTATATGTTTATATCATTATATATAATATATTGTATATGTTTATATCATTATATATAATATATTGTATATGTTTATATCATTATATATAATATATTGTATATGTTTATATCATTATATATAATATATTGTATATGTTTATATCATTATATATAATATATTATATATGTTTATATCATTATATAATATATTGTATATGTTTATATCATTATATATAATATATTGTATATGTTTATATCATTATATATGTTATATATATTATATGTTTATATAATTATATAAATATGTTATATATATTTATTATTTATATATAAATGTATAATTATAAAATATAATTATATATAATTATATGAATAATAAATAATTAAATATATTATATATCATATGATATATAATATATATCATATGATATATTATATATTATATATTAATAATATATTATATATTAATAATACATTATATATTATATGATATAAATATATTATATATTATATAATATATTATATATATTTATATCATATATATATCAGAAAATGTCACTCCTCTGCTCAAAATCTTCCAATGCCTTCTCAATTCAACCAGAATAAAGGTGAAAGTTTTAGAATTCCCTCCGAAGTCCTGCACAGTCTGGCCTCTGTATAATTTTCTAGCCTTCTCTTCTCCCACTCTGCTGCACCCACACTGGCTTCCCTGGTGCTCCTCAAAGATGCCCAGTGTGTTTCTTCTTAACTCCCTCATCCTTCGCAGGTGCTCTTCAGTTTCCCTGGCCCATCTTCCCCCAGATAGCCCTATGGCACACTTCTTCCGGTAATTGAGATCCTTATCCTTTGTTCAAATGTCACCTATGCTGTGATGCCTTCCCTGACTTCTCTATTTAAAATGCATCCCTCCCTCCAGCCCCACTATCCCTCCTCCTCTCTTTCTCTGTAGCGTGGGTCTCTATGTAAGATATATCCTCCTTTTGAAAATTATTATCTGACCAGGTATGGTGGCTCACGCCTGTAATCCCACCACTTTGGGAGTCCAAGGTGGGTGGATCACCTGAGGTCAGGAGTTCAAGACCAGCTTGGCCAATGTAGTGAAACCCCATCTCTACTAAAATAATCCCAGCACTTTGGGAGGCCGAGGCGGGCGGATCACGAGGTCAGGAGATCGAGACCACGGTGAAACCCCGTCTCTACTAAAAATACAAAAAAATTAGCCGGGCGTGGTGGCGGGCGCCTGTAGTCCCAGCTACTCGGAGAGGCTGAGGCAGGAGAATGGCGTGAACCCGGGAGGCGGAGCTTGCAGTGAGCCGAGATTGCGCCACCGCACTCCAGCCTGGGTGACAGAGCCAGACTCCGTCTCAAAAAAAAAAAAAAAAAAAAAAAAAAAAAAAATTAGCTGGACGTGGTGGCAGGCGCCTGTAATCCCAGCTACTCGGGAGGCTGAGGTGGCAGAATTACTTGAACCTGGGAGGTGGAGGTTGCAGTAAGCCGAGATTGCACCACTGCACTCTGGCCTGGGCAATAAGAGCGAATCTCCGTCTCAAAAAAAAGAAAAAGAAATTATTATCTGTCGCCCATCATTAAAATGTAAGATCTGTGAGGCCGGGCGCGGTGGCTCATGCCTGTAATCCCAGCACTTTGGGAGGCCGAGGCAGGTGGATCACCTGAGGTCAGGAGTTCAAGACCAGCCTGGCCAACATGGTGAAACCCTGTCTCTACTAAAAATAAAAAATGAGCTGGGTGTGGTGGCGCGTGCTTGTAGTCCCAGCTATTCGGGAAGCTGAGGCAGGAGAATCTCTTGAACCTGGAGGCGGAGGTTACAGTGAACCGAGATCGCGCCACTGCACTCCAGCCTGGGAGGTTGCAGTGAGCTGAGATCGCGCCACCACACTCCAGCCTGGGCGACAGAGTGAGACTCCGTCTCAAAAAAAAAAAAAGGTAAGATCTGTCAAAGGAGGTATTTTCTTTAATGCTATATCCCTGGTGCCTAGAATGGGACCTAGCACATTGTAGATCCCCAATAAATATTTGTCGAATCAATAAATGAATCCCATTCTCTCCATCCCTACTGCTTCTACCCTAATCCAAGCGTCACTGGTCACCTTGCCTTCATTCTTACTCCCTTTCAAAACACTCTCCATCCAGCAGACAAGGAGATGATCCTAAAATGAAAGCTTGATGCCTTAAACCATATACTCCAGGCAATTTGCACTCTAGTTCCCAAGCAGAGTTTTAAGGCTTCTACCCTTGTTGTTTTGACTGCCTGGAGAGCTTATGAAAGTAAAGCTTCCTCTTGTTTTGCTCAACTCATCCTTAAGCATCCTTTAGGTTTTAGCTTAGATGTCACTTCTTCAGGGAGTCTTTTGGATCTCCCCAGATTGGGTTAGGCACCTGTCTGAAGTCACCCTGATAAGTGGTGGAGCTGGGGTAGGACAGGAAGCAGCTTACTGCCTTCCTCTTTGATGGTTCTTCCTCATAAGTATCTGTTTCCTTGTCTATTTCCCCTCACCGCGCTCCGAGCCTCTTAAGGCAGGGCCTGAGTCCAGCATCCCAGTATATATAACAGAGTGCCTGGCACACACTTGTTGAAAGAACAACGGAATGTTTTCTAGTTCATTTCCACAGTGTTATTGTAGAGGCTTGACAATGCATGGTTGGCCTTCATCTGTCTTGTAAATGTTAAGACCCAAAAGCTCCATTCTCCGTCCTTGCAGTGCTCTCGTGGTACTGAAATGGGTGTGGGGTGGGGGTGGGTGAAATTGGAAAAACAAGGAAGAGGGTCTCTGCCCCAGTAAGACCAGTTCTCTGGCCCCAGTAAGACACCTACTCTCATCATAACCCCCTCAAAGTCTCCCTCGTCCTATGAGTTACTTGGAGAGTTATGCTCATTCAAGCCATGGACACCCACCAGCAGTCAGCTGCTTCTTCCCCCATGCTGCCCTCACCTCTCAGACTTGTTGGCAATAAGGAGGAAAGGAGGGAACGGGTCAGTCCCGCCATGTCCCCTGGAAGGGGCCTGCAGATGGCTGCCCCTCTCACACCACATCCAGACCTGCCCCTGCAGGCTTCCCCCTTCTCCTGAGCAGCAAATCACCCCACCCTAGCCTCCCCACCACCTACCCCCTTGCACCCTGCCGCTGCCTCAGTGCCTGGCAGGCTAGGTTGAGTCACTTGTAGCTTGCATTCTTCTTCTGGTCAGGCCAGTTTGGCAAATCTCTCAGGCTCCCCGGCCCCGCTGAAGCCTGTGGGACTCCCCCCCAGGGCCCCCAGCACCCCCAGATGAGGCAAAGCAGACACCTGGGAGGAAGCCACAGGACTTTCTGGAGGAGATATTACAGATGGCATGGCAGATCTCTCTCCTCCCTAATTCTAGGGCTAGGGTCTCTGCCCTAGGCCCAGGAGTCCTTCTCTTTCCAGAAACAGCGTCAGCCTGGTGTCTTGCAGAACCACCTAAGCAGAGGATCTTGCTATTCTGCATTCTCTGGGGCAAGAACTTCACCCTGATACTGTGTCCTTGTAGGCTAAAGTCAGACGAGGATACCTCCCCCAGCCCCCAGTCTCCAGGGAGAAAAGGGAAAGGGCATGAGGGCCCCAGACAGGGCCTGCTGCACTGCTCCGTTGGAGAGTTCAGTAAAAGGCTGCAGGGGAAGGAGTGTGGACCTCTCAGCAAAGGCCCCTCACGTGGCTAGGTCTCACAGAAGGGACGGGACATAAGAGCCCCCTCATAGGAGCTGACACCCCCTCTCCCTTGCTTATGATGTCCTAGGACCTCCACCCCAGCCCCCAGCCCCAGCCAAATCCCCTGCCACTATCCAGGATAGAAAACCAGAAAGGAATGAATATATGAGGACCCAGGTGATCACAGGTTCCAAGAACTCTGTCTGGGTGCAGCCCTCATCCTGCCTGCCAGGCTAGTGCCTTCTCCCCCAGCACAGTGCCTCCTCACACTGGGTGTTGGGCTGTTTTGCTGCCCACCAGCCCTGGAGAGGCAGGAGCTGGGCAGTCCAGGCAAGGAGGATATACCTGATACCTCCCTCCACTGCCAGGAGTTGCTAGGGTGGGTGGGCTGGCCTCTGTGTCACCCAGTGGGTGCCACCAGTTCTGAATTTCCCTTCTATCTGGATCCTGCCCCTGGGCCCTGGATTAGGAGGTGGAATTGAGATGTCATGTGAGAGGAGCTGGAAGCCGGGGCAAGGACTCCAAAGGAGATGAGGAGGGCCTGCGCTCCTCACCTGTCCGGGCCCCTCTTCCTAAGGCAAAAGGGGTTTTTGGTGAGAGGAGGGTAGAAGAGGGATGAAGTGGCAGGGAGAGGGTCTTTACCCACTGCCTCATCTCCCCAGACTGCTCCTCGCTCCTACCCCCTTGATCTTAGAGGAATTCAGGACCAGTGAGGGAGAGCCTGTCCCTGCAAGGTCATTTCTTCATGACTGAAGAGCCACCAGCTGTGTGATCCCACTCTCTGGCACCTCCTCCACTCTCGACAACAATCCTGGGGGCCTCCCTCCATCCTGGCTTCTAAGTGGCTAAGTACAACCCACTCCCTCTGCCAGGGCCCCGGGCTTCCTGCTCTACTACTCCAGGCAGCCAGAAATGAGCACACAACCCAGGCACTTCTGCAAAGATGTTTAATGCACTTAGATTACAGAGAGGAAGAGGGGGCAAGAAGGAAACGACATCTAAGTGAGTCACCCAAAAATTCTTACAAAAGTCCCAGGCTGGCTGCAGCCCCAGGAACCGAGTCGCCACTGACATTAAAAACTAATATAAATTTTTACAAAAATCTGCTTGTTGCAGCATTCAGGTACTTGTACAAAAGGAGGGGTCTCCCTACAGGGCTCCTGACTTGTAACAGGGACCCAGGCACCTCACCTGGCATGGACGTCCTAGAAGCCAGAGAGGGAAGACCAGATACAAAAATACAGTAAAGGAAATTCTCTACTGGTCAGCCCCATAGGGGCACCGACCTTCAGGTTTTCTCCCTGCTTGCAACTCAATCCGAAACCCCAGTCCCAAGACCCTGTGTCTATTTTTAAAAATGCTCTAGCCCTTTTAGACTCTCCCCTCGGCTTCTCCAGTCCCTGCCTTGGAGCACTGCCCTTGGAAGAGAAAGATACGGGCAGGAAGAGGCACCAGCTCCCCAGACAGGCCTGAGACCTCGCACAAGCCTCCCAAACCCCTCTCAGAATTGCAGCTGAGTCTGCAGTCCTCCTGCAGCCCACACTGGGCCAGCAGAGCCACAGGAGCCTGCCTTATATAGCAGGCAAACAGCAAAGGGAAAGGCCCTTCTCAGAAGCTCTAGCACCGGGGACCTGGAGGGGTAGGTAGGACTAGGCAAGTCTCCAAGCAGCTTACAGAAGAGGCAGATTTAGGGAGGCAGGCCCGTTACCTCCTCCACCCACTACAAGGTCAGGGGCTCCCACAGAGCTGCAGGGAGGGAAAGAAAGGGTACATTCACCAAGCATCCTGTGCCAGAAGCTGTGCTGGACAGGGTCCAAGGTCAGCTTGGCTTGATCCTCTTTAAGGGTCCTCTCTCACCAGCCAGCAGCCCAAGAAACCTCTGGGAGGCACCAATGCCCATAGGAAAGGAGGCCTGGTCAGAGATGTGTGATGCCCTGTCCTGCCCTCAGAGCCAGGGAGATGGAGCCTGGCCCCTGCAGGATCTTGGATGAGCGTGAGTCTCCTGACATATTGCGGGTACGATGGGGCCACAGGCTTCATGTGCTCATCATCTCGGGGCTCACCCACTTCCTCCTGCCTTACCCTGCTCCCCCAGAACAGGGCCACCATGCTGGCTGGTGTCTACCTCCAGTCTACAAAGACCCTCCAGGCCTGGGGCAAGTTGCTGACCAGGTGCTTCACAAACTAATGACAAAGCTTAGCTCAGAAAATGCCCCATCCCCACCCAACCAATGATGGAGGCACCCAGCAGATGGAAGCAGGGTGAACTGCAGCAGGGAGCCCTCAGGCAGGTCCCGAGCAAGAGAGAGTTCAGGGAGAGGCTGGTCATGGTGGCAAGGAATGGAGGCGAACTGATGGCACCTCTCTGCCTGTGAAATGTCTGAAACAAGAGCTTCACAGGCAGGGCTGCTGTGGTGGGGGAAGGCCAGTAGGGCTCCCTCTGGTAAGTCCTCAGGGCAGTAGAGGCACAGCTGCTGACATCAGGTCCCGAGTGGCTTGCCTCTTGGCTGGGGGGACCTGGAGCCAGTCTCTCCCAAATACTCCAGGCTGATATGCCTTGTAACTCTGAGCTTGATGGAATTAACCAGATAGCCCTAGGGATGTGTAGAGGAGGCCAGGCCTAGTGGCTCCATGGAGGTCCAACTCCTGCTTCCTGGAGAACCCAGCTGGTGCCCTCATACCCTGGGGGCAGCTCTTTGGCTGGATCTCTCATCAGCGGAGTCCTGCACCCTGTGGGCACTCCTGTGGCATCCCCAGTGGTGCCTGTGTGTGCAGCAGAGGCAGATGGGAGCAATGAGGAGCCCTGCATGGTCATGACTTTGCTTTGAAGAGGTGTAAAGAGTGATCTTGAAGTATTGTAACAGTCCCGTCCCTAGAGTTGGGGGTAAGAAGGCAAGAAAGGGGCTTGCTGGTTCCAGGTCAGGAGTGGGAGATAACCCGAGAGGAACTCCAAAACCATGGGCTAGAGATAGGCTGGCTTCTGGAAGGCGAACTGTGAGATCTGCAGTACAGGGGTTGAGGGGCTGAGGACCACAAGAGGCCAGGATGCCAGAAAGGAGACGGGATGAGGAGTGGAGAATGAAAGATAGGGCAAGAATGGATACAGGGAGGATGGGAGAGCGGCAGAGAGCAGTGTTAGCAAAACCAAAGTGAAAGAGATGTTAAGAGGTGGATTTTTCAGTTTTAGTAAGGCAGCCCTACAGCCTGAAGGCTGGGAGGCCCAGGGACTGAGGAAATGGGACAGGACCGGTTACAGAGCTGGAGACCCAGGCCCTGAGTGACAGTGGGGATGGTGTGTGACATGCTGAACCTCACCCTCTCCCAGGTAGGCCTGGTTGAGTGGAAAAGGCCTAGAAGATGAGGCTGGGGTCACCAAGTCTTTGAGACCCATTCACTTGGAAACCAGTAGCACCCCTCCCTGGCCCCAGCTAAACTAGGCTCAAAGCTGCACAAGGGAGTGTCTCTACTCTCCCCCTGCCCCGGGCTCCATCAGGCCCAGCTGGGAAGAAAAGCCTCTCTGTGCAGCCGGCTCCTCCAGGGCTCTGGGCTGGCAGGCGAACACCAAGCACCTTCTCTGGTGGCAGCCCAGGGAGAGATACAGCCCTAGGCCTCTGTCACAGAATGCGAAAGCTCAACGGGGAATGAAGTTCTGTTTAAAAAACATTATATACATGGCTTCTGGACATCTTTGCAGAGCAATAAAATACCATCCGGTTTCTACAAAATAAAATAAGGAAGAAGAAAACCAAACATGATCAGAGGAATTGTTCTGCGGCCAGAGGAGCTTGAGTAGCAAAGGCTTCCAGAGATGAGCTGGGAAGTGCATCCACTCGCTCTGCACCTGGCTGTCCGCCTCCCTCCTGCTGGGCTGTGCGGCAGGTGGTAGGTGAGAAAGAGGGCTGTCTCCACCTAGGGGCACAGCCAGGGTCCAGAGTCAAACCTCAAACCAGAATCTGTGCGGGCTGCAGGCAGGGAGGGTCCGCATTTGCCCACTCACTGGCCCGATGGGTCACAAGGCTTAGCCAGTGGCGGGGTGCGGCTGAGCTGGAGGTGAGGTGGGGGGCCTGTGGCCTGTGCATGGCACCCCACTGGGCTGCGGGGTGGCGCTGCGCAGTCTTCCTCATACTTGTCCTTTTATTTATGGGGATCTCGTTGACACAACTGTTACACTGGAAGTCACTGGGGAGCAGCTGGGCTCCCTGCTGGCCCCTGCAGGGCCCAGCCCAGGCTAGTGTAGCGGACTGTCGAACACTACGTCAGGCAGGATGGAGACCTTCAGCTTCTTTTCAGGCCAGCTGTACTCTTTGGGAAGTTTGAACTGTGGAGGGAGCAAGCACAGACCAGGAGTGTGAGTGGTTAGCAGAATACACCGTGCTCTTTCCAGAGATTGCCCAGGCCTGTCCCCGGGGAGCTAGGGATAGGACAGGCCACGGGATGCCTGGCTTCATTCTCAAATGCCAGACCCAGGTGGCAGACTGGGCTCAAACAGCTGGAGTTGGTGACCCCTTCTTTCCCCACGGCCTGCCAATAATGAGCCAGGTTGGAGGAGGGCGTTTTCTCCTCCTTTCTCCACTACGCTGACCTCCCTCTTGCTCACTTCCTTGGTTCTGCCTCTGGCCACAGGCACGTAAGGAATCTGCTCCCTGAGGCCCTGGGGCTGGAGGATGAGGGCTGGGGGAGGGTCTGGAGGCTGTGGGGAAGTGGCCTGAGCTCTGTCACTGCCATGGCCTCTCTTTCAGAGGCTAGTGCAGGAAGAACCCTGGAACCTGTCCTCTCTAGCCTTGGCCAAAGGCTCCAAAGGGAAGGAGGCCCCAGTTCGGCCCCAAAGTCAGAACCACACTTGCAGCCTTGGTGGGAGCAGAAGAGTGGGACAAGTGTGGTTTGAGGTGATCCCTTGGGCCTGAGAGGGGCCAATCCCCACCCTGCTCCCGGTGTTCATTTGCACCACTTCCCAGGGTTACCAGCCTCAGAGTGGTCCCAGTGGTGGCCAAGGAGAGCCAAACGTCTCCCACCCCATCCCAGGATACACTGATTTGCCTACAGTTCTGTTTCTCCCATTCACCTGGGAGTTTCTGGTAGGGGAAGGGGAAGGGGCCGATGCCTCGTATTCCCTCTTTACTGTAGAACTTTGCATGCAGTCTGGCACACAGATGGAGCTCAATAAATGCTCACTGCCTGGGACTGATACTGGAACTTAGACACAGGGTCTGTCTTTTCTTTTCTTTTTCTTTTGAGACGGAGTTTCGCTCTTGTTGCCCAGGCTGGAGTGCAATGGCGCGATCTCGGCTCACCGCAACTTTTGCTTCCTGGGTTCAAGCGATTCTCGTGCCTCAGCCTCCCGAGTAGCTGAGATTACAGGCATGCATCACCAAGCCCGGCTAATTATTGTATTATTAGTAGAGATGGGTTTCTCCATGTTGGTCAGGCTGGTCTCGAATTCCCAACCTCAGGTGATCCACCTGCCTCAGCCTCCCAAAGCGCTGGGATTACAGACATGAGCCACCGCGCCCGGCACAGGGTCTGTCTTTTCTAACTTGGCTAGGCCGGAAGTCAGGGCAGGGTAGAAAGGAGAGAACAGTGTTCTCAGCCTGCCTCGGGCTGCGGCTGGAGGCAGACAAGCCTGACCCTTCCTGGCTGCCTCCCTCTTCGCTCCCTCTGCTGGGGGACTGTCTCTGCCAGGACCAAAGTGGCGAGTGAGGCAGGGTGTGGGGACAGCCTCTGGACAGAAAAGGAAAAAAAGGAAAAAGTCATTTTTAGTGACCTACTTTCCTCTGCTCCCCCCCAGGCTTCTGTCCCTCTTGCCTGGACTGTCCCCCTCCTACCCCCAAGCTCAAAGCAGCAGCCTGGCACAGCGCCATCCCAGTGCGACAGGCCTCTCCGGAAGCGCTTCTGGGCAGCTGGCTCTGGTCTGACTGAATGGGGAGCTGGGACTCAGGGACCAGTGACTTGTGGGGGTTGATTGGCTGGCATGGACTGGGTGCTTGATGGCTTTGGAATATATAAATGAACAAATTTCTCAAGCTGCATCCCAGAGGACAGAGGAGACCCTGCTCTACTGGGGTGACCCTGGCTCTGGGGAGTTTCTGTCCAACTGGAGACCTGGACTGGACAGTCCCGCCCTGTGCACTCCCCTCAGCTTCCTGAACATCAGAGGCCTGTGTCCTGGCTGTTGCAGCCTAGGGAGCCCTGGAAGCTGGAAGCTCCAGCCCTGGCTGGAACCTAGCTCCTGCCTGGCCTCCCTCTTGGTAGAAAGCCTGGCCCCTGGGAGGCGAAGGAGTTCTCCCCCAAGCACATTTCCCAGCAGACAGGGCAAGGGAAGGGTCTGTCTCTGCCACAGGCAGGGCAGGGCCCAGAAGAGCTCTCCAGAGGCCCGGCCAGCCTGCTAATGTTCACTAACCCATGGGGCACTGAGGCCAGGAAAGCTCCCATCCCACTGGGGTGCTGGGGGCAGGAGCGGGGGAGGGGAAGGGACTTTCCAGGATGAGGTAAGTCCCTGCAAATAAGGATGCCGGGAACAAGGGAGAAAAAACAAAGGGGATTATGGACTCCATTCCTCTACCCCAGAGGAGTAGCTAGAGAAGGCACAGCCACAGCTAGCCTGCCAGCTCCTCCCGCTCTGAGCCAGGGCTGGAAGAGGGAGACTAAGAGGGACAGCTCATGGCTGGAGGACGAAGAAGGGAGAGTGGCTCCTGGGTGGCCCGAGGCGAGGGCAGGAGTCCCTTGCTGCCCACCAGAACTCCCCAGTGGAATGTTCTCTGGCAACAGACATGGGCGTTCTGTTCAGAACCTGCCAGGGAACAGCAGGGGCTGGGGAGAACTCGTACTAGCCTGAAGGCCCTGGCTTCCTCTTCAATGAGGCTCTCAGGAGCTGGCAATTCAGACGATTTGCTGGGTGTCCTTACAAGAGCTGGGGGTAGGGCAGGGGATGGTGAGGGTGCATACAAACAGAAGAGAAATCTACAGTCTCCTCTCCAGCCTATCCCTGCACCTTGGGGAGGAGTCCACAGATGCAGCCACACAGATACATGCAAGCACACACGCACCACAGGTACACACACACACATGCACGCACGCACACACATGGTCCCAGAGACAGGATCCATTGTCAGGGAAAGTCAAACAAGCTTACTTCCTCTGGAGAAGTCAAATCTTCTAAATCCTCCAACATTTTCTCTACAAACTCTTCGGTCAACAGAATCTGTGAAGGCACAAGGCAGGCTTTTATTATTATTTTTAAATGTATGATCTTTTTGCCAACCACCAAGCTTTATATCTCTCTTCTGACCAGGGAGGAGAGATGAGCTCACTGTGATCTGTTCAAGAGGCAGAGGGAAGTGTTTGAGGCCTGTCCCCAACTGTCATTCCCCCCACACCCTCACCTCCCTGCAATATCAGACTGAGGCACAGAAGGAAAGGGGTCAGGGGACAATGGGGAGGGGAGGGAGGACATTGGGAGAGCTGGGAATGCTGCTCCCAGAAGGGAGATGAACACTGGTGGAGCTGGTAAAAAGGAATCTCAGGAAGAAAAAGGAACAAAAAAGAAAAGTTAAAACAAAAAAAATTAAATTAAAGCTGCTGCCCAGTCAGGCTCTAGTGTCCCCCTCTGCCCCCTCACCATAGCAGGACAAAAGGAATCTGTTTGGATTTGGAATACAAGCCCTATCTGGAATCTGGAAGTGCCCTGGAAGGTACATCCAAGAATGTCTGAGCTGGAGAATCTGGAGATTGTGGACCAATGTCTCATTTTACAGATGACAAAGGGACTCCCAACTTCCATTCCCATTCACAGTAGCCACATCCTCCCAGGCTGGAAGCTCCCAAGCCCCTGCCCTGCTGTGCTCGATCAGCCACTGAGTTCCTCCAGCCTTCTTTGAGGTTCCTCTTCTCTAGGTCACCTCCCAGCATTCCACGTTGCTGTTCTAGTCTGACACCTCATTGCCTCTCGCTTTGATGCTGAGTCTGGCCCCACTATTTGGCTGGCACAACCACCAACTTCATCTGCTAAAGAAGTTTTCACAGTCAATACCAACGTCCAAGGGCTCTCAGGGCCTCTAAAACCAGGCCTTCCTCAATCTGCTGGGCCATTTTTCCCCACCCACCCCTCTGGTCAGGCTGCTAGGCAGAGCCAGGCCAAGCTGATCCCAGGTCTGCACCCCACCATGCCTTGGGTGAGGGTGTCTTTCCGCTTCCAACTCTGACCCCTTCCTTCACCCCTCCCCTTCCCTGTCCTTGTCCCCAGGGCTTCCCAGCCTCCCTCCACTGCAGACCCTTCTGTACCCCCAGGCCACAGCTCTACCTGTCTCCTCCTGCACACCTTGAGCACCCAGGTAGGGCACAAAGGAAGAAAGATAATGGGGTGAAGATCCAGGTGAGGGGCTCCTCTGAGGGGAAACCCCTCTCTGTGAGGAGGAGAATTGAGAACTTGAAAAAATACCCACCAGGTTTCCCCTGGGAATTGTCAGCTGCCAAGAACAAAAGCTTCCACACTGTGAGATAACAAGGAAGGTGAGCACACAGGACGGCTCGGGAGCTCACAGGACGGAGGTCTCCAAAGCAAGAAGTGGATGGGGTGGAGGAAGGAGTGAGAAGTAAGAACACTACCCCCAAGTGAGCAGAAAAGCCGCCATCATACCGGGCGTGCTAACTGCTCATCTCCCTGTCTCCTTACAGTGGAGGCAACAGGCACAGGCGGGTTATGTAACTTGCTCAGTGTCACACGGCTTGTGAGTGGCTAAGACCATATCCTGGTCATGTCTGGACTCTCAATTTAGTGCCTGCAGTACTGCTCCCGAATGCTGAACTCTCACCCGCAGGACACTGACTTATCCATTCATCCTTCCAGGGACACAGGCATAAAGGCAGCCCATTTCCCACCAGGACAAGCACCCTCTCTTGGCTGGCAGAGAGACAAGAGACCCAGCCTTCCCAGGCTCCAAGCCCATAGCAGGAACAAAATAACTCTGACCACTGGTCCACATCTCCTCACCAAACTCTCTGTTCTAGGAGCTAGGGCCCCGACCAAGGACAGAGACAAGGCTTAGAGACAGAGCAGGAGAGGCAAAGTTGGCAAAGTCCGGGGAGCTGCACCCCTATAGTTCTTCCTAATTCCCCAAAGTGGGACTGGCCGACTCTGCCTACAGACTCCAGCCATACACGTACTCCCTCTCACCTAAGCCCTTGCTCCTCCTACTCTCTTATCCCAGGGGTGTCCTCCCCAAAAGTTCAGTTTCCCCACCAGTTATCACCAGTCTGCTCAAGCAGTACAAAAGTTACATTCATATTTTTGGCATTTCCGGGGCTCGTTGCCATCTCTGCAAATGCTAGCACAAACACAAGCATACCTAAAACCCAATTATATTACAATGGCTCCAGTCTGGGCCAGGCTGGGCTAATTTCTAACTCACAAATAACTTGGAGGGAGGGGCTTTCTGCCAGATCAGTAAATAGATGTGGGACTATAACAAGTGCTGCGGGACGGCCGGGCGCGGTGGCTCACGCTTGTAATCCCAGCACTTTGGGAGGCCGAGGCGGGCGGATCACGAGGTCAGGAGATCGAGACCACAGTGAAACCCCGTCTCTACTAAAAATACAAAAAATTAGCCGGGCGTGGTGGCGGGCGCCCTTAGTCTCAGCTACTCGGAGAGGCTGAGGCAGGAGAATGGTGTGAACCTGGGAGGCGGAGCTTGCAGTGAGCCGAGACTGCACCACTGCACTCCAGCCTGGGAGATAGAGCAAGACTCTGTCTCAAAGAAAAAAAAAAAAAGTGCTGCGGGTGAGATGGGATGGAGGGAAGACAGGAAGAGGGGCGAGGGTTCACAGGGACCGTGGCCACCCAGTGAGACACCAGAGTTATTCTTCAAGGAAACGTAATGCCACTAACACTGAGTTCAGTTCTAAGCTGGTTCCCCTGACAAAAGTCTGGAACTGGTGCTAGGGAGAGGGTGAGTTATGGTGGCTTTTAGTAGAGCAATGACCATGCGCGGCACCATCTGTGTTGGACTTATTTTGGACTCGGTTGGGGGAGGGGATGGCCAGATCAAAAATGAGGACAAACCCTAGCTGCTCCTCCATTTTTGCTTTTGGTGATTTGCTGGTTCCTGCTGGAAACTTCACGTTATTTTAAAAGAATTAAAGGGGAAAAATTATACATGAGATTTACATGATATTGAGTGACATTCTCTGCAAAGAAACACGACAGACTGTCATAGCTCCAGGCACCTAATTTAATTTCCTTTGGGAGTTAAACCTTAGAAGGTTGGATTGAACAAACAGGCCCTGTTCTTTGTATATTTCAGACCTGGAGCTGAGAATGTTAACAGATCTTATCAACAGGACACTGGAGATAGACAGCTAAGATGGGGCAGCTCCTGTGAGCTCTCCCAAGTAACAGACTCGCCCTTGTGATGCAACTGTGGGAAAAGCCTGTGCAGTTCTGGGGCTTGGCACTCCTGAGGCTCACTGGGTCCCTACAGAGCTGCTTGGCTCTGTCACGAATAATAATGGGAATGGTGATGATAAAAATGACAGTAAAAATGGCCAATAGCAGAAGCAGTACCTCCACCATGTGCTAGGTGCTGTGCTAAGAGCTTGATCAGTGTCATTTCATTGAATCCTTATGGCAGTTCTGCTAGGGAGGTGACTATCATCCCCACTTTGCCCAAGGGTAGGTACCCAGAGGAGACAAGGCTCTAGACTTTTCTTTTTATTTTTTAGACGGAATCTCTTGCTCTATCGCCCAGGCTGGAGTGCAGTGGCACAATCTTGGCTCATTGCAACCTCCGCCTCCTGGGTTCAAGCAATTCTCCTGCCTTAGCCTCCCGAGTAGCTGGGATTACAGGTGACTATCACCACGTCCGGCTAATTTTTGTATTTTTAGTAGAGACGGGGTTTTGCCATGTTGGCCAGGCTGGTCTTGAACTCCTGACCTCAAATGATCCATCCCTTGGCCTCCCAAAGTGCTGGGATTACAGGCATGAGCCACCACGCCTGGCTCAAGGCTCTGGACTTTAGAGGAACAGCTATCTGATCTCATGGTGATAGAGGATGCTCTTTTCCTGTCTGGGGAAGACACCCCAACTGTAGAAGCCTATAGAGATGGGGATGACTTCTCTGTCTTCTGATGAGGGAAGTGAAGGTAGCTTTGGTTTTTACCAATGACCTGGAAAATCAGCAGTCCCAGCCTCCACCAGCCACACATTTCCTGGCCACCTGCTCAACTTAAGAGGGCTGGAAGCCTTAGAGTCACAGACACTGCTAAAAAACCAGACTGGCCAATGAAAAGGAAGGCAAACCAATGCCCAGAGATGGTTCCCAAGTGGGGACAGTGGGGCAAATTCCCAGGCCAGCCTAGTGAATACATACATCTTGACAGTTCTCTAGCCCAGAAAGTAGCAGTAGAAATAATACTGATAACAGCACTCACTGATATTTGCACTTACCAAGAGCCAGGCAGAAAACACTTATGTTTGTACACAAACAGCCCTCAGAGGAAGGAGACCCTCTAATAAGAGAGGAAGACCCTCCACCAATCTGAGCAACACACTCCCTTGGGAAGCTTCTGAAAATATGGGGATGCTAGGCCCCATTCACACTTCCTGAATCAGAATACTCTGGGGCAAGGCCAAGGCCCATGCTTTTTTTTTTTTTTTTTTTTTTTGAGACGGAGTTTTGCTCTTGTTTTCCAGGCTGGAGTGCGATGGCACGATCTCAGCTCACTGCAACCTCCGCCTCCCGGGTTCAAGCAATTCTCCTGCCTCAGTCTCTCGGGTAGCTGGGATTACAGGCATGCGCCACCATGCCCGGCTAATTTTTTGTATTTTTAGTAGAGACGGGGTTTTACCGTGTTAGCCAGGATGGTCTCGATCTTCTGACCTCATGATCCGTCCGCCTCGGCCTCCCAAAGGGCTGGGATTACAGGCATGAGCCACCGTGCCTGGCAATTTTGTATTTTTAGTAGAAATGGGGTTTCCCCACATTGGTCAGGCTGGTCTCGTAACTCCCGACCTCAGGTGATCCACCCGCCTCGGCCTCCCAAAGTGCTGGGATTACAGGCGTGAGCCACCGCACCTGGCCAGCACTTGTATTTTTAAGTGGTGCCCCAGGAGATCATGGTGGGGGGCTGCTGGGGAAATACTCAGGCCCACAGGGAAAGGGGGTTTGGGCACAGGCTTAACCAACAGGGGTGAGTTGGTGGCTGTAACTTCACCACCATCAAACTGGCTGAGCTTCGAGGGGGGCAATGGATCTTGGTTACCCCCAGTTCCCACCTTTGGCCAGGGAGGGGGGCTTGGAATCTAGGCCAGCAGCTACTCCAGTGGGCTCACACCAGCTGCCTTAACCAGCTTGGCTGGGTGGTGGTGAGGGAGGATTGTTAACAACCTCCCAATTCCCCAGGCCCCAGCAAGTTCCAGAAAGGAACCCGAAAAGTGATCTTGTGTCAGTGTCTGCCCTGGGCAAGCCAGGCTGCGCTGCAGGCAGGGGCCCAGCTGCTGCAGATCTGACGCCGATTCAGATGTCTGTGGTCAATGATATTTCTGAGTCTGCAAAGAGTGGCTGACAATGCCCACTCCTTCCCCTTGGTATGACAATCCACACTTTGTCCAGGGCCTTGTTTGTTCTTCATGTTGACACGTTGTACTTGCTTCCCAACAAGTTTGGCTTTCTTTTCCCTCCCTTTCCTCCTCTCAGGGAAGGAAATGTGTTGTTTACAGTGGAAGAGCTTGCCAAGGAGCTGCTCTGGCACCCACGATGGCAGTGGAGGAGGCAGGGACGGGGAAGCAGTCCTGTCTGTGTCCCTTCCCTCCCACCCCCACTCCACAGGCCAGACAAAAGCCAGAAAACAGCCTGGAGAACACCCCCAACCCAGGTCGGGGGCAGAGGCGTGTGGTGCAGCAGGTAGCGGGCTGCAGTGGGGGCACAGGTCTCGCTCATTTCCTGTTCTTAGTGGGCGGTGAAAAGCTGGCTCTGGTGGCCAGAAGCAGGCTCAGACTCCTGCTCTGGCTGTGGGCTGCCAGGGACACAGTGGGGCATCACAGTCCTTTCCTACAAGGGAGGGTACTTCCCCAGGCGCATTGCTGGGCTCTAAACCTTAATGGGTGTCCCCCTGGACAACAAGGTCTCAGGGGCAGTCCAAGCAAAGGTCTCCAGGGAGAATAAGTATGGCTGGGTTCACCCGTGGAAGGAGGAACAGTAGAGGCACCAAAGAGGAGGTGCCCAGGGCATGGGCTGGGGATTCCTAAGTCATCTTCTACACAATATCCAAATGGGTAGCAGAAGGCAGGGCTTGTCCAGAGGAGAGCTCGGCAGCACCTTCCCAAGCCCGGCCTGGAGCAGCAGAGCCCACTTGGAACAGCTGCTGGGCGTCTTCTCCCACGCCTGGGGCTTCCCATCAGGACTGGCAGAGAATGGCTGGGACTGGGGGCGCCACCTGGGTGAGCTGTCAGACACCACACAGCTGAGAAAGCATTGCAGGGCCTAAAACAATATTCTCATATTTGGTGATGTGACCCCTATGTGACCGCTGGGGCTGAGACTTATCCCCCTTCAGATCAACCCTGGCTGGGGACGGATGAACGACTCAGCTCTGGGCTGGGCTCCCGCTCAGAAGACTAACAGCCCAGTGTTGACAGGCTCAAGGGAGAGAGGCTTGTTAAAGCCACCAGGATGAGGAATGCTGGGGGAAGGAGGTGTGGGAGCAGACCTTGGCAGGCCCCTCCCAGGGTCTGAAGAGCCTCCTGCACAGCCCCAGAATTGGCTGATAAGCTTTACAGTCTCAGCAAGGATGAAAACAGCAAATGGCAGGGCAGACGGAGTCAAGGTGCTGTTCTCCGGAAAGTGAAAGCCTGTAGAACTGGAGCTGGCTTCCTGCACCCCCAGATCCTCCATAAAGCAGGGAGTGTCCACTGTGCTCCACCTGGTGCTGCAGACAGCCCTGCTTTGCCACCTGCTGGGGCCCTGACTCTACTGGGCCTGGACTGATGGGGCTAGGCTGGGGAGCAGGTGGGTGTGGGGGCCTGTCTGGGGCCATTCCACAGGCTCCGGAAAGGGGCTCGGGTTCCCAAACCTTCTGCCTTTTCCCCTCGGCCTCTTCTTGTCACTCTTCCCCCTGCAGGATGTCTCTGCCACGCTTTCTCCCAAGAGATAACAGGCCTTGGCTGGGCTGGTGGCCAGAACAAGGTGCCAAGGCTGGGAGTGAGGGCTTCCAAGGCTGCTGTAACAAAGTCATCTCAGTCCCTCCGTTTCAGCTGGGACCAATGGGAGAGTTCGGGCAGCAGTTAAGAGAACAGAAGACTGGGTCTCGTCATGTCCTGGGTCTACTGGATTTCACTCCTTCCTACTCCTCTGCCCCCAACGGGCCTGGGCACACAAGGCCCAAGGAGATACCTCAGAACCCTGGGGGCGCGAGCAAGAGATGCCTGCAGGGAGCAAGGGTGGGCCTCTTTGTGCTGGGGTCCCCTCTTGAGGGACCCATGGCTCTCCTTGGCCCAGTGGAGTGGCCCTCACTGACGACTGCAAGTCTAACCCCAGGCCTCTAGGAGGTCCTGCAGACTCCCGGGGAGACAGCCAGCCCCAGAGGGAGACCTAGAGGCCCACAAGTAATTACAAGCCCAGGTTCCCACAAGCAAGGGAGCTGCCTGTGACCACAGTGGCAAGACCCTAACAGGGGCGGCTGGCTGGCAGTCAGAGGCAGAAAGTGCTGACTGCCTGGCAGGGGGAGGAGGGCTGGTGTGGGTGTTGGCTCCACTGCTGAGAATCCGGCTGGGGGCAGGGTCAGAGGGTTTCCCAGGGCTCCTTGGAAAGGGCCTGAGAAACCCTTCGGTGATCAAGGGTGGGTGCTTGGGGTGTGGGGCCTCCGCCAGCCTTCCCAGGAGCTCTCCTGTGAGCCGGCCCCGTGGTGGACCACACTAATGAGCCCATAACACAGGCCTTTGATTGAGTAGCTCCCAGCACAGCAACTTTATTGAAACATGCCGAGGCCAGCAGCTCGTTCCCACCGCGCCCCGGTTCCCTGGGCAACAGCCCATGGGAGGGGACCATGTGCTGGGGAGCCAGCGGGTGCTGGGCCTCAGGCTCACTGAGGGGCTGCCAGGGAGGTGAGGGGGTTGTGGCACTGGGAGTGGGAACCCCAGCAGCTAGGAGGTCAGGGGCTTGGGGAATTGGGGTTGGGTCCGAAGGGCATTCAGGGGACTGAGGGGTAAGGTGACATCTGCCAAGTCCTGTGGGGGCCAAGGTTCTTGAGCTGCTGAAAATTGGAGATGCTGACTACCCTCTCCTCAGGGCAGAAAGACGTTCCAGGAGGGGAAGGCAGAGCTCTGAGGATAGGTTCAGAGCTGAGGATGTGAAACATAACTGGGTAGAATGTATTCTGCAGTTTGGGGAGGCCCCAGTCCCGACTGTCCCAGGAAAACGTGCTTGAATATTTCTCACACACACACACACACACACACACACACACACACACACACATGCTACCTGAAGATACTTGGGAATGATGACCTGTGAACTCTCAGGGGCTTGTCCTTACCTCCAGCCTCCTCAGCAGCTCCACCCAGGAGACAAGCCTGCTCCCTCCCTGTTCTCCACGGGGGCAGAGGCAGCAGCCCCGGACATGGCTGGGGGTGGGGAATGGGGGGAGGCCCTTTCCACTTGTGCTGGGCTAATTTCAAATATTACACTTCAGAGCTTTTGTTACAGTAACTACCAACACCACATGGACAGAAATCTAATGTTACCAAGTGGGACTTTTAAAATGTATTTATAACTTTATGGTTCAAAGTAATTTTGTTATGAAACGATATAATAACAACAGTGGAAAAAGGCAAGATAATTTATGGAACACAATATCCCTAAAGCACTAGCTTCCATTTCTATCTCAGCTTAGTCTGGGGAGTGTGGTTGGTGTCCTTTGTTTGCTGTTTGTTTTAATTAAGGGTTAGTATTTTGGTGGTGGGGGGAGAAGAGGGGCCTGGCCTGAAGGAGGAGAAATTCTGTAGACATGCAGGGACAAAAAGTGTGTCTGTTTCGACTACATATGCTTCACAGACTCCCCAGACTGGGTGAAACCCACAAACCCAGCATCCTTCTCTTCCCCTCTACTGTAATGCTGCATGCCTCTGCAATACATTCACAAACCAGGTATGGCCACCTTTAGGTTTAGGGTCGGGTTCCCTTTCTTGATACTTGTGAGCGAGGTGAGGTCAAGGGTTCAATCCTCTCCCCACTCCCAACAAACAAATGCCAAAAAAGGATGCTGTCCCTCCAAGACACTCGGGAGTGTGGTGGAGTAGGTTGAGCACCCATTAGAGACCCGGGACAGGGTGGGGACTGGAAGGAGGCCTATGGCTCTGAGGCTCCGGTACCCTGCTTGGCATCAGCTCTGAAGCTCACTGCAGCCAGAAGAGCAAAGGAGGGACAAAGTGCTCTGGACAAGCCAGCATGTCTCTGGTCACACAAACTCAGGAGGAATGGGAGGGCTGTCAGATGGGGGGTAGGCTGAGAAGGGGAGGCTCTTCCCACTGAGGCGTGCCCAGCCCCTGGCCCAGGCACACATGCCACTGTCTGAATTCTGGTGGGATTTCCATGTAGCCATTGGAGAGTGGCCTCTACACATCCTCCCATCTTGCTTCATCCTTGAGTTCTTGTACCTTGGTTTACCCAGAGTGCAGAAAGTCTTATAACCCTCCAACCTGGATTTCCACGGGAAACAGAATTACCAAGAGCCAGGGCCTGGAGAGTTAACACTTGTGTCTCAGGTGACGGGGGAGAAGGTCAGGAAGTGCTCCTAGAGCTGCTGGAGTGGGTAGCAGCATCCACACTCCACATCTACACACAGGCCCCAGGCTCTGAATCCATGAGGCATTCGTGACCAGCCCCCCAGGAAGGGGCGCCACCAAGAGCTGCTAAGGGAGAAGAGGAGGGGTGGGCAAGGAAGTCTACGAAAGGAAGGAGGGAGAAGAAAAAGGGCCTTCTCACTTGTAACCAGGGTCCATGAGCTGCGTAAGGATGCTCCTCGGTGGCAAAGGCGCCTTCCACTCCCGTGGAGACAAACGTGATGGCCATGTCACCTGTGATACTTTTATATGTAAAGTGCCGTCCATGCAGGAGCCTGCCCCTGGAGATGGGAACATGGAGACAGTGAGGAGCTGGGCCTGGAAACAGTTCCAAGAGCAGCAGGCCTGGCCAAGGCTCTGGGACAGTGGGGACTATGGTCCGCGGGCCAGGTACATGCCCTCCTGGCTGCCCACCTGCCCATCAACAGGGGACTGTATCCAAACACACTCATTTCAACACCTTCAAAGAGAAGCCCCTCTCACAAGTTCTCTAACATCATCCTTCCAAAGTGCTCAAAGCTAGCAGAAAACACTGAGTTCAAAAGCCCTGCAGAGATCCTGGAGCTCACCCCCCCTTAGGAAAATTGAGGGCAGAGAGGGAAGGTAGCAACGCGCTCAAGGTCATGCCCAGAGGTAAGAGGGGGGTCACATCCCCTCTTAGGGGACGGAGGTGAAGTAGTGTCTAACAAGTTTCCCTGGGACGATGGGATGGTGCCTCCGCAGTGGGACACTTCAGTGTCCAGGGCAGAATCTTCCACCTGCTCCTTGGCTTTCCCATAACATTCGAGTGGCTGGCCCAAAGGCCACAGCACATCTTTTAAAAAAAAGCAAGCAAGCAAACTGAAGCCAAGTGGGGTCACTCGGGGAGCCACAGGAGTTACTGTTAATCCCTAGTCTGGAAATACACCTGGGGGAGGGGCAGGCAGGGGCAGGCAGGGGCAGCTAATGGGCAGAGCCACCCATCAGCAAGGGAAGTAGAACCTGCCCTCTGCCTTCTCAGGCTGCCTCCAATTAACCCTTCACCAGCTGAAAGGCCCTGGGCCTGGGTCAGAGAAGTGGCTGGGAAGGATGTGGCTGTGGGGTGGCGGTGGGTCCCGCCAGGTCCTGTTCATTCTGGTCATTTGCTCTCTGTCTGCTGCCCAGGGTGGCTGGCCAAGGCTAGTTACCCTTCAAACTCACTCCCAGGTGCTGGGGACAGTGGGGAGTCCCCAAGTGTGCAAATTCTTCTTCCCTGTCACTGCTCTGTGAGTTTAGAATTACTCTTGGTGCCTCTGCTCCTCAAAGTGTGGGTGGAGCCCCAGGGCTGTGGGGTAGCTAGCTGTAGCAGATGCAGCCATGCAGCAGCCCTGAGCACAGAGCTGAGTTCTGGCCATAGGGCTGGGCTTTTGGCACTGTGGACAGAAGCAGAAGGGACACAGCTGGGCTTCCTGGTCCCTCAAGGAGTTTGCTGGGCTGGCCACTAGGTTTTAGAACTGAGTGTTTTGCATGGGAAAAGCAGCAAGCAGGAGAAAATAGAGCCCAACCCACCCAACCCCACCCTGACAAACCGGTGCTACTGGGGACCCTGTCATCCCTGCCCTGGGCTTGTCGGTGGCTGGGGGCACCTGAGACTCCCTGGGTCACAGAGCCTTCCTAAGGGGAGCAGGGCTGAAGAATACTTCTCCCTGTGGATTCTGACTCCAGAACTTGCAAACGAGGAAGGTCTGTCAAACAAGCAATCAGAGACCAGTGGGGCTCTCTGTTCACAGTGCTGGGCCCATTGGGGACTGTCGCTGCTCTGGGCTAGACAGGAGATGCAGACAAGAGACCCCCTCTCTAGGAAGCATGGCAGACTTCTCACCACCTAGGCCAGCCAGAGGATTGGGCAAGGAGAACACCGCATGGCCCAGTGACATGGGGGTGACCAGCTGGTTCACAGTCCCCAGGCTCCTAAACAGGCCCCAAGTGGAGTAGCTCTCCTCCCTCCCTAAGCCCCAGCCTGCTTAGGTGTGTAGGCTGCTGACAGGCGCCTCACCCTTATCGGGGAGACTGCAAGCACGGGCCTGGTGGCTCCTTGGAGGCCTTGGAGGACGCCTGCTGGGGGAGGGGGCTGGGGAGGCTCTGAAGTGCCCCCTGGAGGCTGAGCTGGCTGCTGTGGGGTAAACTGTGTGACAGGGCTGTCTCGCTCACCTTAGGCAGAGAGGAATGAGGGCTCCGGACTCCTGGTTGAATTTCAGATGTACGCTCTCGAGCTGCCGCGTGCGAATCAGCTCATGGGGAATGATGGCCGTGGAGCTGTCACTTTCCAGGCTGTCTTTGCGGCTCCTGTGAAGCAAGCACAGGAAAAGGTTCAGCACAAGGTGAAAAGCTCAGGGAGGAGCAAGATGGGAGTCTCCAGCTGGGATCTTGAGTAATAATAAAGACAATAATGGTGACTGATGATAATGATGGTGACAGCCATCATTCTGTATATGCCTGGCGAGCGCCAGCCATTGCACCAAGCACTTCTCACTGACTGGCTACTCTTCACAATGCCCCCAAGAGGTGGCTGCCACCATTCTCTCTTTTTTTTACAGAGGAGGAACTGGGGACAGGGAGGCTAAGTAATTTGCACAGGTTGTACAGCCAGGGAGTGGGCAGAGTTGAGATCCAGTCTCGGGCAGGTCTGGTTCTATAAAGCCTGCATCTTTGGCCAACGTTCTATTTTTTTTTTTTTTGAGATGGTATCTCGCTGTTACCCAGGCTGGAGCGCAGTGGCGCGATTTCAGCTCACTGCAGCCTCCGCCTCCTGGGTTCAAGCAATTCTCCTGCCTTAGCCTCCCGAGTAGCTGGGATCACAGGCATCCACCACTACACCCGGCTAATTTTTGTCTTTTTAGTAGAGACGGGGTTTCACCATGTTGGCCAGGCTGGTCTCGAACTCCTGACCTCAGGTGATCTGCCCATCTTGGCCTCCCAAAGTGCTGGGATTATAGGCGTGAGCCACTGCACCCAGCCTTTGTGGGTTTTTTTGTTTTTTTTTTGAGATAGCGTCTCGCCGTGTCACCCACGCTGGAGTGCAGTGGCATGATCTTGGCTCACTGCAACCTCCGCCTCCCGGGTTCAAGCGATTCTCCTGCTCAGCCTCCCAAGTAGCTGGGATTACAGGGACCTGCCATCATGTCCAGCTAATTTTTTTGTATTTTTAGTAGAGACAGGGTTTCACCATGTTGGCAAGGCTGGTTTCAAACTCCTGACCTCAGGTGATCCGCCCACCTCGGCCTCCCAAAGTGCTGGGATTACAGGCATGAGCTACCGCGCCTGGCCCCAACATTCTATATTAAAGTTTATGGCACAGTGGCTTGTCTTTCCCTGTGATCAGCAGGAGCTTCTGGGAGGCCTTCCTCTCCTGCCCTGGAGCCTCCGAGCCCTAGCTCTGAGCACCATGAGATGCGACTCCAAGAGTTTCTGTCCAGCTGACCTGAAGGCTCTGAGGATGCACATTCCGCCAACAGCCAGGAGCTGCAGGGACATTCACATCCTTCATCTAACCAGATGATGATACAGTCTGTACTGCTGAGTACAAACTGGGCTCTTAGGAGTCAGACCAGTGGGCTTGGCTGGAAAGCAGAACCGGGCCCCCGCCCTGCTGGGCTTTAAGGCCCCTGGAGCCTGTACCAGATTCCTCCTGACTGTGGCGCGGTGAGCTGTCGCTGCTGCCCCACCCTCCCTCCTGCCTGCTCCCCACCAAAAGTGCAGCCCACAGCTGGGACACAGGGTCCCTCTGCATTCTAAGATTTGCTCTTTCAAATTCAGCTGCCCCCACTGACAACCTCTCAAATCTGCCTCAGCCAGAAATAAGAGTTACCCACTGATCCCATTCAAAAGGCCGGATCCTGGTTTGGGCTGTGAATCTCAGAACAATTCCCCAAGTGTCCATCAAAAACTGGGTGAGAAGCTCTAGTTATTTATCATTCAAGTGGCAGGCAGGAGCCACCCAGGATGACAGCCGGACAGCCACTGAGGGGCAGGCCCAACCTCCTCACACGTTGTGGGGCTAGGTGCTGGGGCCTGCAGACAGGGTGGCACCCCGACAGGCAGGGCATCTCCCCAGGGGAAGGTGTAGGGTCCACAGGCAAAAGACAGAGGATGGCCCTGTGGCGGCAGTGGGTTAGACGTGCCCCTGAGGTCACAGGCCGTGCCTGCCTGCTGGCCTTCTCCTTGTGAGGACTCACTCCCGGATCTGACTGTTCCTTCACAAAGCGGTCCCTTCCTCTGCTTTCCTAAAGTCAGCTCTAAAACTGCCTTTTCCCCTGGCTTCGCCCTTGCACAAGACCTGTGAAGGAGACAAATGCTATGGCCAAGAGGGTCACAGTATTCAGGACTGGAAGGAAGCTCTCAGGTTGTTTAATCTACCTCTTTCCTTTACAAAAGAGAGTGGGTGACGTGTCCCCGCTCACCGTGCGTCAGACTTCTGATTGAAGCCTCAGACTTCTGACTAACTCTCTTTCCCTTCCACCAGGGCCACTGCTGCCTCCCTTCCTTCTGAGGGAGGCAGCAGTGACAGGTGAGGGCTCAGTGGAGACATAGGGTGCCCTCAGGGCCCAAACAAGAGCAGAACTCAGGAAGCAGTGTTTCCTGAGCCATGTTTCCTGAGCCCTTACTCTGCGCCAACCCTCTGCTAAGGCCATAGGTTCACTCACTGATTCCTCCCAGCAAGCACGAGGTAGGCTCTGTTGTCAAGCCTTCTTTCACAGAGGAGGCAACTGAGTCTTACGGAGGTGAGGTGACAAGTCGAAGGGCTCAGAGTGAGTTTAAGCGAAAGAACCAGGGGGTGACTCTCACAATCACTCCCCTGTGCCATCTTTGACCACCGGTTCCTGCCTCCAGACACACTACTGTCCTCCTGAAAGGGGCTGAGGCCTGGCTTGTCCAGGCGGGGCCTGCTAGAGAATCCCAGCCTCTATGGTGCAGGCAAAAATGCTCATGAATAGCAATGGGAGGTGGGGTGGGGGCTTGCAGAAAAGAATCAGCAGCACACAGGGCTAGAGACGTCTCAAGCTGGAGGGAAAAATAAATTGTTGAAAGTCAGCTAAAGTCACCTTGGTAACTGCCACAACACACTCACCCAGAACCAGGACATCAAACCCAACTGCAAACAGCCTTAAAGAAATGGAAAAGAACTTAATCATCTGAAGAATTAATGTGACAAGTGCCCACATTTACACCTCCCACCAACCTTCAATCATTTGAAACTGTACTTTAATCTTTTAAGAGAAAAAAAAAATTGCAAAATGCAAGATCTGCAGCCCTGGAGCTTGGGTATTTCCGGCATGCTGCTTCGATGGAAAAGCAGCTGCTATACACACACACACATACACACACACAAGAACCCAGCTTTCTGCTGATTTGTTTCTTCTGGACATCGATGCAGAAGCATGAATTATTTGTGTGGGCTAGGTGAGGTATTAAATCTGCAGCCGACACAGGTTTCCAATGTTTTGCATGGTTGTCAGCTTAATCTTAGTCATAAAAAAATAAGTAGTGTGCTCGGCAGCATGGCCTAATTTTTCATCTGGGCTGTTTTCTCCCTGAGTTCCCAGTGGAGGGGAAGTCATGGCTTTGGGGGCTGGAATGGAGAGGGGCTCTCAGGGAGGCACAGCTCATACCCGCTGTGGACTGCCAGGGGCATGTGGCCAAGGCTGTGCTCCAGGAGGCAAAGTGGCTAACAGCTTAAGTTCTGGGTTCCAGCTTTACGTGACATTGGGCTTAGCTTCTCTCTGAGCTTTGGTATCCTCTTAACAAGAATAAATAACAATAGGTCATTATGACTAAATGGGATGACTCAGATGAGGCCAATAGTGCCTGGGATGTAATAGGTGCTCATAATATATCTGACAAATGCATTAATGTGTTGACGTTAGCTGGCTGCCTCTAAAAGTCTATCTGCTCCTCCTGTAAAAATGTCAATGGCTTAACCAAAACTTGTTTGCCTTTATCCTAGGCCCAGAATCCAACTGCCTCTGGCCAGGCCAGTTCCCTGCTGAACAAAGGTTCTTGCCTGGAGCTTGGGAGAGGGTACTTCTGAGATGGGGCTTGAAAGAGCTCCTGACTCCTTGAGTGGACCCTGCAGGCTTTGGTCAACCACTGGTGCTCTGGAAAGGCCCAACTACAGTCCAACAAAAACACTGAGGCCTTTGCTCTACTGAGGGAGGTGATGCCAGGGCTCTCTTCCTTCTACAGAGCACAAGCTGCCTTCCTGCAATTCTCAAACCACTGTTCTTCAAGTTGCCCAGAGCAAGCTGAATCCATCTTCCCATAACAGACTTTCCAATCTCTGAGGCCGCTCTCACATCCCACCAAGTTTCTTTTTCTACTATCTGTGGCCCTAACTTTTAACTATATTCTTGACAAGGTTCTGAAATCCTCCATCCATTCAAGTCACCTCCCCTGGGCTCATTCTAACCTGTCAAAGTTTGAGTGTCCCATCCAGAAGTGAAGTGTCATGTGTGGCAATAAACATAGTATGTGACCTCACCAGTGCAGATCACAGCGGGACTATGATCTCTCTTGTTCAGGACATTTTATTTCTATTAAAACTGTCATCGAATTATCTACTCTTTGTAACCTCCTCATACTACCAACTCACACTGCACTCCCTCTGTCAACGAAATCTCCCTCGGGCTTTCTCCCACGGGATGCCCTGGGACCCATTCTCCCCCATCTAGTATGTCTGGCTGATTATATGGAGCTAGGAGCAGAAGAACTCTGCACTGTCTGGCTAGTGTTCCGGCAGTTCGGGTATTTCTGAAAGCTGACTCTGGCATCCATCATATTGGCATTCCTTCCTGACTTCAGATCACTGACAAAACTGATAAATTCGTCATCGATGTTCTCATCCCAGGCTTTGATTAAAAAGTAAACAGGAAAGGGCTAGGCAGACAGGCTGACGGACTGACATCATTACCCTTTGGGCATGCTCATCCAACCAGTTATAAATCAACCCAACCTTCCCATCACCACAGCCCTCACCCTCCTGGATGTTCTCTGGACATTTCTGTTTTGCCTATAATGCTGTCAGAATGTTTTCAAAACATCTCGCTAAACCCCGCCTATATAAGGTCTATAGCACTTCCTTTGTCTAGTTGGGCAGGTAAGCATTTCTTTTTTCTCTTTTTTTTTTTTTGAGACAGAGTCTCGCTGCGACACCCAGGCTGGAGTGCAATGGTGCGATCTCGGCTCACTGCAACCTCTGCCTCCCAGGTTCAAGCAATTCTCTTGCCTCAGCTTCCTGAGCAGCTAGGATTACAGGCGCCCGCCACCACACCCAGCTAATTTTTGTATTTTTAGTAGAGACGGGGTTTCACCATATTGGCCAGGCTGGTCTCGAACTGCTGACCTCAAGTGATCCTGACCTCAAGTGATCTGCCCGCCTTGGCCTCCTAAAGTGCTGGGATTACAGGTGTGAGCCACCACGCCCAGCCAGGTAAGCATTTCTAGATGATGTTGAGTCTACTTAGGGGTCTTTGGAAAACATTAAAAATAAATAAATAAAAAGGCAATGAGGATGGTCTGGCAAGCCTGGCTCTTTCTGACTCTCAGGACTCGCTCTTTCCCTTGGAGTGTTCATAGCCTACTTGCTGAATAATCTAGTCCAGAATTTTCACTGAGAGTGACACCAAGCTCACTAGTCTAGAGAGTGCAAGATGCTTTTTGCATCCTGAAACTTCTGAGTACTTCCAGTCTGCCAACACCTCTCTCCCATTCCCTCAAAGATTGCTGACACCAGCTTCACGACTCTTGCCTGCCAATTCTGGTGTTCTGGAGGCACAACACATGTGAGCCAGGAGAGCTGAAATAATAGATTCAACCCTCTTGTCAATGCCTGTGGGACCCTTCCTGGTCTGATAACCATTTGTTTTAATATGGAACCATAACAGAACTTGAGCAAATTTTGCTTTCTCTCTGCCACTGATAAATGTTACTCTGTCCAAACAATTGAGTCTAGATTTTCTTCTTCTTGCTCCAAAGAGAAGTACAAAAATAATGTCCTTTTTGCTGGTCATTGCACTTTTTGTGCAAGACTCAGTTCTTGAGTTTCAGCTTTTCTTGACCCTGTTTTTTAAAGTCTATGCTGACATAACATCTCTCTCCTTCCAGCATTTGTTCAAATTCTTCCAAATTGAGTTGTGTGAAGTATTCTCTACAGACCTATACTGGTCCCGGGAGGTATTAGACCTCCTTTTGGTTTTCAGGGGACTATTCACAATAATAAGAGACATCTTTTATTGAGCACAGACTATGGTGCTGGGTCCCATGCTAAATCCTTTGTATACTTTGCTTCCTTTCATTTCCATCACAACTCTATAAAGAGGCATTATTTTCCCCATTTTACAGATAAAGACACTGAAACTCAGAGAGTTAAATAACTAGCCCAAGATCACACAATGAGTAAAGAGCTGAGACAAAACCCCAAAAGTAACTATAATATTTCTACATTTCTCCTTAAGAAACTCCCATCTCTTTTTTTTTTTTTTTTTTTAAGTCTTTTTTTTTTGAGTCTCCTCTGTCACCAGGCGAGATCAGGGGCAATGGTCATTGCCCCTCCGGTTCAACCATTCTCTCCTAATTCCGAAGTAGAGACGGGGTTTCACTGTGTTGGCCAGGATGGTCTCGATCTCCTGACCTCATGATCCGCCCGCCTCGGCCTCCCAAAGTGCTGGGATTACAGGCGTGAGCCACCGCGCCCGGCCAAGAAACTCCCATCTCTTTTGAGTGGTCTTTTCTTCCGGGGTCTCAAGACTATGAAGACATATCTATCTTTTCCTTGAATTCTTAAAAGAATTGCCTTCCTGGAAGACAGGGCAGGACTTCCCAAAGGGTATTCGATGGAATTTTAATTTAAGAGAAGCCTCTAGAAAAACAGGTACGGCAAAGGTGGATGGAGTATGTCCCATCTCAGATTAGAGATTCACAAAATGTTGGCATTTTGGACTCTGAGGAGGACAACAGAGGGAAAATGTGCTGGTTTCATTTTGTGTAAGCCAGCATTTTCCAACTGTAGCCAGAGAACCCTCTTTTCGCTGAACACCCAAGAAAATCCCCTAAAATGCTGTGGGGACCTCCTCTAGGGACTACTGGCCCAGGGTTTTCCCTCCTGAACTCTGCCTGCCCAAGCTGCTTTCTCACAGGACTCACACTCCCTGCTGGTCAGAATTGGGTCCACAGCCAAGTTCCCCCGCATTATCTTCTGTGCCCCTGAGACAGACGCTTTCCAGGGGGCTGTCAGATGATTCTCCACGGCTCACCCTCAACTCTCAGCCTGAGGCTGGGGAAGCTGAAGTTCCCCTGGGCTTGCCTTGGCACTAACTGTGTGCTTTTTACCTGGCACACATCATCCTTTCTTTTCACTGGGCAGGGTTAAACTATAACAGCTCATACAATATCTTTTTCTTTTTTCTTTTTTAGCATTTAAAGGGTCAAACGGTTTCATAAGGGTCATTACAATAGTCACTGTTTTCCCATGCTCCCCTCCTCGGAGACAACTGTCACCTCTGTAGATGATTCTTTCATATTTTCCTTAAATTTTTTTTTGTTTTTTTAGACAGAGCCTCGCTCTGTTGCCCAGGCTGGAGTGCAATGGCGCTATCTTGGCTCACTGCAACCCCCACCTCCTGGGTTCAAGTGATTCTCCCGCCTCAGCCTCCCAAACAGCTGGGATTATAGGCACCCACCATCATGCCTGGCTAATTTTTGTATTTTTGTAGAGATGGGGTTTTATCATGTTGGCCAGGCTGGTCTTGAACTCCTGACCTCAGGTGATCCACCCACCTCGGCCTCCCATTCTTGATATTTTAAATAAACTTTATTTCTAATTCCTGGTGTTTCCTTTTCTTTTCTTTCTTTCTTTTCTTTTTTTTTGTTTGAGATGGAGTCTCGCTCTGTCGCCCAGGCTGGAGTGCAGTGGCGAGATCTCGGCTTACTGCAACCTCCACCTCCTGGGTTCAAGCGATTCTCCTGCCTCAGCCTCCCGAGTAGCTGGGATTAACAGGCGCGCAACCGCACCCAGCTAATTTTTGTATTTTAGTAGAGACAGGGTTTCACCATGTTGGCCAGGCTGGTCTCAAACTCCTGACCTCAAGTGATCTGCACGCCTTGGCCTCTCAAAGTGCTGGGATTACAGGCGTGAGTCACCGCACCTGGCCTGGTATTTCCTTTTCAGGCTTTACCTACTGACTCCCCCCTAGGGAAGATGAGCTTTTAGCTCTCTTCCATGCACCTTCCCACCTTTTCAGGATAACTGCACCATCAGTTTGTGTGGACTGGTATTGTCTAGATTATTATGACTATATCAATGCTGTTTACAGTTGAGCCATGTATTATATTAATATACTTTTCCTTTCTGTCATAATTTCCTATTTTCTTTGGATTTAATACCTGTCTTAGTTTTCTATGTGTTATCACCAATTAAATCAGAATTACTATTGGCTGGGCGTGGCAGCTCATGCCCGTAATCCCAGCACTTTGGGAGGCCGGGTGGGAAAATCGCTTGAGCCCAGGAGTTCAAGGCCAGCCTGGGCAACGCAGTAAAACCCCACCTCTACCAAAAGTACAAAAAATTAGCCAGGCATGGTGGCGTGTGCCTGTGGTACCAGCTACTCAGGAGGCTGAGGAGGGAAGATCGCTTGAGCTTAGGAGGCAGAGGTTGAGATCACACCACTGCACTCTAGCCAAGGCGACAGAGTCACACGCCATCTCAAAAAAAAAAAAAAAAAAATTACTCTTACCAATGGTCCACACATCCTCCTCCCAAGATATTCAAATACATCAGGTATTTATCAATTTTATTTTCTTGGAGACATTTCTCCAGAGGATCCTTCCAACTCGCTCCCACCTGAGTTGGCTGCCTTCCATTCCTGCTACACCGTTGTCATCTGGGATCACTCTCCCATTCATCCCGGATTCTCCTTGTCTCTTTCTTGTGTTGGATCCATTTCCTACCCCCATATGTCTTCCTTACTTAGATTTGGATGGAGTGTATCCTCTAGCTGATTTCACATTATTTTTTAGTATGCCTCTCTCAGCTAAATGGTCTCTCCTGAACTGCCACCTTCAGGGGTTTCCAGGCAAACTAAAATACCAGCTTTCCTCTGTGCGCCGGCATGCAGGCATCAAAGACCCTGTTTCCAGTTATGTTTTCTGGTGAACTGGCATGTATCCCTCCACCTTTATCCTCTTTTATAGGCAATACTCAGTGAAGAGGCTCAGATCTAGAGTCACACCACCCAAGGTTCAAATCCTGGCTGACACTTAATCCCTGCAGTCTGATGCTAGATAAGTTCTACCACCTGGCTAAGTCTCAGTGTTCTAAGTCACAAGACAGGAACAAGGGCATCCCACGATGCAAGGCCTGGCACAAGGTGATGCACAATAAAAACTGCCCACTCAGCCACGAGGACCAGCCCAGGATTCCTTCTACATTGAGAGCACCACACCAAGGGATGGTTTATGGGATGGCTTAGAGGTGCAATTGATATAAACTGATCTATTTCGTCTTTACCACCTGTCTATATAACACATTCTACACTTGTATTTCTCACTGCATAAGGTGACTTTTTATAGATCCTAATACACCCTCTCCTTCCAGTGTCAAGGTAGATTCCTGACTTCTAGTAGTGTACAGTTCATAGTACATGCCCTGATCACCCTACCTACACATAACAGACCAACAGAGTCTCAACGATGCTTCCCCTCCACCCTGGTCTCTCTGAACGGAAAAGTCTTAATTTTTCCACATTCGCCTAAAGGGTATTGGTCCCATTCAGTCAGTGGCAGCATGGGTGGAAAGGAGAGGAGCTGAACCATTGAGACTCCTTTTAGCCACAATCCCAGTCCTGTGAGTCATGACGTCTGCAGTGGCCACACGACTTGGGGCCTTCTCCTTGGGGATGCCCAGGAACAGGAACCAGGGCATTAAGCTTGGCAACTATTCACAAGTGAAGTGGATTTGGCCTGCTGAGCCCAGCCCAACCTCTGGCTTCTGCCCCTTGCCTGGGAGATTCTTCCTTTTGCTTTCTGATTGCTAACGAAAGCTCTGAACTTTCCAGAGAAAGAACCACCTGCAGGTCTCCCTTTAAGGCAGAACTGGAAAAGGGTGTGGGTGTGGGATCGAGGGAGAGGGGACCGGCTCACCTCTGAAGTTCCTGTTAAGCACAAGGCTGTATAACCTGGTTATTCTAACAAATTTTCTCATAAGGACAATATAGGAGTAAAAGGCCACAAAAGGTGAATAGCAAACACCAATAACCAAATGATAAAATGCAGTATTTTCTTTTTTTGTTTTGAGACAGGGTCTCAGGCTGGAGTGCAGTGGTGTGATCACGGTTCACTGCAGCCTCAACCTCCCAGGCCCAGGCGATCCTCCCACCTCAGCCTCCTGAGTAGCTGGGACTACAGGCATGTGGCACCACACCTGGCTAATGTTTTGTAATTTTTGTAGAGATGGGGTTTTGCCATGTTGCCCAGGCTGGTCTCGAACTTCTGGACTCAAGAGCTCTTTCTGCCTCAGCCTCCCAGAGTGCTGGGATTACAGTTATGAGCCACCACACCCAGTTTAAAAATGCAATATTTGGCAGGGCACAGTGGCTCATGCCTGTAATCCCAGCACTTTGGGAGGCTGAGGCAGGCAGATCATGAGGTCAGGAGTTCGAGACCAGCCTGACCAACATGGTGAAAACCCGTCTGTACTAAAAATACAAAAATTAGCTGGACATGGTGGTGTGTGATTATAATCCCAGTTACTCAGGAGAATCGCTTGAACATGGGAGGCAGGGGTTGCATTAAGCCGAGATTGTGCCACTGCACTCCAGTCTAGGTGACAGAGTGAGACTTTGCCTCATCTTAAAAAAAAAAAAAAAAGGCAATATTTTCATTGGGAATATCCCAAAGGTAAAATGTGATCATGAAATCATGAAATGGTAGGACAGAGTATGGCTAAAGAAGTCAGGGTGAGTAAAATCTGCATCAAGGTTAGGGGATTTCCTAGTCAACTATTAACTCCTCTGGGCACCAGGGGCCGCCATCCTCAGCCCTGCCTCCTGACTTGGGTGGGAGATTAGGACCCCTACTCTCCTGAATGAGCTTGCTGTAGCCAGAACCCCAGCTTTCCTTTTTCTGAGACACTGAGTCATTTCCTTTCTCTAGCTCTTACCTTTGAGCCTTCCTTTTCCCTTCCCTGGAGAAGTGACTCACTGCTGAAGTGTTGGGTGACACCGAGGATCAAGGATGGGCGATAAAAATACTCCTGATTGTGCAACTCGAGGGAGGGGGATGCAGCGTTTGGACTGAGAATTCAAGCACCAGCGAGGAATTCTGAAGTTGGGGTGTTAACAATGGCCGTGGCTTCATCTCTTTGGGGAAGCGGAGCAAAGAACGGAGTTAAAACAGAAATTTACCCATGCCAGACTTGCTGTGGAGCCCCTTGCTCTGCCCTTTCAAATATGTATTTCTGAGAAAGGCCAGTAAAGGCACTTGGCATGACAACATGGATCACAGTGAGGGAGGCAAAAAGGAGCCTGCTGTCCAGGAAGCAGGGAGCAGAGAGGCCTGGGCTGTTCCTCTCATCAGCCCTGCAGAGTCTGGCTGGGGCCCTAAGAGAAGGGCTGTTTCTTTCTGGGCTTTCTTTCCAGTGCAAACAACTGTGATTCCCCAGCATGGGAGTGTGAGGGAAGCCAGTGTGACAGAGAGGGCTCCAGGCTGGCCACTGCGCTGACAGGAGAGACCCCTTGAAGCAGGGTTACCCAACACTGCCCTTCGTGCGAGCGGCACCAGCCACAGCCCAGCTGTTTCCCCAGATGGAAACTCACCTTCCTTCACCCCAATTCACTGGTAGGTTGGATGCAAACGAGATACTTTCTTCTTCTAATTAATCTTCATGGACCTCATAGGCTGAGCAAAACAAAACACAATTTTCTCTAAAGGATGACTCCCTGGCCAGGTTACAAGGTATTCAAGATGGGAATTAGAGGCAGCAAAGTCACCCCAATCAAAGGCCAAACAGACAGGTGCAGAGACACTCCTAAGAGTAGAGAGAAATCTATGTATATGTGTGTGAGTGTATGTTGGGGAGGTGTTGCAAATGAGAATGTTACAGCAGAGGAATTCATAGTACAGAATCTTAATTCTCCAGGAAATTAAGGCAAAAAAATTTTTTTAAAGGTCTTAAAAGCTGCTGGTGTGATTCTAGAAGACTGAGAAACTCAGCAGTGATGGTGAGTTCGCTTTTTAGAGGTGCCTCAACTACAAAGTGCTTCTCCCATAGTCAGGAACTTTTCCCCTCTAACATAAGTGTGCACACATACATGTGCCCTGCCCCTCTCTGGGAGGGCACACAACTCAGAGAGCTTCCTAAGAGTCCCCAGCCTCGGGTGGTAAGTCACTGGCTGAGGGAGAAGGTGGTCCTAGAATACTGATGCAGGTTCCCAGCATCTGAGCAACAGTTTAGAGAAATACAGGCCAGGTGTGGTGGCTCATGCCTGAAGTCCCAGCATTTTGGGAGGCCAAGGCAGGAGGATCACTTGAGGCCAGGAGCTTGAGGCTACAGTGAGCTATGATCTTGCCACCACATTCCAGCCTGGGTGACAGAAGGAGACCCTGTGTCTAAAAAAAAGAAAGAAATAAAAGAAAACCTCTACACACAATTCACCTGACCACACGTATCTTCTGTGCACTGCAGAGAGACCAGACTCCATAGTCCATGTCTGACCAGGTGACCTCAGACAGAGAGGATGCCCAGGAACTTTTCCTTCCTCAAATCTCTACAGATGTTGGCAGGCACAGTCTTTAAGCCAGGCTGTCCTCATGCGGCACAAAGGAGCTGCTTCCCATCCTTCCCAAACTCACCCGAGCAGGCAGTGGGAAGGGAGGCGCCAGCAAGCTGAAGGAGGCTTTTCTCAACTGATCATCTTGGGAAAAGCCAGATACAGATTTCATGGCTGGAATGCAAGGGTTGTGAAATGCTGAAGAAGCCCCAAAGAGGGCCAAGGACTCTCCTTCCGGGAAGGCAGTGGGAGGAGGGCTGGCAACGAAGAGTAGGAGAGGAGCAGGTTACCCAGGGGGCCTGCCCTTCTGGAAAGGAAGAAATAGACCCTCAAAATGGAAAGAAATCCCCTAGCCCTGAGGTGGTAGAGGGACCAGAGATAGGGTTGTTTTAGTTTCTGCACATGAAGAAAGTAAGGCCTTGTGTCACAAAATAATTTTGGTATAAATGAGCCAATTATGACATAGCTTGTTATTTCTGGGATTTGGAATCATCGAGGCTCATGGCATCTCACAGGAGTTATTTAACTCCCCTAGAGTTTAGTTAAATAAGCCCAATAAGCTTCTAATATGAGGCTTTGGCCTTGTCCTCAGTGCCATGTGAGAGGTCCTGATTCATGCTGCAACTAGTTAGATGAATTCTACCAGTAAGGGTCATTATTTTGTCAGAGACACAGTCTGATGTGTCCCCCATGGGGTCCCTGAGAATGGGGTAAGGAAGATTACATCCATTTTAATGGCTGACAGATGGCTGGAAGTAAGCTCTACCCCTTTCTAACCTTGGACAAGATACTTATTAGCCTCTCTGTACCTCATCCATTAAAGGAGGATATGTAAGATTATCGACCACAGGATGGCTATGAGGATAAGATAAATGAATGGCAGCAGATAGTAGCTGGCACATTACCTAGCACAGAATGAGCACTAATAAGGTTTTAGCTGCTGCTGAAGTGTGAAAAGAGCAAGTGCTTGACACCCCCAAATAGGCTGGCACCCGGCTGCTATTGCCCAGGCTTGATGAGCTGCTCTGAGCCTCTGATCTAGCTCTGTGTCTTCCTCAGATCACAGACAAACCCGCAAAGACCCATGCATACGAGCTCCCTGGCCCAGAAGTCCTGACTAAGGGGAAATCAGACCCGCAGACCAAATATGGCCCACGCTGGCTGCCCCCGCACAGGGAGAGGAGCAAACACTGGTGCCAGCACATTTTGGGTCAGCTTCCTCAGCTGCAATCCATGTGGTGTATCTGAAATGGGGTCAGGTCCCAGAATGGGCAGCACAGATATTACCATCGCGCTCACTGATCTGAACTGAGTCCATCATCATCGATCCTGAGACAACAGGAAGCTTGAGTCTGACAGGCTTGAGGGGTGTGTTGAAGAATGTTCTTGGCAAAGGAGGAGGAGAAACCATTTCTCAACCAATCGCTAACAAATTGGTAACCAGCACTGACAGCCTCAGAGGAAACATTCTAATCCCCTCAGACTGCAGGCCCTGGTGCTTTAGAGACCCTACTGGGCACTAAACCTTCAGGAAGGGGAGATAACCCTGGCACCTCGAATCTATTCTCACCCATCTCTCTGTATCTCAGCCAACTCAAGCCAAAGTGTAGAAGCCGCAGCCTCTCTGCCTTATGTTTACAGAGAACCCTTGGACCAGAACCAATACCCTACTGCCCAGTTAGGGTGTGGGCTGAGTCTGGGCTTATGTGTATATCTGGGAGCCCAGAGCCTTGTGCCTCATTGCAATGTCCAGGGGTGCAGTAGCTGGAAGTGCCCCCAAGCCAGGGAGTGAGATCTCAGGCCTGTTCCAGATACACAAGGGCAAGAAGGTTGTATCTCTGCAGGAGCTTGTGCCCTTCTGTCTAGAAACCCCAGGCTTCCAGAGGCAGAGAGCCATCTGGACTGAGACTGTCTCCATGTTATAGGCCTTCCAGTACCTCTGGCCTGACAACAGTGCCAAGAAGGCCCAAAGCGAGAAGCCAAGCTCAGGGAATGGGAAGGAGTATAGACCCGGGACAGGGTCCAGACTCACAGGTAGAGAGCTTCCATATGTCGTATGACCTGGTGTGGCCATCTGCTGCTGCCAGGGGATGATCAGGATGCCTCGAGTCAGCTACTTCAGGGCAGCTGGCTGGAGAAACCTACAGGCCAGAGTTAAAAGCTGCTCTGAGGTGGCGGTGGAGGCTTCTCCAGGCTTTTGCCAAAGAGCTCAACTCTCAGCACAGCCCTCTTCCCAGAATAACTCTAGTTCCAGTCAGGTCCCAGGAAACAGCCTCAACTTTAACCAGCCAGGCCTCCCCTGTGCTATCCTCTTGAGTTCCTTCCCCTGCTTATTAAAATTCTAAGGCACCCTCAAGGTCGATGCCATGTTCTTCCTCCTCCAAGATGCCCTCCCTAACTACCCCAGATCCTGTGGACCTGTCTTTTCTGTAGTGCACTGAAGCGTTACTACTTCTGGGAACCATGATCAGCAACTAGAGCTAGAATCCAGAGAAGCAGCCATTTCCAACAAATCACATCGACAGCCAGACGCACACCATTAAAAGGTAACGGTTTCACTCATGTTCTCCCAAAGGAAGAGCCTGTGCACCCCAGATGGCCCCCTGGGTCCGAGCTTGTCAGACAGCAAATGTGTAATAAAGACTTCGTAGAAGAAGGCTAGATCACCCCGGTCTTGCAGGATGATCAACCTCCCTTTCAGCCCAAGGCACAGCAATTTCCTCCCTGGCAGGCAAGGTTCCTGCTTTGGGCTGCCAGCCCCCAGGTATCTCCTGCCAGCAGCTATTCCCTAGAGCTGCCCTGGGACTAAGGGCAGAGGGGGGTGCCCAGCTCCAGCCCTGCCCATCACTCATCCCCTCTATCAGAGGAAGAGAGGTTGGCAGGAAGCGGATCTGACCTCTAGGGTGGCCACAGTCTCTCCCGAGGGCTACAGGGGCCCCTGGACAGGCAGCAGAGGCCTGCAAAAGACTTCCTTTCCCTTCCCTGGGCCCCAGGGAAGAGAGGCAGGAAGAAGGGCCTCAGCCACAGGCATCCAGTGTGGGGCTGGCCAGAGAGGGAGGCCCCCAGGGTTGCAGCTATCAGCCGGAGACCAGGCTCCAGGAAGGAAGGAAGGGCAACTCTGGCCTAGACTGAGATAAGGAGGGAACCGTGCTCAGCACAATGGGCTCCCGCAAGGCTGGGAGGCCCCAAGTCAGATTTCGCCCCAACCTGGCCTCCTGTCTGTTCACACGGCTCATGTAAATATTTACTGATGTTTATATTCACGGTCTGCTGGGTCCCCTCTGAGGCCCTCTCCTATGACCCACAGATAGATCTGTGTGCCCCAGACCATGCCTGCCCTTAAGCCTAGAGACCCTGGGCCCATCCAGCAAGGGCTATGTGCATTGTTCTCTCTCATGCGGTCCACAGGGACAGGCCCTTCAGAACCAAATCGTCCTCTTGTTCCAGCCCAGGGACACTGGGGAACTTACGGGACCCGGTCGTGGGCGAGGCCATTCTGCCGCTGAGGGTTGATTGGCGGAAGGACAGGTTTGCTGTTGATCTCGAGTCCTCTCCTCAGGGTCTCCCGGATCTGCTCTGTGTCTGCAACGACACCACTAAGTTGCCCGGTGGCCCAGTGGGCTCCCAGCAATTCTCACCTTGCTCTTGAAACCTGGCTCAGCAGAGGTGCTAAGAAAAACTACCACGCTGGCCAGTCCTGAGCCCACTCTACGCATCCTGATATAAGCGCTGAGTTGAGTACAGATTGCGAGGGGACAACCGCACTCTTAAGAAGCTCTGGGTTGGAAGAGTACCATTCTTGTAGAAGCCAGGGGCAGCCTCTAGAGTTCAGAAGAGTGCTCTCCACCATCCTTTTCCTTCCTGTGTCACAGGCCCGAGGTTTACCCTTAACATGGCTCCACACAGTGACTGACTACTGGGGATTCTGCCCACTGAAATGGATGTGAGTTAAGGCTGTAAGCGCCCTTCCATGAATGGGCAGGTGCCTCTCACACACCTTTCTGGGTTCTGGGTGGTCAACCAGCATCTGGTCCTGCCACCCCTTCCCCTTGCATTCAAGTCGGTGAGATGCTAAGATCATCTCTCCACCTTGGTGGAGGAAACTCTGCCTCTGCATGGAGAGGCAAGGGCCAGGAAGTGAAAGAGTTCCCTTGGTGGGATTATTTCTTTGTAAGGTGCTTTGCTGGTCTTTGGGATGAAGCTTACTAGTCTGGTCCCCTGTACTGAGATTTGGATCTAAATTTACCTCTGCAAACTGTAAACGGATACAAAAAAGCAAATTAAAATTAGTTGCTCAAAGAGTGGCCTTAGAGTGGGAAGGAGATGATTACTAACTTTTCTAACTATTTGACTTGTTACAGTAGGATGGATTACTTTTATAATTTTTAAAAATAGCCAATAATGACTGAAATTTTAGACGAGACTATGACTGCCTCTTTAAATCACCTCTTTTGTCAAAAGCAACCAAATGATTCCAATAACTGTATACCCTCTCTTTGAGCCTCCAATAGGCTTGGCATGCCATTCGAACAAACAGGAAGGAAAGAAAGGGCTCGGCCGGGTGTGGTGGCTTACATCTGTAATCCCAGCACTTCTGGAGGCTGAGGCGGGTGGATTGTTTTGAGCTCAGGAGTTTAAGACCAGCGTGGGCAACACAGCGAAGCCCTGACTCTACAAAAAATACAAAAATTAGCTGGGCGTTGGTGGCTCACGCCTGTAGTCCCAGGTACTTGGGATGCTGAGGCTGGAGAATCACTTCAGCCTGGGAAGCGGAGGTTTCAGTGAGCCAAGATCAACCCACTGTACTCCAGCCTGGGCAACAGAGACCCCTGTTTCCAAGAAGAAAAAAAAAGAAAGGGCTCAAATATTTGCACTAGGAGTTTAAGTTTGTCCTTTACAGAACGAACAAAAACCTTTTATAAGTGTTATCATATATGTAAGGATTTTATTCAGGGCTGTAGACATCTTATTCTTCAAAAAAAGAAAAGATGGAAGAATGAAGAAAGGAAGTAGACAAAGAAGCTGTCAACACATGTATATGTAAGTGGCTGCTTTTCCTTTGCAGTTAGTTGGGGACGCCCTCTACTAAAAACCACAACTGTTTCTGTAGCCAAGATCAGCACAGGGAGATTCCAACAGGACAGCCACATCCTCCTTCCCAAAGACCCCATCCGGAACGCAGTGGGTCCAGAGGCCCTGCCCGCAGCCCCTAACCCTGTATCTGTATGACAGGAGGTGGGCAATTTGCAAGCCAGCCTCACACTCCAGGCCTCTCTTGTTGAAGGCCTGGGAGGGCCCGAGGCCAGAGTGATCCTTGGGTCTGGCATGGCCTTCAGGCCAGAGCTGGGCCCTGTGTCAATTCCGTGGGTGGCCGACACTTTTCTCTTGCACTTGGGTGGACTATGGACTTTTCCTGTAACTGTTCTAAGGCTTCCACTCACCTCCATGACCTCAGATTGCAAAGGGCAAATCTAAAACACAATGGTGCCTGCTGGTGATGCATTTGAAATACACACAGGAAACACAACTAGACATGGGCCAATAAAGCTCCCTTAATTCCACCCTGCTGGAAGACTTCACTTGCTGTTTAAATCATGCCAGGAAATAAACTATTGAATGGGTTGTTTTTGTTACAGACCCATCCTAGAGAGCCTGGAAACCAGGCCCTGGGGAAAAGGAAGGAGGAAGGCTGGGAGAAGGCTGGGTGATGGCTCCCACCTTTGCCAGAGAGTCGCCGGGGCTGTGTGCCGATGCAGATGCTCCGGCTGTCCTCGTCATCCTCGGGGGGCCGGCTCAGGTCATCCCAGGCACACTTGGCACTGACACCGCTCAGGTTGGAGCCATCTGTCTCGATGCCTTTGTCAACTCTCTCCTGCTTGAAAAGAACCAAAGAGCCAGAGTTCTTTCAGAGAACTGGTGGCTCAAGGTGACCACCCTTCCAGTCACCACTCTTACAGTATTTACTGAGCCCCTGTGGTGCTGAGCATGGGACAAATGCTGGAAGAGCAGGATCTCTGACCTTGTTCTGCCCTGATTACCAATGCATGATGGTCTCTGCCAGCTCTTGGACTCCTCCAGGGGAACCAGGGATTAGGGGAAGCCAGGGGGAATGCAAATCCCAAGGGAAACATCTCTTCTACCATCAGCCTTCTCATACAATGGCCTCTACCTGTTTCAGAGCTCCAAACCTGTCCCTGCTAGGCTGGCTGATGGAGCTGATGTGGCCATGAGAGAGCCTACTTCTCTGAGGAGAGGTGTGATCCTTCCTCTCCTCCCGATCTTCAGGCAGAACCTCCCAGTCACTGCTATAGAAGACAGGGTGGAGGCCTGCCACAGGCGACAGGCCACACCTGCAGTTTCCCCTTCTAACAGCTAGAGGGTGTGGTCACACAGGGAAGAGCCACTGGAGAGCAAAGGCTGGACTTCCCCTAGATGCATTGGTTCCCTTGTTTGGCAAAGGACTCTGGATGGAGATTCCTTCCCATTTCTTAGACTGAAATGGGGGCCTGGAGTGCAGTGACTATCTGCAGACACCCTTCTCTCCCCATCGAGACCCTGCCCTTGTGCAGGCCTTGGTACTGCAGAGTACAAACACTCTCCAAATGGCTTCAAGGAAGAGTTGTACTCAAGACATCCCTGGATTTTCTGGTAAAACACAGTTCACTGATGCTGGACCTTGAATTAAAAGTCATCTGGAAGGCTCTATGCCCATGTGGGCCAAATCAAGCTTGTGACTGAGCACCTCAACAAGAATCTGTGCTTCCCAGCTCCACAGGTACCACACTGGCCTGCTGATCAGCCCAGAAGCCCCATCTGGGAGAAGTACAGGTACTGTCCTTATTTCCTAGGACCAGTCAGCAAGTGGCTCTGCCCCAGACGCCTCCTTCCCATCAGTCATCTCCTCCTTTCAAGTGCTAATGCTGGCCTGGGCAAAGCTGTGGGTTCTGAGCAGGAAGAGGCTAAGCAGGGAAGCGCTCTGTGTACTCTGGGCAGGGAGCATGTATACCCTGGTGTGCTCAGGGGATAGTCTGAGCTTTTTCCTCTGCACTGGCTGCCCTGGGGTCCCTCACTTAGGTAAAGAGTTGCAGACAGACAATTCTTGGCTCAACTTGTCTGGGCTATTTACTTTATAAGTAAAAAGAAAAAGTTAAGACCCAGAAAGGCGAGGGACTTGTTTGGGCACACAGCTGGTTAGTGTAGAGCTTGAATCACAGGAATATATGCCGGCTCTAAAGGGACTGATGGCAAGCAGGCCCCAGAAAGGCACAGTGAATACAGAGGAGTTCACACTTGGTGCACAGAGCCACCAGGAAAGAAAGCTGTCCTTTCTTCCTGTGGGACCCTGGCTTGCTTTCAAAGACCACTAGGTGCTCCGGGTCCTGCGGGCTGCTCTCAGGGAAGCCTGCAGACTAGGAAGGAGAATAGCTCTTGGCATGGAAGGACAGCCGTTTACCCTACTAATGCAAAGGACCAGGTTCTTTCTTAGTACTTGGCACTTATGACAGGAGCCAAACAACGGCCCACAGTGCCCCATGCTGGATCCCAGTGTGGCTACAAAACAAGGGCTTAGGGAAACATAGCCTTCCTGGTTCCTGGTTCTTGCATATGCAGAAGATACAAGGAAACCAAGTTTAAAGTAGAGAGAACAGAGGATCCTGGCAGCAGTTTGAAATGTTCAGTGTTAAAGGCACTAGAAAAACAGAGGAGCGTCATCTGTGAATGAAGAGGATTTATGCCCAAGAACTCACAAGTCTACAGTGAAGAACTCAGGGGCTGCTGGCTACATGTCCATCTGCCACCTCTCTCTTGCTCTAACACATGGAACTCCCGGCAACTGCCTGTGGCCTACCAGATTTTTTACTGAAGCATGACAGGTTTAGAGATGGCAATGACCTGCATTTGGTCAGGGGAGTAGAAGGAGCCAGACACCTGGCAGGTAACATTATTAGCTGCCTGTGGCTCCTGCTTCAGGAGAAGCCCATAAGAAAGGCAGTTATGGGCCAGGCACGGTGGCTCACACCTGTAATCCCAGCACTTTGGGAGGCCAAGGCGGGCGGATCATCTGAGGTCAAGAGTTCGAGACCAGCCTGGCCAACATGGTGAAACCTTATCTCTACTAAAAATACAAAAAATTATCTGGGCGTGGTGGTGGGCGCCTGTAATCTCAGCTACTCGGGAGGCTGAGACAGAAAAATTGCTTGAACCTGGGAGGCGGAGGCTGCAGTAAGCCGAGATTGCGCCACTGCACTCCAGGCTGGGTGACAAGAGTGAAACTCCATCTCAAAAAAAAAAAAAAAAAGGCAGTTACGTTCTTGTGGCTTTCAACATTTACTTGCATGCCAAAGGAATGCTTCTAAAACAGCAAAGATGACACTGAAACACTGTCCAGGTGGGCCACAGGGAGTGGGCAGCTGCCAGCCTGTGTGCCTAAGGTGCCAATCTTTCCAGGCTAGGAGCTCTGTGTCTGACTGTCCAAGATAGAAAATGTGGTGAAAATGGGGATTGGACCGTTAGACCAATCAGCACTCACTCCTGCAGCCTGCAGCTGGGCCATGGAGTCAGTATCACCTACACTACTGTCTGGTACAGGACGGTGGTGGCCGTGGTGGCTCCCTAAAAGAAAGTCTGGGAGGCAGGAGAATGAATACTGGGCAAGCAAGCAATATCCACTACACTTATCTTTTATTGCTGGCAATCTAATTTTTTAAGCCAATATATAATTTATATACAATAAAAATATCCTTTTAAAATGCCAAAATACATACGTCTGAGGACTAGCTTTCCTGGGCTGAAACCTCTGCTCCCTATGTGCTCTGCAGAATTCAGGGGACAAGTTCCAAATGATGCCATATTTCTACTCACTCACACATAAAGCTCCTCTGTTTTCCCAGGATGAAAGCCAGTGTTATTTGGAAGAGGCCTAGACACAGGGTGCTAGAAAGGTTTTCCTCACTCAAGACATACTTGCAGGTGTGGATCGATCTCAAATATGGTCTCTCCCCTCCGCATGTCAGTTATCAGCCAGGGGCCGCCAGCACTGTGGACAAGGAAAGGGGATACAATGGTAACTGAGGGTCTGGGGCTGATGGGCTGGGCCTACAGCCTGCCCTGTTTGCTGCCCCAGGCCTAGGACACAGGGGAATAGTTCGTGGTCAGGGACTGTCAGGGAGTGAGTCGTCAGGAAGCCCTGATGTGAAAAACCCAGGTCTGAAATAACAACGTAAGAGGGAGCCCCACATGGAGGGTGGTGGAGGGACTCCCAGCCCCAGGCCCAGGGAGCCAGGCTCCCACCTTGCATGGGTACTCACACAGGCACTGTCCGCAGCAGCTCCAGGATGCCCTGCCCATTCCACTGCTGGGCTGAGTGTAGCTCTTCAGTGCAGACACCAACGATCTGAGGCCCAGGATAGAAAGCCCACTGTGTGTTAATGGCCACCCCCCACCCCAAGAAGGTCAGCTACCCAGGCTCTCTGAGTCACCTCCAGTTGGGAGACCACAGGCAGGATCTGTGCTCAGGAGCTGGTGCAGCCAAGATTGGATGGTTCCCTTAGGAGGGAGTGGCTGCCTGGCTGGGAAATGGCTGGGTCCACATGTGGGCCCTGAGGCCTGACCCTTGCCCTTGCTGTGTCTGTATGACACCAAGTCTAGCTCTTAGCTACAAGGGAGAAAACCAAGGCCTGAGCAACTCAAGATGTGTCCTCAGGCCATGTCTCTGGAAGTAGGGGAGGTTCAGGGAGCCATTCCTACCCAGTCTGGTATCATGGGGAATGTAAACAAGAGACTTTGAGACCTATCAGGCTTGGAACCACCACCAATAGTTCCTAGTAGCCTGCAGAGAAACTCCTCCCTTCCTTATTAGGGGATAGGTCTTTGTGTAAATATCAAGGGAATCAGTGGAACCTTCACATAGACTTCATCATGACCAAAAACAAGCACTGGTCAAAGCTGGGCAGGTTCCCACAGCTTCTGGGAAAGAGCAAGGACGACCCAGAGCTGGCTTCCTGCTGGAAAAGTCCTGTTCCTGAGACTGGGTCTTCACTGTTCAAAGAATACCCGCCACCCCCATTACTCCCTCTCAGCTACAGCCATTCTCTCCCACCCAAATGGCCCCTTCCCTTTCTCCCTTCTCCCATCTCAGCAAGTTAAATCAGACCATCTGAATCTACCTGACAAACCATCAGAGGAAACAGAAATCAGGAAGAGGCCAAAGGAAACCTTCCACTCCCTTCACTCCCCCTCCTCAAGCCTCCTTGTCCTCCCAGGACCCTTCCCACAGGAAGGCTTGAGCCAGCGTCCAACCTGTGCCTCACCTGGAGGAAGGTAACTACCCCAAAGGGTGTCTGCACGGGCTGCATCTGTGGGTCCTCTGTCAGCAGCATGTGCTGAATTCTTGACTCACTGTTATCCAAAGGGCTGTGCCAGGACACATGGTCCCCACTGCAGAAGGTGTTCTCTGTGGGAGAGACACAAGGATCCTCAGTGTTCAAGGCCCCAGATCCAGGCCTGGAATCTGGGCTGGGATCTCACTAGCCCAGGCTGGGAGGCTTCCCAGCCTCTTAGGGTAGCCCCTGTGAAGGAAGAGAAGTATTCACTCTGGATGGAAGCAAAGAGTTTGTGGATATCTCCAAAAACCTAAATTGTTCCTGCTTGCCAATTCTGTCAGACTTAAATGGAAAAGGACAGGCTATTAGTGTGAAAGCTCCTTTGGCCTGGGAAACCCGAAAGACTTCTGGCATCTGCTTCACTTCCCCAGTATCCCGACTCATGGTAGGAGGCAGGAGCCATGACTGGATCTGCCAAGAAAGAATAAGGTGCTTTTCTGTAGGACCACCTGGCCAGAAGTCCACAGAGAGGCAACAGGGCAATGAAAGCCCTTCACCTTGGAGAAACAGAACGAGATTTCTGTGTTGCTGAAACGGCACTCAGAAGGAAACATCCAACCTTGGAGGGCCTTTGAAATCTATCACCATTTTCCCACAAGTAGATGTAGGAATTCCTGAGGAATACTAGGCTTCAAGTAAATGGAGGTCTAGATAGTGCCTCCCACACTGTGGCGGAGACAACTCATGAGGATCCTCAGGCCATGTCTCTGAGATGTTCAGATTCTGCCAAGGGTAGCTGTTGCCATGAGGGCACAGCCTCCTCACACACAGGCTCACCACTGCACTTCAAGCAGGCACGTTACTTTAGAAAGAGTTTTGTTTAAGGCCACATAATCACAAGGGAAAACAACCCCACAAGGTACTAAGTCTCTCATCAGCTCTGACTCTCATCGTGGGTGCCAAGGTGCTCTGTATGACCAGCCTATGCATCCACAGGCTCCCTTCCATGTTTTGTCCTTACACAAATGGAAGCACACTATTCTGCAGATTTCACTTAATTACATATCTTAGAGAGCACTTTTTTTTTTAAAATATGGAACACTTCACGAATTTGCATGTCATCCTTGCACAGGGGCCATGCTAATCTTCTCGTTCCAATTTTAGTACATGTGCTGCTGAAGTGAGCACGAGATCACATCTTTTTTTTTTTTTTTTTTGAGACGGAGTCTCGCTCTGTCACCAGGCTGCAGTGCAGTGGCGCGATCTCTGCTCACTGCAACCTCCGCCTCTGGGTTCAAGCGATTCTCCTGCCTCAGCCTCCTGAGTAGCTGGGATTACTGGCATGTGCCACCACACCCGGCTAATTTTTTGTATTTTTAGTAAAGATGGGGTTTCACTGTGTTAGCCAGGATGGCCTCGATCTCCTGACCTCGTGATCCGCCCTCCTCGGCCTCCCAAAGTGCTAGGATTACAAGTATGAGCCACGGCGCCCAGCAGAGATCACTGCTTCTCAGCATATGGAGAGCTATCTCATTTTTTAAATGGCTATCCCAGAGTTCACTATGGTCTGTCATTCACAATCTCAGAATCTCAACAGTTGAGGTATCTTCCTTCACTTTTTATCAATATTTAAGGTAAGGCAGAACACACACATACACACACAGACACACCTTTTCCATCCAAGATATGGCTTCAGTTATTGGCCCTAACCTCAATGGTGTTCATTCAGGCAGGAGAAGGAAGACTGCTTCATCTGAGATGTGATAATACAGGGGAGAGGAGAAGGCATGGCTTCAGGTAGAGCCAACTAGAAACCCCTAAATTTCCAAATTCCTGCTAGGCCCACTCTTCCCAGAATCTCTCTCCTTTTATGTAAATGTGTTTCTACAAGCAACCTGCATGTTCTACAAGCAAGAAACAATGCAACAGATAAAAGGAATGAATACATAATTAACCCCCACCAACAACATACACAATACAAACAGTCCAGGCCCACCAGATGACTCCACTGGTAAATTCTGCCAAACATTTAGAGAAGAATTAATACCAACTTTTCGCAAACTCTTCCAAAAAATAAAAGAAATACTTTCTAATCCATTCTATGAAACCAATATTACTCTGATATGAAAAGCAAAGGTAAGACAAGAAAAAAAAAAACCTATAGACCAATATACTTTATGCATATACAAACAAAAATCCTCAACAAAATACCAGCAAACAGAACTCAGCAACATATAAAAAGGGTTATACAGGCCGGGCGTGGTGGCTTATGCCTGTAATCCCAGCACTTTGGGAGGCCGAGGCACGCGGATCACAAGGTCAGGAATTCAAGACTAACCTGGCCAACATAGTGAAACCCTGTCTCTACTAAAAATACAAAAAATTAGCAGGGCGTGGTAGAAGGCGCCTGTAATCCCAGCTATTCGGGAGGCTGAGGCAGAAGAATCGCTTGAACCTGGGAGGTGGAGGTTGCAGTGAGCAGTGATTGCGCCACTGCACTCCAGCCTGGGCGACAGTGTGAGACTCTGTACTCTGTCTCAAAAAAAAAAAAAAAAAAAAAAGTGGGGTGGGAGGTGGTTATACACAATGACCAAGTAGAATCTATCCCAGAAATGCAAGGTTAGTTATACACAAGAAAATCAATGTAATAGAGATTATAAAAAATACTACATGATCATGTCAATAGACACAGAAAAAGCATTTGACATGATCCTTTTCATGATAAAAAAAAACAACTCAGATTTGGAATAGATGGAACTTCCTCATCTTGATAAAGCGCATTAACAGAAAACCCCACAGCTAACATCATACTTGATTAATGGTAAGTGACTGAACTAATTCCTTCTACGATCAGGAACACGACAGAGATGCTTACTCTCGCCAATTCTATTCAACACTGTATTAGAGTGCAAGCCAGACAATTAGGCAAGAAAAAGAAATACAAAATAAAAGTCTAGGTGTGGTGGCTCACGCCTCTAATCCCAGCACTTTGGGAGGTCGAGGCAGGTGGACCACCTGAGGTCAGGAATTTGAGACCAGCCTGACCAATATGGCGAAACCCTGTCTCTACTAAAAATACAAAAATTAGCCAGGCGTGGTGGCATGCACCTGTAGTCCCAGCTACTCAGGAGGCCAAGACAGGAGGATTGCTTGAATCTGGGAGGCAGAGGTTGCAGTGAGCCAAGATCATGCCACTGCACTCCAGCCTGGGTGACAGAGTAAGACACCGTCTCAAAAAAAAAAAAAAAAGAAAGAAAGAAAGAAAGAAAATATTTCCAGATTGGAAAGGAAGAAGTAAAACTGCCTCTATTCATGGATAGCATGATATTGTATACAGAAAACCTTAAGGAATGCACTAAAAATTACTAGAACTATTAAACAAGTTCAGCAAGGTTGTTGGGTGCAAAAGAAATATGCAAAAATTATTTGTATTTGTATATACTAGCAAGGAACAATCCAAAAATAAAACTAAGGCCATGCATGGTGGCTCATGCCTCTAATCCCAGCACTTTCAGAGGCCGAGGTGGGAGAATTGCTTGAGCCTGGCAGTTAGAGACCAGCCTAGGCAACAGAGCAAGAACCCCCATCTCCACACACACACACACACACACACACACACACACAAATTAGCCAGGCATGGTAGTGCACACCTGTAGTTGCAGCTATCTGGGAGGCTCGAGCAGGAGGTTGGCTTGAGCCCCGAAGTTCAAGGTTGCAGTGAGCTATGATCACATCACTGCACTCCAGCCTGGGCAACAGAGTGAGACTGTGTCTCAAAAAAATAAAAAATAAATAAAACAACAAAACAAAAAATGAAAGTAAGAAAAACAATTCTTCCACAGTAGCATCAAATATAATACAATGCTTCATTTAACAAAGGAAATGAAAACTTATACTCTGAAAACTACAAAACATCGTTGAAAGAAATTCGAGAGGACCTACATAAACGGAAAAATATCCAATATTCATGGATCGGAAGACTTAGTGTTGTTGAGATGGCAGTATCCCCAAATCCATCTATGGGTTCAGGGCAATCCCTATGAAAATGCCAGGTATCCTCTTTGCAGTAATTCACAAACGGATTCAAAACTTCACGTGGAAACGCAAGACACCCAGAATAGCCAAAACATTCTGGAAGATGAGCAAAGTTGAAGGTCTTAATTTTCCTGATTTCAAAACTTGCTACAAAGATACAGTCACCAAGTCAGTGTGGCACTGGCATAAGGATAGACATTTGATCAACGTAATAGAATTGAGAGTCCTGAAATAAACTCTCACATTTGTGGGCATTAATTTTCTTTTTTTTTTTTTTTTTGAGATAGAGTCTCGCTCTGTCGCCCAGGCTGGAGTGCAGTGGCACAATCTCGGCTCACTGCCAACTCTGCCTCCCGGGTTCAAGTGATTCTCCTGCCTCAGCCTCCCGAGTAGCAGGGACTACAGGCGCCTGCCACCACACCCAGCTAATTTTTTGTATTTTTAGTAGAGATGGGGTTTCACCATGTTAGCCAGGGTCTCGATCTCCTGATCTCATGATCCGCGTACCTCGGCCTCCCAAAGTGCTGGGATTATAGGCGTGAGCTACCGTGCCCAGCCTGTGGGCATTAATTTTCAACAAGGGGGCCAAAACAATTTGATAAAGGAAATAATAGTCTTTTCAGCAAATGCTGCTAAAAGAACTGGATACTCACATGCAAAAGGATAAAGTTGGAGCTTTTTCTTATATCACAAACAAAAGTCAATTCAAAATGGATCACAGACCTAACTGTAATAGCTAAAACTATAAAACTTTTAGAAGCAAACATTGGAGTAAATCTTTTGACCTTGGATTAGGCAAAGGTTTCTTCCATACAATATCAAAAGCACAAGTAACAAAGGATAGGTAAATTAGACTTCATCAAAATCAAAACCTTTTGTGCTGGCTGGGCACAGTGGCTCATGCCTGTAATCCCAGCACTTTGGGAGGTCGAGGTGGGCGGATCACCTGAGGTCAGGAGTTCGAGACCAGCCTGGCCAACATGGTGAAACCCCGTCTCCACTAAAAATACAAAAAAATGTGCCAGGCGTAGTGGTGGGCACCTGTAATCCCAGCTACTCGGGAGGCTATGGCAGGAGAATTGCTTGAACCCGGGAGGAGGAGGTTGCAGTGAGTCAAGATCACGCTACTGCACTCCAGCCTGGGCGACAAGACCAAGACTTCGTCTCAAAACAAAACAAAAAAACCATTTGTGCTGTAAACAATACCATCAAGAAAGTAAAAAGAAATGCAAAGCAAAATCACTTTTGAGATATCACTTTATACCCATTAGGGTGACTATTAATAAAAAAAAAGAAAACAGAAAATAACAAGTGCACAAGTGTTGGTGAGGATGCAAAGAATTTGGAATCTTTGTGTATTGCTGGTGGAATATAAAATGAAGCAGCCGCTGTGCAAAACAGTACAGCGGTTCTGCAAAAAAAATTTAAACACAGAATTACCATATGATCCAGCAAGCTCACATCTGGGTATATAGCCAAAATAACTGAAAGCAGGGTCTCAAACAGGTATTTGTATACCTATGTTCACAGCAGCATTATTCACAATTGCCAGAAGGTGGAAACAACCCAAATGTCCATTAACAGATGAATGGATTAACAAAATGTAGAATTTACACACAATGGAATACTATTCAGCCATAAAAAAAGAAATTCTGGCAAACGCTACAACACGGGTGAAACTTGATAACATTATGCTAAGTGAAATAAGCTAGATACAAAAGGACAAATACTGCATGATTTCACTTACATGAAGTACCTAGGGTAGGCAAATTTATAGAGACAGAAAATAGAATGGTGGTTGTCAGAGGCTAGGGGAGAAGCGAATGGGGAGTTATTGTTTAGTGGGTGCAGAGTTTAAGTTGGGGAAGATGAAAAACTTCTAGAGATGGATGGTGGTAATGTCTGCAAAACAATGTGAATATACTTAATAATGTCACAGAACTGTACACTTAGAAATTGTTAAAATGATAAATTTTATGTTACATATAATCACAATTTTAAAAGAAAAAACCCAGAGAATGAGAGAAAATATTTGCAAATCATATATCTAATAAGTATCCAGCATACATTAAGTATTTTGTATCCAGAATATATAAAGAGTTCTTACAACTCAATAATAAAAGATAAATAATTCAATTTAAAAATGAGCAAAGGATCTGAATATATTTCTCCAAAGAAGATATACAAACAGCTGGCCGGGCATGGTGGCTCACACCTGTAATCCCAGCACTTTGGGAGGCCAAGGCGGGTGGATCACCTGAGGTCAGAAGTTCAAGACCAGCCTGGCCAACATGGTGAAACCCCGTCTCTACTAAAAATACAAATACTAGCCAGGTGTGGTGGCATGAGCCTGTAATCCCAGCTACTAGGGAGGCTGAGACAGGAGAATTGCTTGAACCCGGGAGGCAGAGGTTGCAGTGAGCCAGGATCGTGCCATTGCCTTCCAGCCTGGGCAACAGGGTGAGACTCTGTCAAAAAAAAAAAAAAAAGATATACAAACAGCTAATAAGCACATAAAAAGATCTTCAATGTCATTAACCATCAGGGGAATGCAAATCAAAACCACAATGAGGCCAGTGCAGCGGCCTCCCAACACTTTGGGAGGCCAAGGTGAGAGGATCGCTTGAGGCCAGCAGTTTGAGACCAGCCAGGGCAACCATGGCAAAACCCCATCTCTATAAAAAAAATACAAACAAAAAAAAATTAGCTGGGTGTGGTGGCCCAAGCCTGTAGTCCCAGGTACTCAGGAGGTTGAAGTGTGAGGATTGTTTGAGCCCGGGATGTGGAGGCTGCAGTGAGCTTTGGTTGCACCATAGTATTCCAGCCTGGATGACAGAGTGAGACCCTGTCTCAAAAAACAAAAGAAAACAAAAAACCCACAATGAGACACCACCACTTCATATCCACTAGAATGTTTAAAATAAAAAAGACAGCAATTACAAGTATTATCTGGCAATAAAAAGGAACAAAATACTAATATATACTACAACATGAACCTTAAAGACATTATGCTAAGTGAAAAAAGCCAGTCATAAAAGACCTTATATGATTCCATCCATATGGAATATCCAGAATAGGCAAATCTATGGAAACAGATGGTAGATTAGTGGTTGTCTAGGGCTGTGATGGTTGGAGGGAATAGGGAGTGACCAGTATGAGGTTCTTTTTTTATGGTGATGGTTTCACAACTGTGAATTACATGGTATGTGAATCGTATCTCAATAAATCTGTTATTAAAAAAGAAAGGATATAGCAGGCAAAAGGAAGGAATCTTGAGGCACAGGCAAAGTAGCGGAAGCAAGGCCAAGCCTCTAAATTCCTTGTTCCCACCACCCGAGGTACAGCAGCCTGGCCTGGGAGAAACCTGACCCATAATGCTGAGACATCACAGCACTATGTATGTCTACATGACCTGAACAATCACCTACTAACATGTTCTTTTCTACAAATGAGAAAAGGATGCTTGAGATTGCCCAAGGTCTCACAGTACGTCAGTGATGATGGGCATGGCCCAACACTTTCCAAACTTTGGGCTCATCCACAATACCCATCAGGATGTTTGCCGTAACTGTGTACCATCTGTACCATTACCTACCTGTATTTTTCCCCCTAAAATTGACTTGCCTTTTTTTTTTTAACCTAAACTAACTTACTCTGAAAAGGCAACTTCATATCACTATACTAAATAAGGAAAATAAATGGAAAATTACTGTTGCTTACCTCAAGTGGTAACTTCAGGATAATATGATAACAAAATGTTATTAATTTCTAGCTGATATTGTTGCCTACCTAAAATTGTTTACAAAATGAAATAAACAAGGGTCAAAGAGCTGTTCAAGGTTTAAAGAGTCATATAGAGCTGAGACAAAATCACCAAGACTGAGAGAGAACAAACTGGGCCAGGCATGGTGGCTCATGCCTGTAATCCTAGCATTTTCGGAGGCCCAGCGAGAGGATCTCTTGAGCCCAGGAGTTCAAAACCAGCCTGGGCAACATAGTAAGACCCCATCTTAAAAAAAAAAAAAAGACAAAGAGAACCAAAGAGAGAAAAGTGGCTTCACTATTCATGCTATCAGTTACCACTCTTGTGCAGTTACCAGCTGAAATCGCCTGCTGGTTTTGGCAAACCCTGGCTTAGTGGAGAACTTCGGAGTTGGGAAGGCCCTGTTTCTATTTGCCTCCATCCCTAACTGGTTGTGACCCTGGGCAACTTGCCCAAACACAGTATCTAAGCCTGTTAACAGGAAATAGTGTGCCTACTCAATATGCTTTCTACTGCAGTATGTTATTACTCGTGTACTGGAATACAGTACAGATACTCTAACCCAAGTCACCAGAAAACAACTGGCCACAGAGCTTGTCGCTACCAGCAAGTGCCCAGTAGGTGGCACCATCGCTCCTGGTTTAAGAAATGGATGGGCCAGTTCCCTGGAGCTCTGCAACCCTATCTGATGTCTAGTCTGTAGAAACATATCCCAAACTGAACATCACACACCAGGGCCTGTTGTGGGGTGGGGAGAGGGGGGAGGGATAGCATTAGGAGATATACCTAATGTTAAATGACGAGTTAATGGGTGCAGCACACCAACATGGCACATGTATACATATGTAACAAACCTGCACGTTGTACACATATACCCTAAAACTTAAAGTATAATTAAAAAAAAAAAAAAAGAAAGAAACATACGCCAAACCGGGTGGGGATTTATTTAGGCTGGAAACAGGGTAAAGGCTGGAAAGATTTGGAGCCATGACCTTTGACCTTTTATTAACCAGAATTAACATGATTTTAAAATACTATGCAAACCCAAACTGTTTGAACCAGAATGACCAAAAAGCACTTTGTGCAGGCTTAATAACTTGGGAAGGGGCTTAATTTAGGCAGCTGGGAAAGGGAGACTCTAAGGCAAGAAAAAGGAGTCGGGCCCAGGTGCTGCTCTAGGATCAACACGTTCCACCCTGAGCACGTGTGATCAGGCTTTGGCCAAAGGTACTCCTGAGTTAAAGTGGGGAGCAGAAAGTGCAGCTTCCATCAGAAATGCTTGGAGAGCAGGACACTAACAGAAACGTCTAGCGAGGGGCAGGGTCTTCCGCAGTTCTGCCTGATGAAGGAACTAGACTTATGAGCTCTTCTGTGGACAAGAAATGGTCTTTCTTAACAATGAAAGAGCCCTGGTCACAGTTTTCAAGCATGGGACAAAGCCACAATGAGTTCATTCTTGAGTCCGGTCTGGTCTTTATGCCCTGGATGCTCAGCCCCATTCTGTTGGAGCCACTGTGGGGTCTCGGCACTCAGGCCCCAGCGCCCACCCTGGGAAGCTCTTGGCCCCTTCAGAGGGGCTTTCAAATGCTAATAATGCCTCAGTTAGAGGCCCAGCTGTTCAGTCCAGCAGTTACAGGAGCTGGCTTCCTCTCTCTTGCTCCCCAAGGTATCCTCATTGAAAAGTCAGGGTGAAAAATCCCAGAGACCTCCACTTAAACCACACAGCAGAAGCTCCCCCAACCCAGTGTCTGAAAGAACACCGCCATTCCAGGTAAGGGCTGGATAGACACTTTCTATTCCCTTCCCTCCTTGGAGCTTTGCCCCCAAGTACCAGGAGAAACCTCCCTCAGCTACCCGACTTTTATGTTGTTTGGCAAATTCACTGGAAGGGAAATAACACTCCAGGGTAGCAAAAGGAGTCTCTCTCCTCCCCCCAAAAAATGCTAGTCACAGTTCTACACCTTGCTCACTTGGGAGAAAGATTTCATTCCTCCACGTCTCATTCCCCATTAACAAACAACTCCTGGGCAAGAACTCTGAAAACATAGGGGGTGCTGAACAGGCGCACAGAATCCTACTGGCTCCTCCAATTGGCCATCACCCCACCCCCACCTCCCCGACATCCAGCTTCAGTTATGGTGGTTTGAAGTTGGACTTTCCCGGATATAATAAGTTAGCAAAATCTAGGGAGAAGAGTTGCAGAAGAAAACAGCTATTGTTTGTAAAATAGTGCTGCCTTTGAAACATAGAAGCAAATACATTCCTTGAGTTCTTACAAATACATTCTTCAAGAGTTCTTAATTCATCCTAACTCTAGACAGTGCGGGCCTGCCTCCCTTCTGTGCAAAAGTACAGGCCCCGTGATGTTCTACATAATAGCCTGGAAACTAACACCCCAGCCCAGGGTCAGAATTAACATGCTTGGTCTGTGGAGAGGAGACTAATGTTCCCTTTGGGGGCCCAGGAGCGTGAAGCTTGGCGCCGTGAAAGCCAAATGTCCTTTTTCTCCAGGTGCTCTTCTGCGTGCTCTGAGATGATTCCGTGCTTTCCAGGGACAGAGAACAAGGGCAGGAAACGCAACTGGACTATGCCAGGTGTCACAGGAGTGGCTAGTCTGCAAGAGGTGTTTTTGAGAGAGCAGGAAAATGGGAGGTGACCCAAAGCAGGCTGGCAGGCTCAGGTCTGTCAACTTGAAGGTCAAATATTTGACAATGGCTCAGCCATCATAGTCTCTCAAGAAAAAATCTCCACTCCTCTTGCATTTCTGGTGTTCACAAATCATTCTGATAACCAGGGCTTAAGTGTCTTCTGTGAACACCTGGAGCTGGTCCTAGGGGGCTTAGCAGTTCTTTCCCAAAATGTCAGATGTGACAGACATGTCCCCAGTAACACAGACTGCTGAGGAGGAAAGGTTCAGTTAGCCTATGCCCCATATCTGGAAGTCCTAGGATGAAGCCGACACCTGTGGGGAGACTCTGGCAACTGCCTAACCCGCCCTTCTTCCTAGAAGGCTCAAGCTGCTACTGCTGCGGCCATGGTGGACTGCGCAGCGGAGCTGGGCCCAGAGAAGGCTTCCTCTGAGATTGGAAGACAGCTCCTTCTCAAGTCAACAGAAGGCCCACGAGCAGAAATATATTTACGGCGGCAGAACTACAGGTCAACACAGGCCTGGGAGCTTCATGACTCCCCAGTGAGAGGAGGAGAAAATCTAGAGGTTTTGCTGAACGAAACATCTCTGGCTGAGGCAGTGAAGGAAATCAAGTTCAAAGTTAGTCCTGTTGGTTCTACCCAGCCCAGGTGCTCCTAATGGGGGCCACTCAGTCTGCCCACTGCCCCCACTGGATCTCTCTGTAAGCTCATAGTAATTTCTAAAACCCATGCCTAATTTCTTCTTCTTCTTTTTTTTTGTTTTTTGGACACAAGAATCTCTCTCTGTCGCCCAGGCTGGAGTGCAATGACATAATCTCGGCTCACTGCAACCTCTACTTCCTTGGTTCAAGTGATTCTCGTGCCTCAGCCTCTCAAGTAGCTGGGACCACAGGTACACACCATCATGCCCAGCTAATTTTTGTATTTAGTAGAGATGGAGTTTTGCCATGTTGGCCAGGCTAGTCTTGAACTCCTGACCTCAAGTGATCCACCTGTCTCGGCCTCCCAAAGTGCTGGGATTACAGGTGTGAGCCACCACGCCTGGTCCAAGCCTAATTTCTAAACCAGAGAGGAGAATAGAGATGTGCGTGCCTAGTCTGTTGCCAGAAATGAAGAGCCTACAAAGTTTTAGGCCACGGGGTATAGCACAGCCACAAATGACATTTCTGGAGCCCTTAGCACACCCACACAATGCTACCCTCATTTTAGGGAGGAGTAACCCCAGGCACTGTACAGAGGGCACTGCCCTCAGGAAGACCCAGAGCCTCCTCCAGGCAAATTCTCCCTCAACCTAACAGTACTCACCCACCAAAGGAAGGCAGCAGATCCTCTTCTTGTCTGATCAACACTGACTTTTCCTGGTAACAGCAACTCTCCTTCCTCCAGGAATCCAAATAAAGCTGAGAGTGAGCACTTCCCTCCACTTCCCTGCCTACCCGGCTCCACGCCCCCTCCCCAAGCCAAAGCCAAAGAACCTTACAGCAGAGTCATGACACAAGACCCACACTAGGAACTAGGATAGAAACCTTGCAGCAGAGTCTTGAGACAAGGCCCACACTAGGAACTGGGACAGAAATTGAATGCAATGATGTATAAACAGCGTAGGAGCAAAAAAAAAAAAAAAAAAAAAAACACGTCCTGGGTAATTCCCCTTTAACAGTGGACCTCCTGCAAGAAGAGGAAAAGATGGGATACTCCCCAGCTCAGAAGCTACAATTTGTTACAAACCAACAGAATTTCGCACCCCTGCCTTTCTCCCCACACAGTGCACAGCAGGCAGATGCTCTGAAGGAAGGATAATCCCAGGAACATGGGTGACTGCTCAACAGCCCCTCTGCAGGGCATCCAATCAAACTCCAAAGAAGGGGAAAGACAGAAACTCTCTTTAAGAAAGAAAAAACAACAAAGCAAACAAACTGTGGGGGGTGTGGGGGAGGAGACCCAAAACAGATTCTCTGTACATGTGGTTGAGGAGCTCTTGGGGCTAGAAAGTAAAATTCTTCATAGCTGGTCAAATGGTGCAGATGGTGACCAGTTGTAGAGTTTCCCAACGTGGTCATGTGGTAGAAGCAAGAATTAACCCCTACCCCCACCCACCTACCTTTTCAAAGTTCTGGATGCAGTTTTATCACTTGAAAAGTTCATTTGAGTGTTTGGTTTGAGAGCTTCCCTCAGCTAGCTCTGTCTGATATTAATTTGGCTAAATGTGGTTGCAAGACATGGAGACGGGAAATGAATACGCAGTCCCACTTGATTAAATAAAGAAGACTGAGAGAAGACATATTTGCTCTTGCAAAACCGAAAGGAAATGTAAAGGCTATTCCTTCCAGGTTTTGCCTGGAATCAAAGGAATCGCACAGCTAGCCAAAGACTCAAAACTGCTTCCCTATGCGTTTTCTCCACAACCTCCCGCTCTTCAGCTTCCTTCCTCTCCCTCAAAGCCGCAATCATAAAGGCAAACAGTGAAGTGTAAGGAAAATCCCTTTATAAGCAGAGATGCTCAGTAAACTGGAATACAAGTCACAGCAGGGGAGGTGGAAGGCTGGCAGGCTGCCAGAGGCCCTGCAGGCTCTCACCCCAAAGCGAGTGTAGGGGGCTGCAAACCTTTCAGAACTGGACTGATGGAGCTTCGCTAGAGATAGACTGTGGACCTGACACTCACCCTGTGCCCACATGGGCAGGGCACACAGCAGACAGCCTCATTCTCCCCCCAGTGAGGGTGAGGACCCTGACTGCCCACAGAGCTTAGGAGGGTTCACTTGGCCACAGCTTGTAGCTGTCACTAGTCAAACCTCATTTACTCACCCATATATGCTATGCCCACCTGTAAAGTACACAGGTCCTTGCTTACCCCTTGAGAGAGCTTGGAGTCCTAATCTAGCAGATGCCTTCACTTTTCTTTTTAAGCAGCTCCATCTGTTTAGACACCTGTCAGCATGAGAAGGCAGAATCTTCTGCCCACAGGCTTGTAACTGAGCAAGACCTGCCCTTGTTCCTCTCTCCTTCACCAGCACGAGGGCCTGCCACCTACACACAAGGCAGAGCCCAAGCCTCTTTGTTCTTTTTTTTTTCTTTCCTTTGAGACAGAGTCTCGCTCTGTTACCCAAACGGGAGTGCAGCAGTGCCATCTCAGCTCACTGCAACCTCTGCCTCCCAGGTTCAGGCAAGTCTCCCGCCTCAGCCTCCTGAGCAGCTGGGATTACAGGTGCGCACCACCATGTCCATCTAATTTTTTTTTTTTTTGAAACAGAGTCTTGCTCTGTCACCAGGCTGGAGTGCAGTGACATGATCTCAGCTCACAGCAACCTCTGCCGCATGGGTCCAAGCAGTTCTCCTGCCTCAGCCTACCAAGTATCTGGGACTATAGGCATGCGCCACCATGCCCAGCTAATGTTTGTACTTTTAGTACAGACAGGGTTTCACCATGTTGGCCATGATGTTCTCGATCTCTTGACCTTATGATCCACCCGCCTCAGCCTCCCAAAGTGCTGGGGTTACAGGTGTGAGCCACCGCACCCAGACTAATTTTTGTATTTTTAGTAGAGATGGGGTTTCACCATGTTGGCCAGGCTGGTCTCGAACTCTTGACTTCAAGTGATCCACCCACCTCGGCCTCCCAAAGTTCTGGAATTACAGGCATGAGCCATCATGCCTGGCCCCAAGCCTCTTTGTTCTTTGTTTGTTTTTTTTTTTAGACGGAGTCTCGCTCTGCCGCCCAGGCTGGAGTGTAGTGGCGCGATGCCGGCTCACTGCAAGCTCCGCCTCCCAGGTTCACGCCATTCTCCCGCTTGAGCCTCCCGAGTAGCTGGGACTACAGGCACCCGCCACCATGCCTGGCTAATTTTTTTGTATTTTTAGTAGAGATGGAGTTTCACCATGTTAGCCAGGATGGTCTCGATCTCCTGACCTCGTGATCCGCCCGCCTTGGCCTCCCAAAGTGCTGGGATTACAGGCGTGAGCCACCGTGCCCAGCCAAGACTACGAGTTTAAAACCTTAGTCCCTTTGGCTTTAAGAACAAAGAGGCCAGTAGCTCATGCCTGTAATCCCAGCACTTTGGGAGGCTGAGGTAGGTGGATCACTTGAGCACAGGAGTTTGACACCATCCTTGGCAACATGGCAAAACCCTGTCTCTGCAAAAAATACAAAATTTAGCCAGGTGTGGTGGCACATGCCTGTGATCCCAGCTACTCGGGAGGCTGAAGTGGGAGGATCACTTAAGCCCTGGGAGATGGAGGCTGCAGTGACCCATGATCACACCACTGCACTCCTGGGTGACAGAGTAAGACGTGAGACCCCATTTCCAAAAAGAAAAAAGAAAAAACAATCCCAGGAAATCCTTTGAAGCTTTAAAATCCAAGACTAGCCTGGCCAACATGGTGAAACCCTGTCTCTACTAAAAATACAAAAATTAGCTGGGCGTGGTAGTGGGCACCTATAATCCCAGCTACTCAGGAGGCTGAGGCAGGAGAATCGTTTGAACCTGGGAGGCGGAGGTTGCAGTGAGCCAAGATCGTGCCATTGCACTCCAGACTGGGCAACAGGGTGAGACTCCATCTCAAAAAAAAAAAAAAAAAAAATCCAGCACATGCTTCTACTCCTCCCATCTTCTTCCTGAAGAGACCAGTTAAATCAGGAATGAAAACCCATTTAGACTGGGTGCAGTGATTCACACCTGCAATCCTACAGCTTTGGGAGGCTGAGGCAGGAAGGTCGCTTCAGACCAGGAGTTCAAGACCAGCCTGGGCAACACAGTGAGACCCTGTCTCTACAAAAAAATTTAAAAATTAGCCAGGCATGGTGGTGCACACTTGTAGTTCCACAGCTACTTGGGAGGCTGAGGCTTGAGGATCATTTGAGCCAAGGCATTCGAGGTTACGGTGAGCTATAATTGTACCATAGCACTCCAGCCTAGGCAACAGAGCAAAACCTTGTCACTGCAAAACAAAACAAAACAAAACATTTAGTTGCCACGGACCTATAAACTAGTCACTTTGGAGGACCAAATGGCAGAATCTATTAATATAAAGGGTAACTTCCCTTTGACCCAATCATTCTACTTATAAATATGTACCCTAGAGCAAAACAAACATGTCACAAGGAGGAATGAATAAGGATGGTCACTGCATCTGTGCAGTTTGTAATACTGGAAAAATGGCAACAACCTAAAGGTGCATCGCCAGGGGAATAGTTAAATTATGGTTTATTCATACAATAAAATCACAGGCAACAGTAAAAAAAATTAAATAAAGATCTTCAAGACATACTGTCAACTGAAAAATCCAGTTGTGAAGGGCAGTACAGTTTCATTTACATTAAAGAAAGAAAAAAAACTATAGAAACCCAAACCATTTCATAGGTACCCAGAAGAAGGTGAATACATAGAAAAAAATCTGGCAAGCTGCAAGGACTCACACCAAATGGATAAAGAGGGTTTCTTTAGCGAGGGCCCTGAGATTGGGTGGGATGGTCACAGAGAATTTTGACTTTATCTGTATAGTCTAAGTTTTTAACATCTGAGGTCAGGTGCAGTACCTCATGCCTGTAATCCCAGCACTTTGGGAGGCTGAGGTGGGTGGATCACTTCAGTCCAGAAGTTCAAGACCAGCCTGGACAACATACCAAGACCCCATCTCTACAAAAAAAAAAAAAACACAGAAGAATTAGCAGGGTGTGGTGGCATGTGCCTGTAGACCCAGCCACTCGGAGGCTAAGGTGGGAGGATCACTTGAGCCTGGGAGGTTGAGGCTGCAGTGAGCCAAGATCACACCTCTGCACTCCAGCCTGGCCAACAGAGACCCTGTTTCAAAAAAAAAATCTGAAATTTATCTATGTATTATCTATATACTTAATGTTGGAAAGATGATCTTCCCCCTCTGCTATGTGGCACCAGCAGCCATCACACTGGCTACTGTGGCATCACTCCAAATGCAGTGACACTAATCTAGACATGCCAGGAAGCTAGGTGGTATGATTTGAATGTCTGCCTCCTTCAAAAGGCATGTTGAAACTCAATCTCCAATCTGGCAGTATTGAGAGGTGGGGCCTTTAAGAGGTGATTAGGTCATGAGGGCCCTGCCCTCATATATAAATAAGTTAATGGATTATCACAGAGGTGGGCAATGGGGGTAGAAACTGGTGGGTTTATAAAGAAGAGAGACCTAAGCTAGCAAGTTCAGCCCCCTTGCCATGTGATGTCCCTGGGACTCTGCAGGGACTCCTCACCAGCAAGAAGGCCTTCATCAGATGGGGCCCTTTAACCTTGGACTTCTCAGCCTCTGTAACTGTAAGAAATAAATTCCTTTTCTTTATAAATTACCAGTTTCAGATATTCTGTTATAAGCGGCAGAAAATGGACTAGAACATTAGGAGCCATCCTTGGCTGGCAACTAAAATGGCACCACTGGCATTTTCAACCAGGCTAGCTTTTTAAAAAAAAATTTGAGACAAGGTCTTGCTCTGTTTCCCAGGCTGGAGCATGGTGGCACCATTATGGCCCACTGTAGCCTCAACCTCCTGGGCTCAAGCGATCCTTCCACCTCAGCTTCCCGAGTAGCTAAGACTACAGGCGTGCCACCATGCCTTTTTTTTTTTTTTTTGAGACAGAGTCTTGCTCTGTCACCCAGGCTGGAGTGCAGTGGCGCAATCTCAGCTCACTGCAACCTCTGCCTCCCGGGTTCAAGTGATTCTCCTGCCTCAGCCTCCTGAGTAGCTGGGACTACAGGCGCATGCCACCACGCCCAGCTAATTTTTTGTATTTTTAGTACAGACAAGGTTTCACCATATTGGCCAGGCTGATCTTGATCTCCTGACCTCATGATCTGCCTGCCTCGGCCTCCCAAAGTGCTGGGATTACAGGAGCCAATGCGCCCAGCCTGTTTCACGGCTTTTTTAGTGACAAAGATAAAATACATTTTTTTTAAAAGAAAGAGAAAACAGATCTTTTGTTCATCTTGCTAATTAGAATCCAAATTTAAGAATATAACATTTTTACTTATTTGATTTTATATTTGTATCTTTTATTTATTTTATTATTGTTTTAGAGACAAGGTCTCACTGTGTCACACAGGCTAGAGTGTAGTGGTACAATCATAGCTCACTGCAGGCTCAAACTCCTGGGCTCAAGCAATCCTCCCGTCTTAGCCTCTCAAATAGCTGGCACTACAGATGTGAGCCACAACGCCTGGCCATATATTTGTATCTTTCTAATCTTATGCTGAACATCTTGCTTTCTAACATAATTACTTATTTGCTTTATCCTATTATGTCCATATACTAGTTTCAGAATAATATCAATATTTTTATTAACAACATGATTACTAAAAACGGTTTTTTCCGTCTGTGTATACATTAGGGATATACATACAAATTACTATATTTTAAGATCTCTGTGTATTGTTTTGACACCAATTTGGTATGCTGTGAATTTCACTTGTTTTATTTTGCTTCTGAGTTTTAGGAAATGTGGCAGGCAGACTCTAAGGTGGCCCCATGGTCCCCATCCCCTTGGTACTCAAGCCCTGTCTAATACTTTCCCCCAAGTGTGGGCGAGACCTATAACTTGCTTCTTGCTAACAGAATATGGCAAAAGTAAAGATATTTTAAAGATGTAAATTAATGTCCCAAATCACTTTATTAATTTTTTTTTCAGTTTTAGTTGTAGTAAAATACATCAACACAAAATTCACCAATTTAGCCATCTTTAAGTGGCATTAAGTACATTCATATTGTTGTGCAACCATAAGAACCTTCCATTTCCAGGACTTCTTTTTTCATCTTCCCCAACTGAAACTCTATACCCAGTAAACAGTAACTCCCCATTCTACTGCTTCCAACCCCTGGAAACCAACATTTTGCCTTGTCTCTATGAACCTAACTACTCTAAGTACCTTATATAAGTGGAATCATACAATATTTGTCTTTTTGTGTCTGGCTTATTTCACTTGCCATAATGTCTTCTGGGTTCATCCATGTTGTAGCCTGCAGCATGTGGCAGAATTTCCTTCCTTTTATTAAGGCTGAGTAATATTCCATTATATGTATATACCATACTTTGTTTACCCATTCATCTGTTGATGGACACGAGTTACTTCCACTTTTTGGATGCTATGAAAACTGGTACACAAATATCTGTTCAAGTCCCTGCTTTCAGTTCTTTTGGATACATACCCAGAGGTGAGATTGCTGGATCATACAGTAATTCCATATTGAACTTTCTGAAGAACCACCAGACCATTTTCCACAGCAGCTGCACCATTTTACATTCCTATCAACAGTGTACAAGGGTGCCAATTTCTTCACATGCTTGCTAACATACTATTTTCTGGTTTTTTTTTTGATAGTAGCCATTCCAATGGCTGTGAGGCCAAAGTAGATGATTTTGTGTTAATTAAAAGGGAGGCCCTTTTCACAAGACGGTGCCGAAAGCAAAGAAGGAAGCTCCTGCTCCTCCTAAAGCCGAAGCCAAAGCAAAGGCTTTGAAGGCCAAGAAGGCAGTGTTGAAAGGTGTCCACAGCCACAAAAAAAAGAAGATCCGCACGTCACCTACCTTCCGGCGGTGACGTGCGGATTCTGGAGGCAGCCCAAGTACCCTCAGAAGACCAACCCCGGAGAACAAGCTTGACCACTATGCTATCATCAAGTTCCCACTGACCACTGAGTCCACCATGAAGAAGACAGAAGACAACAACACACTTGTGTTCACTGTGGATGTTAAGGCCAACAAGCACCAGATCAAATAGGCTGTGAAGAAGCTCTATGACACTGATGTGGCCAAGGTCAACATCCTGATTCAGCGTGATGGAGAGAAGAAGGCATATGTTGGACTGGCTCCTAATTACGATGCTTTGGATGTTGCCAACAAAATTGGGATCATCTAAACTGAGTCCAGCTGGGTAATTCTAAATATATGTATATCTTTTCACCATAACAAAAACAAAACAAAAAAAAGGGTGGGCGTGGTAGCTCACTCACACCTGTAATCTCAGCACTTTGGGAGGCCAAGGAGGGTGGATCATGAGGTCAGGAGTTCAAGACCAGCCTGGCCAAGATGGCAAAACCCCATCTGTACTAAAAATACAAAAAGTAGCTGGGTGCAGTGGCAGGCACCTGTAATCCCAGCTACTCAGGAGGCTGAGACAGGAGAATTGCTTGAACCCAGGTGGCAGAGGTTGTAGTGAGCCAAGATCGTGCCACTACACTCCAACCTGGGCAATAGAGTGAGACTCCTGTCTCAAAAGAAAAAAAGAAAAAAAAAAGGGGAGAGGCTGGTCACGGTGGCTCACACCTGAAATCCCAGCACTTTGGGAGGCCGAGGCAGACAGATCACCTCAGGTCAGGAGTTCCAGACCAGCCTGACCAACATGGTGAAACCCTGTCCTCTACTAAAATTACAAAAAAAAACAATTATCCAGGCGTGGTGGCCGGTGCCTATAATCCCAGCTACTCGGGAGGCTGAGGCAGGAGAATGGCTTGAACCTGGGAGGCGGAGTTTGCAAAGAGCCAAGATCATGCCATTGCACTCCAGGCTGGGCAACAAGAGTGAAACTCCATCTCAAAAAAAAAAAAAAAAAAAAAAAGGAGATTCTCCTGGGTGGCCTTGACTGAAACAGGTAAAAGCCCTTTAAAAGGGAACTGTACCCCTACACAAACATCAGACCCTTCCTCCATTGCTGCTTTGAAGAAGCAAGCTGCCTTGAATCCTAAAGTTGCAAGGAAAGGAATTCTGTCAACAACCTGAGGGAATTTGGAGGCATATTCTTCCCCAGGGGAGCCTCAAATAAGAATGCAGCCTGTATATGAACATGGAAAAAAAGAAAAGAATGCAGCCTGGTAAACACCTTAATTGTAGGCTTGCAAGGGCCTGGGCAGAGGACCTAGAGATAAGCTGTGCCCAAACTCTAGACACACAGAAATTGTGTTTTAAGCCACTAATTTTTTGTTGTTGTTTTGTTTTTTGTTTGTTTTTTGAAACAGAGTCTCGCTCTGTCACCCAGGCTAGAGTGCAGTGGCGCAATCTTGGCTCACCGCAACCTCTGTTTCCCAGGTTCAAATGATTCTCCTGCCTCAGTCTCCCAAATAGCTGGAATTACAGGTGTGCACCACCATGCCTGGCTAATTTTTTGTTTGTTTGTTTTGTTTGTTTGTTTGTTTTTTAGTAGAGACAGGGTTTTGGCATGTTGCCCAGGCTGGTCTTGAAATCCTGGCCTCAAGTGATCCGCCCACCTCAGCCTCCCAAAGTGCTGGGATTACAGGCGTAAGCCACTGTGCCCGGCCTGCTTAAACATCAACTTTTAACCCAGAGAGAATTTTGGTTGGCCTCATCCCCAGCAACCCAAAAAAAGATAAATTAATGAAACACTAACTTCTCTTTAACTCAGTCACTGGCCATCTTAGTGTAAGGTGAAAGCGTTACTTATTAGCACTGACTATTTTTCTTCTACCAGGTCATGGGTGCAAATAGTCACCCAAAATGTATTATGTATACCCTCCTGTTCAAGACAAAATCAGATCCTCTAGTTAAGAGTCTCCTCTCTTAGCTTTATTCTCTGATACAATTTTCTTACTGTGTAACCTTGAAGAAGCCACTTAACTTCTCTGCATCTATTTTTTCACCTACCAAAACATGATGGGATGATATACTGTATACCTTGAAGGTTTTTTTTTTTTAGAATCCAAGAAAACAAAATATGTAAAAATTGCCTTGTGTACTGAAAATACGGTACAAATTAAGCAGTTGCTATTCATTTGAAAGATCTGACCACTGGAAAACACGGCCACTATTTACTTAAAAAGAAATGAAGACAGAAGGATCCAGTAGAACTGAGACACAGACATAGAATCCACCCACATAGGAAGAGCAGATGGTTTCTTCGAGGAGCCATGATTCCAATTTTCAGCTTAGGAAACTAACTCCCTTCTTCCTGCCTTAGTTTACACCAAGAAGCACAGCTATAGTACTTATGGATGTTTTCAGAAGTCACCCAGCTGGGTCAGACCTGGAGGACCTGGGAAGCATCGAGAAGAGGAAGGGGGAAGGACTTGTTTGCAAGAAACCAGACTGGAGCACAGAAGAAGGGGTCACAAAAATATCGATTAGAAAACAAACAAACAAACAAATAAAAAGCCAAAAAAACCCCAGCATTAATAAATGGTCTCCTTTGGGAGGCCAAGGCAGGCAGATCACGAAGTCAGGAGTTCGAGACCAGCCTGGTCAACATGGTGAAACTCCGTTTCTACTAAAAAATACAAGAATTAGCCAGGCGTGGTGGCGTGTGCCTGTAGTCCCAGCTACTCGGGAGGCTAAGGCAAGAAAATTGCTTGAACCTGGGAGGCGGAGGTTGTAGTGAGCTGAGATTGCGCCACTGCGCTCCAGCCTGGGCAATAGAACAAGACTCCGTCTCAATAAATAAATAAGTAAATAAGTAAATAAATAAATAAATAAATAAATGGTCTCTGGGTTCGGCAGTCTAGATTCCCAAATCACCAACTCCACACCCAACGCTTAAATCCCCTCTACAAGCGCCTGGGCCAGCAACTGCCCAGACTACTAGGAAAACTTCAGGGATGGTGAGTTTACTGCCTCCCAGTGCCTAGCCACATTAGGAAATTCTGCTACATCCCAATGAAGAGTTAACAGCTTTCTAGCTCTCTATTCTGAGTAACAAAAAGTCAAATCCCTTTTCCATATGGTAAGACCTCAACTATTTTTAAATACCTGTTGTGGGTCATAGTTCAACTCCCTACATATTCCATCTCAAAGTCTTTTCGTCTTCAAACTAGAATGTTTCCAGTTACCTCACTTTTATAGCCATTCCTCATAGATGGACAGTTTTGAAAGGTTTTGCCAGTTTGAATGCCACCATTCTCTGGACACGCTCTGATTGGTTTAAATTCCTTGTTGAATGTTGCATCCAGAAGGGGCTGTTGGGTCAGAGACGGGACATGAGGCAGGCACTTACCTCTGAGTATCTGTGTAAAGAACAGCTCCTCAGTTGTCTATGTACCTGCCCAAATTTCAAAGTTTCCCTACCAATCAGATACAGGAAGGGGGTTATAGATTACCAATTTGGGGTGATTTGATTATAGGAAGTGATAGCAATAAACCATTAGTGAACCCTTTTGGTGTTCAGGCCAGACTCTTCCAGGACATTTCTACCTGCTTGGAGAGATGGAGAAGGGACTGAGTTGTGAGGATGAACTCAGGTAGTGCAGGGCTTTCCAAGAGCCACAGAGTCTGAGTAGCCTGTGGGCCTCCAGCCTCAAAGAATTTCCTTAATGTTGGAATATGGCCAGCCTTAAAGCTGCCAAAAGTGGGAAGAGTCCTGTGTCTTATTTTACGGACTTGAAAGACTACACAGTGCTTCCTCAGTGCCTGGACTGCCAAATGGCCATGACTACAGGTGAGAACACAGTGGCAGCCGCGGCAGGGGCCACCCTGCCTAGTGGAATCACCTTCAAAAGGAGAGCTGGGCATATGTGCCAGACTGTAAAATCTGCGGACCTTGTGACCCACAATCCCACTTTAGAAACTGATCCTGAGATAACTGGACGCAGTTGCCAAGATGTTCATATATGGGCAACAATCTTATAGTGTTGTTTAAAATAGGGAAAACTGGAAACTATCTGCAAGTTCATCCAGAGGGGTCTATTTATCCTAGAGGGGTCTGTTATGTTAGTATCATACAATGAAATGCCATACAACAATTACAAGCACTGCTATGGAGATATACATATATATATATATATATATATTTTTTTTTTTTTTTTTTTTTTTTTTGAGACAGAGTTTTGCTCTTGTCGCCCAGGCTGGAGTGCAATGGTGCAATCTTGGCTCACTGCAACCTCCGCCTCCCAGGTTCAGGCGATTCTCCTGCCTCAGCCTCCCAAGTAGCTGGGATTACAGGCGCCCGCCACCTCACCCAGATAATTTTTGTATTTTTAGTAGAGATGGGGTTTCATCACATTGGCCAGGCTAGTCTCGAACTCCTGACCTCAGGTGATCCACCTGCCTTGGCCTCCCAAAGTGCTGGGATTACAGGCGTGAGCCACTGTGCCCGGCTGAACTATAGTTACTTAGCTAGAAAGACTTCCATGACTGTGTGAAGAAAGCATGTTAATATATACAGTACTTAGTAAAACTGCCTATTTTATGTATAGAGACATATCTAGAAGGATGGTAACCAAATAAAAATGGCTGTCTCAGAAGCATAATATTTATTTTTGTTTTCAACATATATTTATTTAAGTTACAAAATAACATAGGCTTATTATAAGAAAGTCAAACGACAAAGAAATTTATAAAGTAAAACATGAAAATCTCTTTTCCCATCAGTCCCATTTCTCAGCTATTAACATTTGCTGTTAACATCTGATATGCAATCTTTAAGACTTTCTTTTGAGCATGTATAATCAAAGTCATACTTTTTTTTTTTTTTAAGTAAAAATGAAGCTCCAGTCTACCCATTGTTCTGTGACATGGTTTCTTCATGTTTTCAGTGTTGCCTGGATTTTTTAAATGTCCTTTTTGTAATTAGGAAAACAATAACATTATATTTGTTTGGGGGAATAAAAGTGTACCAGCCAAGGACAGAAGACAATGAATGTGTGATGTGAGTGGCCCAGTGAAGAGAAGCAAAGGACAAGGTTTTCCTGTGTTCAGGTCACCACGGTACTCAGGAGGACCTAGACATGCCCGGTTGGCCCAGGAGGTTGATAGTGTCCTGTTCTTCCTAAATCTTCAAAGCCAAACATAGGCTGCTGGAGCTAGGCCTGGGGCTAGGGGATATTGGGCTGCAGCCTCTCCCAGAGATGCGTTCCCTGCCCAGCACAGTGCCCCAGGTATGCAGCTTCCACTGGGCCAAGCAGGACAAGGCAGAGAAGGACCCCCACTGCTGTTTCAGAGTCTACCTGCTGCATGCCAGCAAAACAACAATCCACTGCCTGGGGGTGCTGCAATCCCTCTTTAAAAGCACCCGAATTCCCTCCCTTTTCTCTTCCTCCCCTGGCTCAAGCTCCAACTGTCATCTGTCCAGAGAGAGGGCTCTGTGAGGAGTCAGAAATGCTGCTTGAACCTCATCAGAACCCTCAAGGATGGGCCATTCTGTTCTCTTGGTCCTTGAGTCCTGGAAAGAACCTAAACAACAAGCTTGTCCTCATGTCTGCCCTGCAAGGCAAGAAGACAGGCCTGGCGGTGGAGACCCACTCCCAGGGAAGCCCAAGCAGTACTGTGTCTGGCTTAGGGGCACCAGTCATTTTCCACTGAGAGAGCTATGAAGAAACTGAGTAAGAAAGCAGATCACTGTATCTCATCCAAAGCTATTCCAATAAACACATTCTCCTCAGTACCAGAGAGCATACCTTGAAGTGTAACCTGACCACACCTGCACTTGTGGCTTAGATTGCTTCTCAGGACTCACTGTCCCCAGCCTCTGAGTTCTTTTAAAAATTCAGTCATGTGGCCAGGCATGGTGGCTCAAGCCTGTAATCCCAGAAATGTTGGGGGCTGAGGCAGGCAGATGGCTTGAGTCCAAGAGTTTGAGACCAGCCTGAGTAACATGGGGAAACCCCAGCTCTACAAAAAATGGAAAAATTAGCCAGGCATGGTGGTGTGCACCTGTAGCCCCAACTACTCGGGAGGCCGAGGTGGAAGGATCACCTAAGCCCCAGGAGGTGGAGGTTGCAGTGAGCTGTGATTGCACCACTGCACTCCAGCCTGGGTAACAGAACCAGACCCTGCCTCAAAAAAAAAAAAAAGAAAAAGAAAAAGAAAAGAAAAATTTGGCTGGGCCCAGTGGCTCATGCCTGTAATCCCAGCACTTTGGGAGGCCAAGGTGGATGGATCACTTGAGGTCAGGAGTTTGAGACCAGCCTGGCCAACATGGTGAAACCCTGTCTCTACTAAAAATACAAAAATTGGCTGGGCACGGTGGCTCACGCCTGTAATCCTAGCACTTTGGGAGGCCGAGGTGGGTGGATCACAAGGTCAGGAGATTGAGTCCATCCTGGCTAACATGGTGAAACCCCGTCTCTACTAAAAATACAAAAAATTAGCTGGGCATGGTGGCAGGCGCCTGTAGTCCCAGCTACTCGGGAGGCTGAGGCAGGAGAATGGCGTGAACCCGGGAGGCGGAGCTTGCAGTGAGCAGAGATTGTGCCACTGCACTCCAGCCTGGGTGACAGAGTGAGACTCTGTCTCAAAAATAAAAAATAAAAAAATACAAAAATTAGCTAGACGTGGTGGCAGGCACCTGTAATCCCAGCTACTCAAGAGGCTGATATAGGAGAATTGCTTGAACCCGGGAGGCACAGGTTGCAGTGAGCCGAGATGGCGCCACTGCACTCTAGCGTGGGCGACAGAGCAAGACTCCATCTCAAAAAAAAAAAAAAAAAAAAATCAGTCATAGTTATCTTTTTTCTTTTCCGATAATAAAACCCATGCTCTATGCAAAAAAACTTTCAAAATGGCAAAACAGTACAAAAAGGAAACTATCAATGACATATAACCCCATCACCCTAAGATGGTCTTTGGTGAATATTTTCACATGTCTGCCAGTGATCTATGTGGGCATGTACATATTGTTAACAGAATTGGAATCCAACTGTATGAAGTGTTGTGATCCGGTTTTTTCTTTTTCTTTCTTTCTTTTTTGAGACAGGGTCTCACTCTGCCACATAGGCTGGAGTGTAGTGGCACAATCTTGGTTCACGCAACCTCTAACTCCCCAGATGAGGGTCAGGTGATCCTCTCACCTCAGCTTCCCAAGTAGTTTGGAAGGACTACAGATGCACACTACCATGCCTGGCTAATTTTTGTAATTTTTGTAGAGATAGGGTTTTGCCATGTTGCCCAGACTGGTCTTGAACTCCTAGGCTCAAGCAATCAACCCACCTTGGCCTCCCAAAGTGCTGAGATTACAGGCATGAGCCACTGCCCTGGCCTTTTTTTTTTTTCTTGACAGGTTTTGGATGGGGTGCAGTGGCGCACGCCTGTAATCCCAGCACTTTGGGAGGCCAAGGCAGGCAGATCACAATGTCAGGAGATCGAGACCATCCTGGCTAACACAGTGAAACCCTGTCTCTAATAAAAATACAAAAAATTAGCCAGGCATGGTAGTGGGCGCCTGTAATCCCAGCTACAAGGGAGGCTGAGGCAGGAGAATGGCATAAACCCAGGAGGTGGAGGTTGCAGTGAGCTGAGATCGTGCCACTGCACTCCAGCCTGGGCGACAGAGCGAGACTCTGTCTCAAAAAAGGCCTTTCCTTTTCTTTTGAATATGTTTTAATAACAACATAATTTTTTTTTTGTCTGCATTTCCGCCTCCCGGTTCAAGTGTCCTCTTGCCTCAGCCTCATGGATCCAGTACCCACCACCATGCCTGGTAGACAGTCTCACACTATTGCCCGGGCCGGAGTGCAATGGCATAATCTCGGCTCACTGCAACCTCCGCCTCCCAGGTTCAGGCGATTCTCCTGCCTCAGCCTCCCACGTAGCTGGGATTACAGGTGCCCGCCACCACGCCTGGCTTATTTTTTGTATTTTTTAGTAGATATGGGGTTTCACTATGTTGGCCAGGCTGGTCTTGAACTCCTGACCCTCTGAGCCACCCACCTTGGCCTCCCAAAGTGCTGGGATTATAGGCGTGAGCCACCGCGCCCGACCTAATTTTTGTACTTTTAATAGAGACGGGGTTTCACCATGTTGGCCCTGCTGGTCTCGAACTCCTGACCTCAGGTGATCCACCCATCTCAGCCTCCCAAAGTAATGGGGTTACAGGTATGAGCCACTGCACCCAGCCATAAATAATATTGATTGTTTCTATGTATAATGCCAGGCTCTGCATCAGGAACACTACCTATATTATGAAGTAGATATTACTATTACCTGTGTTTCACAGATGAAGTAACCGACTGTTGGAGATGTTCAATTTTGGTCCCACATGGCCCAACTAGGATTTTAACCCAGGCAACCTGCCATTTGGATTCCTGCTCTCAGCCACGTTCTTCTCCAGCCCTCTTCACTGAACACTCTATCATGAGCAGTTTCCAGTCATCAAAGTGCTTTACCTCCTGCAGAGATGCTAGTTCTACAGTCCTAACTCTCCAGCGGCAACCTCTGCTTGCCAGTGGGCTTCACTGCCCCCTGCAGAAAGCATCCCTGAATTGCAGGTGCTAGAGACAAAAGGGCCACATTCGTCTGAAAGAGCCAACCAATTAAAACTCCACAGGAGTCCAGAGATAAGAGACCTAGTCTGAGGGTGAATTATCCTAGCTGAATGCCTGTATCAAATAGATACCTTCGGCCAGGCGCGGTGGCTCACGCCTGTAATCACAGCACTTTGGGAGGCCGAGGCAGGTAGATAACAAGGTCAGGAGATTGAGACCATCCTGGCTAACCCGGTGAAACCCCGTCTCTACTAAAAATACAAAAAAAAAAATTAGCTGTGCGTGGTGGCGGGCGCCTGTAGTCCCAGCTACTCCGGAGGCTGAGGCAGGAGAATGGTGTGAACCTGGAAGGCAGAGCTTGCAGTGAGCCAAGATTGCACCACTGCACTCCAGCCTGGGCGACAGAGCGAGACTCCGTCTCAAAAACAATAAATAGACTCTTTCTACTAAGAGTTTCAAGTCATTTAATGTAGTTCTCCAATGTAGGATACAGACCTATAGAAGCTAAAGGAACTTGCTAAAGAAAATCCTTCAGCAACACAGCAGGAGATGCATACCCCCCCAACCCCAACAAACTCTCTAGGCACTGTAATTGATTCCTCTACCATAGGCCAGAGCACAGGACCCAGCTAAGGCAACTCATTTCTCAGGGCCTCTGAAATCTCACAGAGATGGCTACCTCTCCACCTGAGCTGTTATTCAGAAGTGGAAAACATTCTCTAAGTCATTTGTTGGCCGACTTTTGCAGTGAACGGCCAGAGATAAAATATTTCAGGCTTTGAGGGCCATATCATTCTTGTTACAACTACTTAACTCCACTGCTGTGGCACAAAAGAAGCCCAGGTAATCCATGATGTGTATGTCTATGTTCCAGTATAATTTTACTTATAAAAACAGGTGGTTATCAGGATTTGGCCTGCAGGCTGTACTTGCCAACCTCTGCTCTCAGGGTTTAAGTTTTCCCTAAAAATACCCAGATTTATATATTGGCTAAATCACTTAAATTTTAGGGCACAAACTCATTTCTGAGGGACTGACCTGTTTTTCTTCAGTGCAGTAGGAACACAATCTTTCAACTATTAATCTAAAATCTTAGGAAAGTGCAGAGAAATCAAGGGTTGTTTTGTCTTATAGTTGGTCAGTATTACTAACAGATAAAAGTGAAAATATTTCACCGATCCACAGCAACCAGAAAAGAGGATGAATCAGGTTGAGGCAAAGAAAATGTCAGGAAAATTAAAAAGAGTGTGAGGGAGAAAAATGATATGAATATAACCAGGCAGCTCCATTTGGCTTTAGTTAGCTGACTGGGGCAATAGGCAGCTTAGCGAAACCAGAAAACGAGAGCTTGAGGCTGGGCGCGATGGCTCATGCTTGTAACCCCAGTACTTTGGGAGGCCAAGGTGGGTGGATCGCTTGACCCCAAGAGTTGGAGACCAGTGTGGCCAACGTGGCGAAACCTCATCTCTACTAAAAATACAAAAATTAGCCGGGTGTGGTGGTGCATGCCTGTAATCCCAGCTACTCAGGAATCTGAGGCATGAGAACAGTATGAACCTAGGAGGTGGAGGCTGCAGTAAGCCGAGATCGCACCACTGCACTCCAGCTTGGGTGACAGAGTAACACTCTGTCTCCAAAAAAGAGACAGACAGCTTGACAGGTCTCATTGGTAATGATGGAACACCTCTTTCCAGAAAGCTTTACCTGAGGAAAAGATATTAAGACCACATACATTTGGGACATGAGAGAAGAAAGCCAGGTGAGCTGTAGATGAGAAGCTGCCTGCAGCCTAGTAACATCTTACCTGGGGATATACTCTGAGCTCTTCACTCAACCTTCCTGACTGCCTTCACTCACCTGCAGGGCAGGGAAGAGGAGGCAAGGCCTGATCTCCCCCTTGGATCTGAGAAGATAGCCCTGTGGTGTGCTGCTGAGCACAGCAATGCCGAGGCTGCTAACACCCCCAAGATAAGGGGGTCCCCTTCTTAGGCTGGAGAGCCTCGGGATACAGCAGGCTTGAGACAGGATTCTGCTGAGTTCAAGACCCCGGGGACTGGAATGGCAGAGCTGAGAAGTATCCATGACCCTGAGGGCTGCGCTCCAACTGCTGCAGCAGCCCCTGTCCCTTCTGCGTAAGAGCCACTCTCAAAATGCAGCTAGAGTCTCAAATACTTCAAATCCAAGTACATCTTAATTTAAAAAAAAAAAAAAAAAAAAAAAAAGACTTCACTCCCCATTTCACCTTCCTCCTTAACATGCTTTCATTTTTTCTTTTTTCGTTTTTTGAGGCAGGGTCTTGCTCTGTTGCCTAGGCTAGAGTGCAGTGGCATGATCCTGGCTCACTGCAGCCTCAACCTCCCGGACTCAATCTATCCTCCCCACCCAGCCTCCCAAGTATCTGGGAGAACACGTATAAGCCACCACACCCAGCCCTTAACATGCTTTCACAGCTTTCCATTACCCTTAGAATCAAGACTTTATGGAGGCAAATGCACCATGACTTGCCTCAAGCCCAGCACTTTCCTATCCCTGCCAGGCCTCCAGCTTTTCCTGAGCCCTTGCCTCTCCCTCACCTCTCTCCAGCTACATAAGCCTTCTTTCAGTTCCTCATCTTTCCCTTTTAGTGATCTTATGGAATCAAATATTTATTTGCTTATTTTTTCAATGTCTGTCTCTACTAGCTAAAGGCAGTGGAAAGTTTGCTCCACACAGCTTACCTAGCATTTGACAGAGCCTCTGGTATGTCGCAGGCACTTAAATAAAATAAATGTAACTGATGAAAAACCTCCTTTTCCCCAAGTCCTCTCTCTTCATCTAAAATGGACCCTTGGTGGCTCAGAGGCTGGAGCACACAGAGCAGGCTGGTTAGACTGTCCCTGGAGGCTTGCTCTTGCCACTCAGCAGCTGTAGGAAGTTCTCCAGGGCCCATCACCTCCCTATCGCCTCATCTGAAAAGCAGCAATATGAACCAGTATCTTCCTCACCAGGCTACCCACTGCACAGGTTAAATAAGAGAAGGTAAGTACCTAAGATAGTTTGGTGCTCAATATCTACTGTTTTGTTTTCTTGAGACGGAGTCTCACTCTGTCGCCCAGGCTAGAGTGCAATGGCACGATCTCAGCTCACTGCAATCTCCGCCTCCTAGGTTCAAGCAATTCTTATGCCTCAGCCTCCTGAGTAGCTGGGATTACAGATATGCACCATCATTCTCAGCTAATTTTTGTATTTTCAGTAGAGATGAGGTTTCACCATGTTGTCCAGCCTGGTCTTGAACTCCTGGCCTCAAGTGATCCACCTGCTTCAGCCTCCCAAAGTGCTGGGATTACAGGTGTGAGCCAACACACCCAGCCAATACCTATGTTCTATTTACTTACTTTTAACTATAGAAAAGCAAGTTTTGTTGTTGCTGTTGTTTTTTTTTTTTTTTTTTTTTGAGACAGAGTCTCACTCTGTTGCCCAGGCTGGAGTGTAGCAGTGCAATCTTGGCTCACTGCAACCTCTGCCTCCCAGGTTCAAGCAATTCTCCTGCCTCAGCCTCCCGATAGCTGGAACTACAGGTGCGTGCCACCACACCCAGCTAATTTTTATATTTTTAGTAGAGACGGGGGTTTCACCATGTTGGCCAGGATGGTCTCAATCTCCTGACCTCGTGATCCTCCCACCTGGGCCTCCCAAAGTGCTGGGATTACAGGCGTGAGCCACTGCACCCAGCATAGAAAAGCAAGTTTTAAAAAAGGGCCTCAACAGGAAAAGACTGAATCACATCTGTTAACTTTTGGGAAAGTAAGAGGAGGCAAACCCCAAGAAAACTCTACAATGCATTGAGGTTCCTTATGTAAAACATGACTTGCTGTCAATATCTGGAAAAGTCTCTCTGACTTACAGAGGCAGACTGTGTCCCTCAGCACTTCCAACTTCAGAGACAGGAAGCATGATGGATGGATTCCTGGAACTCTAAACTGTGCAACATACTGTATGAGGTTTGCTAGCCGGGCGCAGTGGGTCATGCCTATAATCCCTCCACTTTGGGAGGCTAACACGGGCAGATCACTTGAGCCCAGGAGTTCAAGACCAGCCTGGGCAACATGGCGAAATCCTGTCTCCACAAAAAATATAAAAATTAGCCAGGTGTGGTGGCATGCACCTGTAGTCCCAGCTACTTGGGAGGCTGAGATAGGAGGATCAACCGAGCTCGGGAGGTCAAGCCTGCAGTGAGCCGTGATCATACCACTGGACTCCAGCCTAAGCAACAGAGTGAGATCCCATCTCAAAAAAAAAAAAAAAAGCTTGCTGATCTTTCCTAACCCCAAATAAATGCATGCCACATAGTGTGTATGAACCAATCTCTCTGGCCAAGGAACCTAAGAAGGGGGACCTATTCTCAAGGACTCAGTAAAGTATTTTGTTGCTATAAAAACACTAGGCTCAGTGCAGTGGCTCACGCCTGTAATCCCAGTTACTCAGGAGGCTGAGGCAGGAGAATCACTTGAACCTGGGAGGTGGAGCTTGCAGTGAGCCAAGATCACACCACTGCACTCCAGCCTGGGCGACAGAGTGAGACTCTCTCTCAAACAAAACACACAAACAAAAACAACCACTTTTATATAACGATCCTTCTATTGTTTGTTGAAAATAACGATAACATTTACTGGATGGTCCCAAAAGTATTATTTTAATAACATATTCAGTAATCTAATTCCTCCTCACTTTAAAAATCCTTTAGCAATGGTTATTAACATGTAAAGGTTAATTTCTCCACACCTGGCTAAGTGATCCCACTTAAAGGAATTTATCCTGAAGAAATACTCCGGTAAGGCCGAGCGCAGTTGCTTACGCCTGTAATCCCAGCACTTTGGGAGGCCGAGGCGGGCGGATCACCTGAGGTCAGGAGTTCGAGATCAGCCTGGGCAACATGGTGAAACCCCGTCTCTACTAAAAATACAAAATTAGCCAGGTGTGGTGGCACATGCCTGTAATCCCAGCTACTCGGGAGGCTGAGGCAGGAGAATCGCTGGGAGGAGAAACTGGGAGGCGGAGGATGCGGTGAGCTGAGATCGTGACATTGCACTCCAGCCTGGGCAACAAAAGTAAATCTCCATCTCATCAAAAAAAAAAAAAAAAAAAGAAATACCTCAGTAAGAATACAAAGATGTACATATACGAGGATGCTCATTGCAGCCTTGTGAAAGGAAAAAATTAGAAATGACCCAAATGTCTAACAATAGAAGACTGGTTAAATAAAGTACAGTATATGTAGGCATTAAAAAAGTGTCACGTTAAAAAGAACATCCTGACAGATGTCCAAATGATAGTAATTTAAAAAAGCAAGGTGAAAAACAGTATGAAAAGCATAGTCCATTTTTACAAAATACTGCAAGTTCTTTTTTTTTTGAGACTGAGTCTTGCTCTATCACCCATGCTGGAGTGCAGTGGCGTGCTCCCAGCTCACTGCAACCTCCGCCTCCCAGGTTCAAAGCAATTCCCGTGCCTCAGCCTCCCAAGTAGCTGGGACTACAGGCATGCACCACCACACCCGGCTAATTTTTGTATTTTTTTTTTAGCAGAGATGGGGTTTCATCATGTTGGCCAGGCTGGTCTCGAACTCCTGACCTCAAGTGATCCACCCATCTCAGCCTCCCAAAGTGCTGGGATTACAGGTGTGAGCCACTGCGCCTGGTCAAAATACTGCAAATTCTATCCAGACATATGCATGGCAAACAAAACCTGGAAAGAGGAACACCAAAGTTTTCTCTGTGAGGGAATGAATTATGAAGGACTTTCACCTTCTGTGTCAGATTTCAGATTTCTACGTTTCAATTTTATAATGAGCAAGTATTTCTTTTATAAACAGGGGAAAAGGAAGAAAATGTAAAAACAAAAAAATCTCTGTTAGCGTTAAGAGTCTGTCAGTACCACAGGGTTGGATCAGCCATGAGCTCTGATGGCCTGGGAGAGATCCCTACTCATGCAGTGCCATCCCAGCACTCAGAAATCGACCCACTCACAAATCGAGTCAACTGAGCACATGTCATGAGGTTGCCATTAAACAGCAGCAAGCGAAGGCACTTCAATTTCCAGTGTCAGTTACAAGGTTGGGGAGATACGTTTTTCCTAAAAACGCAAATGAAACTGCCTTGGAATTTGTGGTTAAAGCCTACCAATGGCAGAACTGAGAGCAGACAGCCTCTCCAGCAGAATTCTAAAGCACAGTTCAGAAATCAAGCCCTGTTGAGCTGGGGAATGGTTTCTTTCTAATGAAACCCAGAGGATGGGGGGAAGCGGAACAGTAACTGGCAATCTGAGAATAAGCTGATCGTAAAATGAAAGTAAGAAAAACTGGCTGCAAAGTAGGACAGACAGACATCGAAGTGTCTACTGGTGAAGTTACTGATACATTTATTGCAAAACTTTCCAAACGACTCATGCCACAGGCTAGATTTGTTTGTAAATCTGCCATAGCAGGTGAAATGACAGCCATCCTGTCCTCATGACTGGAACATTCTCTTCCCAGGCCCAGAGTCCTGACCAATATGCAAGGTTCCTCTGATCCCTGGCAGGGCTGGGGCTTCTTAGGTGGGAGTGTTTTGCCCACCCAATGGGCATTCCCCTCCTTACTAACAGAACCCCAATTTTGTTTTTCTGCCTTTTCCTGGCCATTCCCTTCTGCGAGCCAGGCCCATTCCCAGCCAATATCATCCTTGACCTAACTCTAGCCAATGAGATGCAAAGGGGATACCAACGAGGGTGGTTCTGTGGAGGTTTTGGTTCATCTTTAAAGGACATAGGACAGAAATGTCTCTCTTACTGCCTGTATACTCTGTCAAGGGTGATCAGGATGCTAGGATCATGGCAGCCATCTCTGGAATGTGAGGAAACCAGTTTAAAAAGACAAGCCAAGTGCTAAGGAAGGCAGAGAAGTTAAGAACAACTCAGGTCCTTGACAATATCGCTGAACAGATGCCGGCCAACCCTGGAACTGCCCCTCCTCCAGATGGCTTGCCATGTAAGGTAAGTGCCCTTATTGTTAGGCCACTCTGGTCAGGGTGTTCTATTACTTGTAGTCAAAACCATCCCAACACATACAAGACAGAACAGAAAGTGCCCACTCCATCAACACCTCCTCTAATAATCTGACTTCCAAGTGTTAACTGCACACCACGATTACTGAGGTAAGAGATGTCCCTACAGTCCTGTGGCAGCAACTGATTTTGCCTATGCAAAGCCATGCTATTCTTCTGCTGGTGGTTAGCCTTTTCTTTAGAGGACTTCCCTCCTACTCCATGTGCTTGGAAGTGAAGAGCAGAGGGAAGACTTTCAACGTAAATCCTGGTGCTCCATCTGGACCACTGCCACCAACCAAGGTGGTCACATGGCCCAGACAGAACTAATCTGTGTCCTACCCCAGAACTGATGTAGAAATGTCCAAAGTTTAAAGCCTTGGCTGGGTGCAGTGGCTTGCATGTGTAATCCTAGCACTTTGGGTGGCCAAAGTGGGTAGAGCACTTGAGCCCAGGAGTTCAAGACCAAAACCTGGGCAACAGTGAGACCCTGTCTCTACAAAAAATTTTAAAATTAGCTGAGTGTGGTGGTGTGCACCTGTAGTCGTAGCTACTCAGGAGGCTGAAATGGGAAGATCACTTGAGCCCAGAAATTTGAGGCTGCAGTGAACTAAAAAGGTGCCATGGTACTCTAGCCTCTAGTCTGGGTGACAAAGCAAGAACCCTGTCTCAAAAATCAATAAAAAAGCAGGCCAGGTGTTGGGGCTTGCGCCTGTAATCCCAACACTTTGGGAGGCCATGGCAGGTGGATCACCTGAAGTCAGGAGTTTGAGACCAGTCTGGCCAACATGGTGAAACCCTGTGTCTCTACTAAAAATACAAAAGTTAGCCAGGCATGTTGGTGCATGCCTGTGGTCCCAGCTACTCAGGAGGCTGAGGCAGGAGAACTGCTTGAACTTGGGAGGCGGAGGTGCAGTGAGCCGGGATTGTGTCACTGCACTCCAGCCTGGGCAACAGAACAAGACTCCGTCTCAAAAAAAAAAAAAAAAAAAAATCAGTAAAAAAACAAACACAACACCAAAGTTAAAAGCACAAAGCCCTCTGCCTCCTGGGACTACAAACTGAGAGAAACTGAAACTAGGAATGATGGTGCTCATCTCCCCAATGGTGGCACATGGGGAAAGTCTGCAGAACAAGATCAACATACAGAGAGTCAGAGCTATCGTCATAGCCCAGAGGACCCCAATTGAACATATAGATCAAGCCACACCTGAAACCCTTGTTGTCACAGTCACCTGAGCCAATAAAGTCTGTTATTGTTTTTCTTTTTTTTTTTTTTTTTTGAGACAGGGTCTTGCTCTGCTGTCCAGGGTGGAGTGCAGTTGTGTGATCATGGCTCACTGCAGCCTCGACCTCCCTGGCTCAAGTAATCCTCCTACCTCAGCCTCCTGAATAGCTGGGACTACAGATGCATGCCACCATGCCTGGCTAATTTTTCAATTTTTTCACTCTACCCCTGTCGGGTTTCACCATGTTGCCCAGGCTGGTCTCAAACTCCTGGGCTCAAGCAATCTGCCTGCCTCACTGCCTCAGCGTCCCAAAGTATTGGGATTACAGGTGTGAGCCACCATGCCTGGCCCTGTTATTGTTTAAGGTAGTTTCAGTTGGGTTTCTGCCATTTTTTTTTTTTTTTTTTTTTTTTTTTACAGGCAGGGTCTTGCTCTATCACCCAGGCTGAGTGCAGTGGCATGATCACAGCTAACTGCAGCCTTGACCTCCTGGGCTCAAATGATCATCCCAACTCAGCCTCCCAAGTAGCTGAGACCACAAGTGCATACCACCACACCAAGCTAATTTTTTTTTTTTTTTTTTTGAGACGGAGTCTCGCTCTATTGCTCAGACTGGAGTGCAGTAGCGCAACCTCCGCCTCCTGGGTTCAAGTGATTCTCCATTCTCCTGCCTCAGCCTCCTGAGTATCTGTGATTACAGATGTGTACCACCATGCCCAGCTAATTTTTTGTATTTTTAGTAGAGACAGGGTTTCACCGTGTTGGCCAGGCTGGTTTTGAACTCCTAACCTGAAGTGATCTGCCTGTCTCAGGCTCCCAAAGTGCTGGGATTACAAGTAATGAGCCACTGTGCCCCACCCATCTTCCTTCCTTCCTTCCTCCCTTCCTTCCTCCCTTCTTTTTTTTTTTTGAGTCTCGCTCTGTCACCCAGGCTGGAGTGCAGTGGCATGATCTGGGCTCATTGCAACCTCCGCCTCCCGGGTTCAAGCGATTCTCCTGCCTCAGCCTCCTGAGTAGCTGGGATTACAGGCACGCGCCACCACTCCCAGCTAATTTTTGTATTTTTAGTAGAGACACATTTTCTCCATGTTGGTCAGGCTAGTCTCAAATTCCTGACCTCAGGTGATCCACCTGCCTCGGCCTCCCAAAGTGCTGGGAATACAGGCCTGAGCCACCATGCCTGGCCCATTTTCTTATAACTAGAAGAATCCTAACTAAATCATCCTAATCTGTCTATATCTAGCCACATCTGGAAGCCTTCACTGCCTCTGGGTGCTCTTCATTCTCAGATCTCTCCCATTTCTACTTCCTTTTCTCTCCAGCTCAGCTTCCACCTCTGCGCAAACCTACCAGAGGGTAGCTGTCTGCCAGCAGGTCAGGGCTGTTATAGAAGCCATCTGAGTCATGCTTCAGAGCAGGCTTCCAAGGCTGCCTCGTACAGCTCCATGGCTGGGTGTGGGCATCTCCACCCCCGCCCCCACACCCACCAGAGCCTCATCACTCCCCTTTCATTCGCCTCCCACTGCCTTGATGCTATTTCCAAGGCTGGGTTGTAGGACTGTGGATGTCACTTAGATCTGGAAAAGCAGGTCTAAACAGTCCACTTGCTTGATTACACTGCTGAGCATGTTCTCACATGCAAATGGATGAGTGGAGTGCTCCCCATAAACTCACTAAGTTTAAGGTGGACAGCACAAGTGAGGCAAGAATTACAACGCTATGTACGTAGGCAGGTATATCTGTGTACACATCAAACATAAATGACACACATTCTGTACAGTATGTATGCGTGTAACTCGTAGCGTGTAACCACACAGGGGTAGAGTAATGCCTACAAGTCACAAAGGAGGTGCTCTGCAGCAGCAGCTGAGTGATCTGCTCTGAGAAAACCTAACAGACCTACACCCAATCTTACAAAATATTTACAATAAGGGGCAATTACTCACACTATAGAAAGATTCTTCACCTTATTAAGAGATTTACTACAAGGTCCCACTAAACTGCGTGGGCTCTACTGGACTTAGAATAGGGTTTGATTTACATAAGACTTCACAGGCAACTACATAAATCAACTACAAAAAACCAAGGAGCCACACCTGAACTGAATGTTTTCAGCTATACAATATGATGTACAAAACGAGGTAATTTTATTTGTATCAATATTACTGATTTTCTGTGTGAGTAAGATAATGCCTCCAAATGTCATCATGTCAGCTGAGGCTGCACATCTGATTCAGGGACGAGCAAGACATTTCCTAATACAGTTTTGCTGTTAAGTAGGGTCTGTCACTGAGAAAAAAAAAAAAAAAAAAAGACCAAGGTATCTATGTTGATCCATATAAAGTTTGTTTTTTTTTTTTTGAGATGGAGTCTCGCTCTGACGCCCAGGCTGCAGTACAGTGGTGTGATCTCAGCTCACTGCAAGCTCCGTCTCCTGGGTTCACGCCATTCTCCTGCCTCAGCCTCCCGAGTAGCTGGGACTACAGGCGCCCGCCACCACGCCTGGCTAATTTTTTGTATTTTTAGTAGAGACGGGGTTTCACCGTGTTAGCCAGGATGGTCTCGATCTCTTGACCTCGTGATCCGCCCGCCTCGGCCTCCCAGAGTACTGGGATTACAGGCGTGAGCCACCGCGCCCGGCCGATCTATATAAAGTTTTTAAAGACTGAATAATGATAATGATTGCAGGTAAAACATAGTACTTACTGCGTACCAGACACATTCTAAGTGTTTTACAGGTATTAATTCACCTCTCGATAACTTCATGTGGTTACTATTATCCCTGCTTTATAGCTAAGCAAATGGACGTACATGTTGCCCAAGGAGGCAGTAACTGGCAGAGCCAATATGAATGCAGGCTGTCTGGGTCAGGAGGCCACACACTTAACCACACCATTTTCTGCTGCCTTGATCTGGCACTCACAGGCAGATGGAGAACAGTTCAGGCAAGATGAGTGGGGATGGGGACCTACTTAAGCTATTAGCAATGAGTTCAGACACACAGTGCTAAGGACATAACTATGCAGTGAAATCAAACAAAAGAAAAGAATGATGTTGGAAGTCAGGAGACGGTAAGAGTATTGACTAAAAGGAGACGTAAGGGAGGTTTCTAGAGAACTGTTCTGTTTCTCAATTTAGGTGCTGGTTACATGGGTGTATGTGGTTTGTGAAAACTCATCAAGCTGTACAGTTATGTGTACTTTTTTTTGCTTTGTTTTGTTTTGAGACAGAGTTTTGCTCTTGTTGCCCAGGCTGGAGTGCAATGGCGCGATCTCAGCTCACTGCAACCTCTGCCTCCCAGGTTCAAGTGATTCTCCTGCCTCAGCTTCCCATGTAGCTGGGATTACAGGTGTCCACCACCATGCCCAGCTAATTTTTCTATGTTTAGTAGAGACGGAGTTTCACCATGTTGGCCAGGCTGGTCTCCAACTCCTGACCTCAGGTGATCCAACCACCTCGGCCTCCCAAAGTGCTGGGATTATAGGCGTGAGCCACTGCGCCTGGCCTGTTTTTTTTTTTTTTTTTTTGAAACGGGGCTTCACTCTGTCATCCAGGCTGGAGTGCAATGGTGCAATCACCATTCACTGCTGCCTGTACCTTCCAGGCTTACGCGCAATCCTCCCACCTCAGCCTCCTGAGTAGCTGGGACCACAAGCACGCGTCATCACAATGGCTAATTTTTAAAAATTTTTTTAGAGACAGAATATCCTTATGTTGCCTAGGCTGGTCTTGAACTCCTGGGCTTAAGCCAACCTCCCACCTTGGCCTCCTAAAGTGCTAGAATTACGGGCATGAGCCACCATGTCTGGCCAAGAGCTGCCATTCAGAGCTACACTGTCTGGGTTAAAACTTGCCTTTGTGGCCAGACGCGGTGGCTCACGCCTGTAATCCCACCACTTTGGGAGGCTGAGGCGGGCGGATCACAAAGTCAGGAGATCAAGACCATCCTGGCTAACACAGTGAAACCCCGTCTCTACTAAAAATAGAAAAAATTAGCTGGGCACGGTGGCGGGCACCTGTAGTCCCAGCTACTTGGGAGGCTGAGGCAGGAGAATGGCGTGAACCTGGGAGGCGGAGCTTGTAGTGAGCCAAGATCACACCACTGCACTCCAGCCTGGGCGACAGAGCGAGACTCCGTCTCAAAAAAAAAAAAAAAATTTGCCTTTGTACCCACTAGATGTGTGATCTTGAACATGCAGCTCAATCTGTGTTGTCTCGCTTTCTGCACTGAAAAGCTGGTATATCACAGTCCCTAACCTCACATGGCTTGTCCACGTAGTCAGTGGCACACAGAGCACAAGTCTAAATATTAGTCATTCCCATTACCATTTAGGCCCATAGCCATGGTCTCCTATCTTAAATCAGTTACCATTTACTTTTTTATCATTTTCCCATTATTTAAACAATTTACTATTATTTCCTACCATGTTCAAAAAAAAATTTTAAGTAGATTTGTTTTACCTGTTATTTAAATAATACAATCATATTACAAGAAATCTGGAAAATAGAAAGTCAAGTATTACACTTTTAGGAGTGTAGTCACCCTGTCCCGTTCTGACGTCCCTAAAGTGATCCGCAGACACAAACTATAGCAGGCACATTATAACAACCATAAGTGGGGCCATCAGGTACAGAAAGGGCCTGCAGAGCACATATTAGTCAATGTATACTCAACAAACAGCCACAACTTTTATTTTATTTTGAAAATTTCCAATCCTACAGAAAAGTTAAAAGAATGATACAATGAATACCCAAATACCATTCACCCAGCTTCACAAGTTGTTAACATTTCGCCACATTTGCTTTAGCTTCTCTTCATACACAGATGTTTTATTTTTTGACAATTAAGCTAAATCATTTGAATCATTTGACAATTAAGTTAAAGACATCGGGTCCTTTTATCCATTAATACTTTAGCCTTTATCTCCTAGCAACAGGGACATTATCCTGTATAACCATAATACCATAATCACATCCAGGGAATTTCACATACAGTACTATTAACTAATACACAGTTTAAATTCATATTTTTCCAATTGTCCTTAAAACATGACCTTTTTTTTCCAATTCAGGATCTAATCAAGGATCAACAGTGCATTTAAACAGCCATGTTTCCTTTAATATAGAACAGTCCCTGCCCCTTGCCTTTTTATGTCTTTCGTCGTATTGGGAGGTGTGTGTGTGTGTGTGTGTGTGTGTGTGTATTTTTTTTTTTTTAGGTAGGGTCTCACTGTGTTGCCCAGCCTGGAATTTGGTGGCGCAATCATGGCTCACTGCAGCCTCAACCTCTTGGGCTCAAGTGGTCCTCCTACCTCAGCCTCCCAAGTAGCTGGGACTATAGGCATGCCACCACACCTGGCTAATCTTTAATTTACAGGGTCTTGCTTCATTGCCCAGGCTGGTCTCAAACTCCTGAGCTCAAGTGATCTTCCTGCTTCAGCCTCTCAAAGTGCTGGGATTAGAGCATTAACATTTTTGAAGAATATAGGCATTTGTCTTGTAAAGTAGCTCACAATCTGGATTTGTCTGCTTATAATTTGGTTCAGGTTAAACATTTTTGGGAAAATGCTACATAGTTGATATTACATACCTCACACTGCAACACATAAGAAGGTACATAATAAGGCCGGGTGCAGTGGCTCACACCTGTAATCCCAACACTTTGGGAGGCCGAGGCGGGTGGAGCATGAGGTCAGGAGATCGAGACTGTCCTGGCTAACAAGGTGAAACCCCGTCTCTACTAAAATATACAAAAAATTAGCCAGGCATGGTGGCGGGCACCTGTAGTCCCAGCTACTTGGGAGGCTCAAGCAGGAGGATGGCCTGAACCCAGAAGGCAGAGCTTGCAGTGAGCTGAGATCACACCACTGCATTCCAGCCTGGGGGACAGAGCGAGACTCTATCTCAAAAAAAAAAAAAAAAAAGGTACATAATAATAATTTGTTCCATTATTACTGTTGTACTGTTTCACAACTACTGTGATTGTTAATTTTATTTTTTTTATATGGAGTCTTGCTCTGCTGCCCAGGCTGGAGGGCAGTGGTGCGATCTTGGCTCACAGTAACATCTGCCTCCCGGGTTCAAGCGATTCTCCTGCCTCAGCCTCCCGAGTAGCTGGGATTACAGGGGCCCACCACCATGCCTGGCTAATTTTTGTATTTTCAGTAGAGACAGGGTTTCATCATGTTGGCCAGGCTGGTCTCAAACTCCTGACCTCAGGTGATCCAGCCACCTCGGCCTCCTAAAGTGCTGGGATTACAGGCGTGTGCCCGGCCTGCCCTAGTCCCACTTCTGACCAACTCAACTAGAGCCCCACAGGAAGGTTTGGAAATCAGTGTGTTGACAAGCTCCTCTAGGGGGTTGATGGGCAGCCAGATTTAGGAACTCCTGCTTAGAGAAGACCCATTGTCTTCTCTAAGGGGACTGTTCCCCTTCTCTGACGGGACTGTTCCACAGGGCATACAATGGTAGGTGGTAGTTACGGATCTGCCTCATGTGCCAAAAACTGGCTCCCACAGGTGTGAAATGTGGGCAGAGGGGTTCAACCCAGACAGGTCTACTGTATCCCAAATGTATAACCTACTCAAGGTTTAAAAAAAGAAGTCACTGGCCAGGCGCGGTGGCCCATGCCTATAATCCCAGCACTTTGGGAGGCCGAGGTGGGCAGATCACCTGAGGTCAGGAGTTTGATACCAGCCTGACCAACATGGAGAAACCCCAACTCTACTAAAAAAAACAACAAAAATAGCTGGGCGTGGTGGTGCCTTCCTATAATCCCAGCTACACAGGAGGCTGAGGCAGGAGAATCACTTGAACCTGGGAGGCATAGGTTGCAGTGAGTCGAGATTGAGCCATTGCACTCCAGCCTGGGCACTCCAGCCTGGGCAACAAGAGCAAAACTCCATCACAAAAAAAAAAAAAAAAAAGTCACTGTAACTACAGAAGCTACCAGATCTATAGTTCTCCAAATTTAGTCTCTACCAGAAGCACCAAGGAACATCACTCTCAAAGATTCTGAGTCAGACATCTGCAATGGGGCCTAGGAATATGTATTTGCAACAAGCTCTCCAGGTAGTTCACAGGCAGGTGGTCTAAGAACCATGCTTTGAGAGACAATGGCTTGCTCTGTACTTTATCTGTGATAGTTCAAGAGCAAAAGAGTTGGGAAAAAGTATCTTGGCCTTCATTTGAAGGCTACTTACAAAAACAAAGAAACAAAATCTGAGGTCAGATGGGAAATGCTTCTGAGCAATTAGCCACAGAGAAACATATCATATCAGATGACATGAAAGAAACCCTCCATGAAACACAATAAGGGTGCTGGGTGGCACAACATAATGCAGAACTTGCTGCTGGAGGGCACAGGGGAGTACCCCTCTCTGCCATGGCCCAGTTGGCTTTCCAACCAGGAAACACCAGGCAAAACAAGCCACCCTCATGGTAGAATTGGAGCATAGTACTCCCAGGAAAGGCCACTCCGGAAACATCAAAATATACCTGCTAGTACTCAAAGCCAACCAGGCTCATGGCAAAAGGACCAGCACAGCAGCCAGCCCTGGCCGCCTACCTGACTGGAACACGTATCGTGCCAAGCCCTGCATTAACTCTGCGGGCCATGTTGGTGGGGCAGACTCCCCAGTTTCTCTCTTCAGACGGAAGGTCAACTCAAAGCCAAAACCACTAGGTCCATCTGTTCCTGTAAACCTGAAAGACATAAAAAGCAAGTGTTTTAAGCTCAATTACCTTAGGAAAAGCACTCTTGAAAGTCTAAAGTTCTCCCCTTTTTATGGTGGCCTCAGTATCCAAACCCTCCATTCAGAGGAGTATCCCAGGATGTGAGCCTTGTGGGGAGGGAACCCGAGAAGCCCATAACGAACCAGAACTCTTGCCTCGTCCTCCTGCCAGATGTGGGTATGTGGATGTGACCTTGGCCTGGCCAAATTCTAATGCTGGCACTCTGAATTATGAGTTCCAAATTTTGTGGCTCTGGAACATTCCTTCCTGGATGATTGAGGCAACACTGCTGAAAATCTCCCTTGTTCATGCTCCTTATTCCTTCAAACTGTTAATAGGCATCTACTTTGTTTGCTAAGGATACATGTCCCGTGAGCCACAAGGCTATATGCTCTGTGATATGGTTTGGCTCTCTGTCCCCAAGCAAATATCATCTTGAATTGTAATCCCCATAGTCTCCACGTGTCAAGGGAGGAACCAGGTGGGAGATGATTGGATCATGGGGGTGGTTTCCTCCACAGTGTTCTTGTGATAATGAGTGAGTTCTCACAAGAGCTGATGGGTTTATAAGGCAGTTTTCTCTGCTCTTGCCCACTCTCTTGTGCCTGCCACCCTCTTCTCCTTCCACCAACATTGTAAGTTTCCTGAGGTCTTCCCAGCCATGTGGAACTGTGAGTCAATTAAACCTATTTTCTTTATAAATTACCCAATCTCAGGTATGTCTTTATATCAGTGTGAGAATGGATAAATACACTCTGTGAGGATGACACCCTTTCTCCACTCCCACCTCCACTCTGCCCCACAAGGGTACAACCTTGGGTGGCACTGGCTGGCCTCTAGACTCAGCATTTGTGGACAGGTCCCAAGGCAGATTCCAAATACTGGGTGGGCCCATATTCTTCCTGAAACTCAGCACCCAACACACACTCCTCAATTAGCACAAGCTCTTCCTGAAACCTGGCACTCCACGTGTACTCTTCAATTGCTGGAACCCTAGAGATGCATGGGTTGCCCTCCCTTCCCATCCCTCAGTGACCCAGAATAATGAGGATGACTGCTTCTATGGCCACAATTCACTAAAGCGACAATGAGAGAAGGCAGGAATCCCTGCCTCCCTGTTTGCAGGAAACACTCAGGAGCCCCAAGTCTCAGGGAAGTCCCTGAAAGGGACTTCCATCAGAGAGGGCAATGATGTGGATCAGAGAGCTGGGCCTGGTTGGCGGGGTGCCACACCTCCTCAGGTAAGGGAAGCATCCAGGGAGAGCTACATGAGGCTTGCCAGTATGGGAAGGTTAAAATACATTCATGATATAATTTTCAGTAATTATATCTTGTACAAACATGAGCCACAATGATTATACGCATGTAAACTCGTCAGCATACAAACACAAACCATAAACTAAGATGACAGCCAACCAAGCTCCTGGAACAGGTGATAAGAGGTGAGAATTCTCAAGGGCTGATGATTCAGTCAATGCCCAATCCTAGAATTCCACGTGGCATCTTTTCTTCATCATCATCATCATCACCCCGAGAGGCAAGGCCAGGAGATGGGATAGAAAAGAGATTCCCAAGTCTCAGAAGCTGATATCTGTCCTAGTTTTCTGTGTCTGGGTGAACCCAGCCCTCCTGCATTTTGCAGGGAAAGATCACCTCTGAGAAGCTAAGTTCTCTAATGGACTGAAAAGGTATCATTAGAAATTATCATGATCAAACCCTATGTATATATGTATGTATGTATGTATGTATGTATGTATCATCTATGTATTTTTTTGAGACAGGGTCTCGCTCTGTTACTCAGGCTGGAGTGCAGTGGCGTGATCTTCAGCTCACTGCATGTGTGAACTCCTGGGGGCTCAAGCGATCCTCTTGTCTCAGCCTCCTGAGTAGCTGGCACACCATGGCACCTGGCACCTGGCTAATTTTTTTTTTTTTTTTAGTAGAGATAAAGTCTCCCTATGTTGCCCAGACTGGTTTCAAATTCCTGGGCTCAAGCAATCCTTTGGCCTTGGCCTCTCAAAGTATTGGGATTACAGATATGAGCCACCATGCCCAGACTCTCTTTCTTTCTCTCTCTCTCTCTCTCTTTCTGAGACAGCATCTTGCTCTATACAATGGTGAGAACATGGCTCACTGTAGCCTTGACCTCCCGGGCTTAGGCGATCCTTCCACCTCAACCTCCCAAGTAGCTGGAACCACAGGTGTGCACCACCATGTCCAGCTAATTTTTAAAACTTCTGTAGAGACAGGTCTCAACACATTGCCTAGGCTAGTCCTTGAACTCCCAGGCTTAAGTAATCCTCCCGCCTTGGCCTCCCGAAGTGCTAGGAACACAGGCAAGAGCCACAGCACCTGGCCCAACTATATTTAAATGAAGTATCCACGGTTTGCATTTTCCACAGGTATCTATAGCAATGTGAGAAACAGAATCCATTTTGAGGGTACACACGTGGAATTTTGGAGACCAGGCCAGCAGAAGATGCTTGGACAACACAATGTAAGCTATTTTATTTCCTTCCTGAATTACCCTGTTTGGGGTCAATTCAGTGCAGGCAGGCTGAGGGAACAGCTATCAAACTGAAGTTGGAAGAGCTAGCTCCCTGGAGCTGCAGGTTTGGGAGGGGTGTGAAAACCTGGAGTAATGCAAGATTGACTAGAGTTAAAACTCTGTAAAGGGAGATGGGTCAGTAGGGCAAAGGGAAGATTTTAAGCAGCCACCAATTAGAGGCAGCTTTGTAAAATGTATTAGACCATTACTCCAGGGCTTTCATCTTGGGCCAAGAAAAGTGCATGATTTCTAACCACAAAAACTTGAGAAACAGACTAAAAGAAACTTGTTCCTCTTCGGCTGCACAATGGGAAGAATCCCAAATGCAGAGAAAGAAATCACTGGATCAGATGCATCCACACAGCACCACTTCACTAAGGAGGGTCCGTGTGCACACGTGCCTAGAGGTGTGCATGCGTGCACACGCATGTGTCCACCATCTGCCTCCATGCAGGGTGCTTTCTGGGCCAGCTCTGTGGTGGGCAGGCCAGCCCTTACTTGGCTGGGTGGGAGGGACAGGCCCGGCCAGATGGTCTCCACCTGCATTTGATTACCACCCACGGGCTGGCTGGACGCAACCTCTAAACTCTGAAACATGAGTTTGGAATGGCCCAGCCTCAGGATAAACACACGACCTGAAGTCTGTCAGAAGTTCTCTTTTTCAAAGCAGGCTGCCCAAGCAATCGCCAAGTGACAAGGTCATTCCATCTTTAAAGTCTCCTGGAGGTGCCTGGCTTGGTCTGGACTTCCTCACATGAGGGCTTCTCTAGCCAAAGTGGTTTTGTCTGAACAGAGAATGAAGCCCCTCCTAGGGAGCGGCTGTCTCTCACATCTTCCAAGAAAGGAAAGCATAAGGGGAAATTGGCATGTGCTGCAGAAGGTGGGATCTGGGTCAGAGCAAAGCATTTTTCTAACACAGAAGTCTACTAAAATACTGGCTGGTGGTAAATGGGGCCAGTGGAATTTCTTCCTACAGAAATTAAAAAAAAAAAAAAAAAAGATTCTCCCCAGTCTGGCAGAGTGGCAGAGTGGGGGTAAGGAGTTCTGTCTTACTGCAAAAGGAAGGATGAGATAAGACTCTCAAGACTGTTTCCTGCTCAAGAACCCTGGATCCTGTTCACAGGGGTGTCCGGGGGAAGGCTGGCTTTGTCCCAGCAGTTTGGCAAGTCTGCCTGATGGCTGTGCCAGCCTCAAACCAGAAGACAAGAACACATGCCTTGAATCCTAGACACACAACAGCCTGACCATCAGAACTCACCCAAAGGTCTCCCCCAGAATACCTCACTAAGAAGGTATCAGTGAGCATCCAAGAGCCCAAAATGACTGCCGAGTCTAGGCAAGAGAGATGAACAGAAACTGAGGAGAGACTTTCTGGAGGAAAACACAGCTCGGGGTGCAGAAAGAGCTGACCTAAAAGTCAGCATCTCATGCTCAACACCATTATTTATTTATCTGTGAGACGGAGCCTCACTCTGTCTGCCAGGCTGGAGTGCAGTGGTGCGATCACAGCTCACTGCAGCCTCTGCCTCCCGGGCTCAAGTGATTCTCCTGCCTCAGCCTCCCGAGTAGCTGGGATTACAGGTGTGTGCCACCACACCCAGCTGACTTTTGTATTTTTAGTAGAGACAGGGTTTCATTATGTTGCCCAGGCTGGTCTCGAACTTCTGACCTCAGGTGATCTGCCCCCCCTCTACCTCTCAAAGTGCTGGGATTACAGGCGTACAGGCGTGAGCCACTGTGCCCAGCCCATTATTTATTACTAAGGAAATGCAAATCAAAACCACAGTGAGCTACCGCCCCTCCACACCCTCTAGCATAACTAAGAGATAGTAAGTGTTAGAGAGGATGTGGAGAAATAGGAATACTTGCACATCATTAGGGGGAATATAAAATGATGGAGCTACTTTGGAAAAAGAGTTTGGCAGTTCCTAAAAAAGTTAAACAGAGTCACCATATGATCCAGCAATTCCACTCCTAGATATATGCCCAAGAGAACTGAAAACCTGGCTGGATGCAGTGGCTCATGCCTGTAATCCCAGCACTTTGGGGGACCGAGGTGGATGGACCACTTGAGCCGAGGAGTTTGAGGCCACCTTGGGCAACATGGCCAAACCCCGTTTCTACAAAAAAAAAAAAATACAAAAATTAGCCAGGCATGGTGGCTCACACCTGTAGTCCCAGCTACTCGGGGTGGGGGTGCTGAGGCAGTGGGAAAATCATCTGAGCCCAGGGAGGTCAAGGCAGCAGTGAGCCTTGATGGTGCCACTGCACTCCACCCTGGGTGACAGAGTAAGACCCTGTCTAAAAAAAAAAGAAAAAAGAAAACCTGTTCACATGAAAACGTATACATCAATGTTCACAGTAGCATTATTCATAGTAGCCAAAAAGTAGAAACAACCCAAATGTCCATCAATTGAGGAACGGATAAACAAAATATGGTATATCTGTACAATGAAATATAACTTGGCAATAAAAAAGAATGAAGTATGCATACGCTATAACATGGATGCCCTTGAAAACATCATGCTAAGTGAAAGAAGCCAGATACAAAAGACTAACTATTGTATGATTCTATTTTTATGAAATGTCCATAATAGACAAATCTATAGAGACAGAAAATAGGTTGGTGGTTGCCAGAAACTAGGGTGAGGAGGAAATGGGGAGTGAGTGCTGATGGGTACAGAATTTCTTTTTGGGATGATGGAAATTCTTCTTTTTTTTTTTTTTTTTTAAACAGTCTCACTCTGTTGCCCAGGCTGAAGCACAGTGGTACAATCTTGGCTCACTGCAACCTCTGCCTCCTGGGTTCAAGCAATTCTCCTGCCTCAGCCTCCCAAATAGTTGGGACTACATTAATTTTTGTATTTTTACTAGAAACAGGGTTTCAACATGTTGGCCAGGTTGGTCTCAAACTCCTGACCTCAAGTGATCGCCCGTCTTGGCCTCCCAAAATGCTGAGATTATAGGCATGAGCCACCATGTCTGGCCTGGGAGATGGAAATGTTCTGGAATTAGATAATGTAATGGTTGTGTAACCTTATAAATATACTTAAAAACCAATGAATTACACACTTTAACAGGGTGAATTTCATGGTATATGATTTATTTTTAAAAAGCTGGCATCTCAGGTATACCTGATGTCATATCATTTAACTCTCTGTATAACTCTAGGACTCAGCCATTGTTACACTCATTTAACAAACAAATGAGAAACACTGATGGAGTTTATGTAATAGTCCATAAATCACAGAGCAAGTAATAGAGCTAGAACTTAAAGTCTGTATAACTCCCAAGCTCATCTCCTGTTTTTTTTTTTTTGAGACAGGATCTCACTCTGTTGCCCAGGCTGGAGTATAGCTGCACAATCAGTGGTCATCACAGCCACGACCTCCTAGGTTCAAGAGATCCTCTCACCTCAGCCTCCCGAGTAGCTGAAATTACAAATGTGTGCCTAATTAATCTATTTTTGCCTAATTAAGCCTATCTTCTTATTGCTGTGTGACCAGAGGCAAGCTATTTCACCTCTCTGTGCCTCAGTTTCCTCATCTATAAAATGGGGATAATAACAGTAACTATTTCATAGAGTTGTTACTAGGGATTAAACATTTAGAAACAGTACTTGGAACACTGTAAGCATTATATCACTTACATTAAGTGAAGAAAGCCAGTCACAAAAGACCATGTGTTGTATGATTTTATTTATATTACAGGAAAAATACTATAATTTGTAATATATAATATAAATTATGCTTATATCAACTGTCCAGAATGGACAAATCTATGGGGAAAGTGGATTAATGGTTGCCTAGGACTGGGGTAGGGGGGACGAATGGGGAGTAACTACTAATGAATATGGATGGAGTTTCTTTTTAGGGTAAAGAAAAAGTTCTCAGCATTAGGAGATATACCTAATGCTAAATGACGAGTTAATGGGTGCAGCAAAACAACATGGCACATGGATACATATGTAACAAACCTGCACATTGTGCACATGTACCCTAAAACCTAAAGTATAATAATAAAAAATAAAAAATAAAAAAAGAAAAAGTTCTAAAATTAGATTGTAGTGAAGGTTACATAACTATAAATATGCAAAAAACCACGAAAGTGTACACTTTAAATGGGTGAACTGTATGCTACATTAATGATATCAATAAATGCTTTATTCATTTACTTTTTAATTTGGAAAAAACTCAACCTGATAGAAAAAATTCACAAACGAGATATATAGATATCCCTTAAGCATAAGACAAGATGTTTGACCTCATACATAATAAAAGAAATGCAAATGAAAACAATGACATACCATTCTCACCTATCAGACTGGCAAAAATTAGTAAGTATGACATCATATTCTGTTGCCGAGGTTGTGGGGGAAGAGACACTCTCATATGTTGCTGGTATGGATATAAATTAGTACAACTTTTATGGAGGAGAATTAGGCAGTACCTAATAAAACTACATATAGGTTTATACCTTTGCATCTAGCAGTCCCACTTCTAAGAACTTGTAATTGCAAAATACTGGAAATCACCTAAATGCCCATTCATAGGAGAATGGCTCAAAGGCTAGTATGCTGCTGTTAAGAAAGAATGAAGAACTCTACAAATTGGTATAAACACTGTTAGGTGAAAAAAGCAAAAGAGGCTGGGCACGGTGGTTCATGCCTGTAATTCCAGCACTTTGGGAGGCCAAAGCAGGTAGATTGTTTGAGCCCAGGAATTCGACACCAGGCTGGGCAACATAGTGAAGGCTTGCCTCCACAAAAAACACAAAAATTAGCTGGGCATGGTGGTGCGTGCCTGTAGTCCCAGCTACTCAGGAGGCTAAGGCAGGAGGATTGCTTGAATCCAGGAAGTAGAAGGTACGGTGAGCTGTGATTACACCACTGCACTCCAGCCTGGGTGACAGAGTGAGACTCAGTCTCAAAAAAAAAAAAAAAAAAAAAAAGAGCAAAAGGATATTATAGTATGTTTTTGAGGAAGAAAGAAAGGAAGATAGGAGCCGGGCATGGTGGCTGACATCTGTAATCCCAGAACTTTGGGAGGCCAAAGCAGGTGGATCACCTGAGGCCAGGAGTTCGAGACCAGCCTGGCCAACATGATGAAACCCTGCCTCTACTTAAAAAAAAAAAAAAAAAAAAAAAAA